>NC_072731.1:106884808-107207142 GCF_026930045.1 Uloborus diversus
TTATTGTTGATTTGAGGAGGGGCAGCACTCTTTTTACTGAGCTATATGTTGCCTGCCAAGCAATTCAAATAGATGTAAAAGAATTTTTTCTCATGAAAACAGCTCGTGTCCACATTCTATATCCAACTTTGGCAAAATTTAGGAAACCAAGAAAAAAGTCCGACGTAGTTTCTTGTATCGTCCAATCAACTGGACTGGTTTTGACAGCTATTCCGGAAGCAATTGTTCATTTATGGGGCTGCAGTGATTCCATGCTTGTTCCTCAGTCTTCTGGAACTGTCCAACAAAATTGCGATCAGATTGTGAATATTAATGAAACTAAAAAGCGTTTATAGGGTAGATTTAGTTTTTGACCGGTATTCAAAAGGAAATTTGAAAAGCGACACGAGACAATAGAGAGGATCTGGACCAAGAATGAGTATTAAATCCAATGTTTTGATGCCAAAGTCATTTACTAAATTTCTTGCGAAAGATGAAAATACAGAGGAGCTTTTTGAATTGTTGGCAGAAAATCTCGTGAAGATGGATCTACCAGATGGGAAGCAGGTTTTATGCTCCTACAAAGACACTGTAATTGCTTGAGTCAAGAACAGTTTTGAAACCATGCCTCCCGTATCCCACGAAGACACGAAGAAGCCGATGCGAGACTATTCCTTTATGTGCAGCATGAATACTCGAAATACTCAGGTCATGCAAAGATCACCGTGAAAACTGTTGACAGTGATGATGTAGTGATTGCTAAGTTCCGAGTTTCGAAACTGCAAGAGCTATGGGTGGAGTATGGAAGTGGAAAATATCTGCGGTATCTTCCCATCTACGTTTTGCACCGTAAAGTTCCACAAGGTGTTCCAGATCTTCTGCCTTTTTCCCATGCCTTTACATGAGCACACGGTGTCTAGTTTTACCAGCATTGGTTAAACTAGGTACTGCATGGAAAATGTGAATGGCAATTAGAGATGTTGACAAAGTTTTTTTTTTGCACTATACTAAAGTACCCGAGAGCATCAATGAAGACGATGAGCATTTCCTACTTATTCAGCGCTTCGAAGTCCTGACGAATCATTCATCAAGCTCAATGGAAACAGCAAATGAGGCTAGGAGAATTTTCTTCACCCAGGAAAACAGACCAGTTGACTGTATTCCACCTTCTAGCAATGATCTTCTGCATCACCTTAAGAGAGCAATATTACAGTGTTTACCGTGGACAAAATGTCTTCAGCAAAATTTTCAGCTCTTGGATCCATATCAGTGGGGATGGGTAAAAATTGGTGAAGAGTTTGAACCTCTTTGGTATGCACACCCCGAAATAACAATGGAGAAAATTCAGGAACTTATATCAGGCAAGTGCAAAGAGATGTCTACACGCTGTCGATGCGTCAAATCAGATCTGAATTGTACACTTCTTTGTAGTTGTGAGGGTCAGTGCAATACGTAAAACGTTCTTTACAAACACTTATTACGGTTTTTGTTGTAACAGGTATTTTTTCTTTGTATTAAAACATGTAATTTTCGTCTATTTGTCTTATATGTTTAAAATGTAAACATTTTAACAAAATTGTTTTATTATACGATAGCATTAATAATTAAGTTCTCGATCCATTTGGGGCGGTGACTTTGATTATTTCTGCATTTTAACCTTTCTTTCATTCAATATAAAAGTAATATACTGACATAAAATGTTAAAACATGAAATACAAATTTAAATTTAATGAAATTGGAAAGGTTCTTTTATAATGCAGGTATAACAGTAAAATTTTAATCCAATATCGCAGAATACAGGAAAGTCAGTTTTCCTACCAATTTTCACGTTGATATTGTAATAATAATTAAACTATTTGTCTTCTTTACTAATAATAAAGCTCAAAGTTTGTCCGGATATCTGTCCAGATGTCTCTCTGTGACGAGCATAGCAATTAAAAACCGTTCGGCCTATTTTCCCGAAACTTGGCACAGAATTAAATTGTAACATGGGGGTGTGCACCTCGAAGCGATTTTTCGAAAATTCGATTTTGTTCTTTTTCTATTTCAATTTTAAGAATATTTTACCGAGCAAATTATCATAACGTGGACGAGTAAATTACAAAATTATCGTAACGTGGAACCGTAACATGAAGCAACTGTTGAAAAGGCCAGGGCCACCCAGGGCTGTCGTGCACCTGAGGAAGGAAGGAAGGAACCGTAAAATGGCCAAGCAAATTGAGGAAAAATTCATCAACCATTGTTTGTAAATATACAGGCGAATCAAATGAACTTTTAATTTTTCTACTACGAGCAAAGCCGTGCGGGTACCGTTAGTAGAAAATATATTTAAGCACTGTTGAAGAGCTTTTTTAAACGGCTTTCAGATAATGTATTTGAATTTTACAAAATTATGACCAATTATGTAGTTCTAAGCAGTTAAACCAACATGCTAACCAATACATGGCGGCCATTTTGATGACGTCACCACAGGGAGGTCTTGACCTCCAATCAATTGCCTCCCGGCGTTTTTTTGCTCTCTTATATGAATATAAGTGCTGTACAAAATTTCATACTGGTATCCGGAAGTGAAATGTTTTTGCACAAACTCCACCGACTATAGTGAGACAAATGCTCAGCGAGAGAGCAAGATTTAAAAGTTTTCGTTCAAAAGATCGGACCGCTCATCTGTCGGAGTTTGCTTCGCTCACCGATCGGCTGGATTACAGTCACGCGGTGGCTTGGCGAATTTGGACATAAACAACAGAGTTGCGGGCTTATTTGTTTGCATTTTAAAGCTACTGTTAATGTAATTTATTGTATTTTTTGTTTATTTGGCGAAATATTTTAAATTGCGAGGAATTGTTGTTGGTTTTTAAAGAGTGTTTAGTCATTTTAGTCGAAGAATGTGTTTATTTTACATGGGGGGGGGGAGATGAGTGATTTTCGCTTATTCTGTTTTTAGCTTTATAATTTTTTAAACGATATCCTTTCGATTGTTTTATTCTTTTTCACATGGGGATGTTGCAGAGGTATTTGCCGTTTATTTTAGATGGGAAGTTAGTTTTTGCACTTAATACCTGAGGACGATTTTTATCCTTTGAGTAAGGCGGAAGGAACAAATCATACAATCTATGAAGATCTTTTAAGTACGCGAGAAAAAAAAAAGTTAATAAAACAGTTGCTCAGTGGGCATCAGATAAATCAAGTTATTCACGCATTCTGACACCCAACAGCTCAAAACATTTTCTTTTTACTAATTTTTTTCAACAAAAAGGTTCAAACACTTGATAGCGTATTGAAATTTTTCAACTATTCAATTTACAAAGTTTGAACAGAACAACGTCTGTCGGGTCTTCTAGTAAGAAATAACTTTTTAAAATTACAGTTATCCTATTGAAATAGAAAATCTAAGTCATCACATGTGTCAAGAATTTATAAATATATGCATGATTAAATCCTATACCTGCTTTGCCCAAAAGTACGTTTTTTATTTGAATAATTATAACTTTAAATTAAAAAAAAAAAAAAAACGGAATGACTATCGTAGTTTATAGGTGGACGGTGTCATAATAACGTACATTATTGACAGTCAAAAAAAAAAAAAAAAAAAAAAAAAGCTGGTGTTCGACTAATTACAGGTTGCAAAACTTAATTTTTTTAAAAGAAATGTATCCTTTTTTCATTTTAAACCTGGGTGCGCCATGTCGCTTCACTGCAGCTTCGTTGGGGCTGATTAAAACTCGGGGATGTTCGGATAAACACGACATACGTATGCATCGCCGTTTACACACCATGCCGGGCATACGAAAGCCTACCCGCTTTGGGTGACCTACCCGCTTTGGACCACCCTCCCATATGTTAAAATAGTCCGAACAACGTCAATTGGTTCTAATAGATATTGAAAAATTGTGAGATTGATTTCAAAATCAAAGGTTATATGAGCGGCAGAATTATTATTTGTTTAATTTTATAAATCATAGTTTCTGAAATAACCCATTGCTTGTTAAGATTTTGTATAAAGTCAACTTTTACTTTTTTATTTACGAAATTGTAGAAGAATAAAGTTGATTTTTTAAATATTTATGCAAGTTATATTTTTTAAAAATTAAATCATCATCAAAGTTTAAAAATTATTTAGTGATGGAGATTAGGAATTTATTTCAATTATTCCTTTAACTCAAAAATACTCAATTATTTTTTTCTTCGCCATTTCATAACAATACTGCCGAATCACATTCCATCTTCTCTATTTGGCAATTGTTTTACATTTTAGTCTTTTAAATGAACAGATGTTCTTGCACTTTTTAGGTAGGAATTTTCAACAGAAAGAGAAAAATAATTAGGAACGTGGAAAACCTCCAGTCTTGCACATAAAGACAGAAATTCGCCTTTTTTGCGAGAAATTTTGAATCTCTTGCGTAATTGAATTTTCTTTTTCGAAGATAGTTCTTCTGACAAAATATATTTTAGATTGGTTTCCAAATTAGATAAAACATTAGAAAAAGGGAAAGAAATTCAATTACATTCTCAATTTCGTAGATTTTCCTTTTAACAATTTTAGATAAAAGTTTTTTGATTTATATTGATATTTCTGTCTTATTAATGTGGAAATAACAAATTTTCAAAAGAAAAGATTAAATGGAGAACCATAGATTTGATTGCTTTAGGAATTTAGAGTGAATTTAAGTTCACTTAAAAAAGGAGGTTGCATACTTTTTATTTCAGTAGGATACTGTAGTAACGAAGGTTATTTAAATCATTTATGTGGAATTAGGTTAAGGAAAAGTGTCCAGTCAATGTTGTTAAGTTCGTTTTTTTTTTCCATCACATTGAAAAACTGATATTTATTCAAATTCACTCAGAACAAAATAAATAAAATGTGTACTCACAGTTTATATATGGTGGTAGTTTTCTTTTCAGTTGATTGACCATTATTTCTTTTTACTTATCGAATTCTGTAATCTTACTATCATTTTATTCCACTCATGATAAAAATTAAAAATGGTTTAACTAAAAACGCGAAATCTCGCCAAGGCTACTTTGCTCGCACAATTCCAAAACTATAACCCTAAACAAATTTGGCGAAACCTTTCAGCTGAGAATAAAAGGAATAAAGTAAATTCTTTCTCGGTTAAACATTTTTCATTTTGTTCTACGATAATATATTCAAGAAAATATTTTGCATACCGTCCATTCCAACTAAATACTGCTGTAAAATATGGTAAGTTTAATTAATTTAAGATTTAAAAAAAACACCATATTCTTAAAATTCATACAAAACAATAAAATTTTTTACCTTGTATAACGTTATCCAAGTTTGTTAATCCAGAAGTTTCGCTTTCACCAATTATTAAGGGGACACTGGACCTTGAAAACAAACTTTTTTAATTAGTGATGGATTTGCATGAAATTTTAACCATATACTTTAAACACTAATACAAGCTTAATTATAAAATTTCATTAAAAAATTTCAATTATAAGACGAATTATTTAAAAAAATGTAAATAACCTTAACGATAATTAACAAAACTTTGAAAAGTCCCTTGCGTAATTAATTTGATTTCACAACACTGAAACTTATTTTAAGTCATTCTCTATACTATAATAAATAAAACAAAACTCACAAAATTGTCCTCATATTCAAATAAATTCAAAAAATAAAAATTTCAAAAATTTGACAAAGATTTCTTTTTTTTTTTTGAACGTCCAGTGTCCCCTTAAGGAAATAATGAAAACTAACATTATTTTGAGAAGCTCGAGAATACTACTAAGAGACGAATTAATTTCTGTAGCTGAAAGCAAACTAAGACACATCGATTGCGTTAATAAATACTCAGAACAAACTGCCTGTGTTTACGTCAACAGACACACGTGGAACGCAACGTGGTAATGTTTTAGTTTCATTTGCAGTTTTGTAAATCACCGCAAGGTAGCGTATTCGAGCGCTGGAGTTCCGAATTCGGAACTCCAGCGCTCGAATACGCTATACCTTGCGGTGATTTATAAAACTGCGAATGCAACTAAAACAGTGCCACGTTGCGCTCCACGTGTATCTGTTGACGTAAACGCGGTCAGTTTGTTCTGAGTAACGCATTCAACATGTCTAAGAACGCCTTCAACAACAGAAATTAATTCGTCCCTTAGTAGTATTCTCGAGTTTCTCAAAATAATGTTAATTTTCCTTATTTCTTTCAAAAAAGTATTAAATGGTGGAAGCGTAAACAAGAAAACTCTGGATTAACAAAATTGGATAACGTTATACCAGGTAAAAGTTTTTATTGTTTTGTATGAATTTGTAAGAATATGAGTTTTTTTTAATCTTAAATTAATTTATCTAATCATATTTTACAGCAGCATTTAGTTGGAATGGACAGTATGCAAAATATTTTCTTGAATTTATTATCGTAGAACAAAATGAAAAATGTTTAACCGAAAAAGAATTTACTTTATTCCTTTTATTCTCAGCTGAAAGGTTTCGCCAAATTTGTTTAGGGTTATAGTTTTGGAATTGTGCGAGCAAAGTAGCCTTGGCGAGATTTCGCGTTTTTAGTTAAACCATTTTTAATTTTTATCATGAGTGGAATAAAATGATAGTAAGATTACAGAATTCGATAAGTAAAAAGAAATAATGGTCAATCAACTGAAAAGAAAACTACCACCATATATAAACTGTGAGTACACATTTTATTTATTTTGTTCTGAGTGAATTTGAATAAATATCAGTTTTTCAATGTGATGGAAAAAAAAAAACGAACTTAACAACATTGACTGGACACTTTTCCTTAACCTAATTCCACATAAATGATTTAAATAACCTTCGTTACTACAGTATCCTACTGAAATAAAAAGTATGCAAATAAATTTTGTTGAAAATATTTATCGCAGAACATATTGAAAAATCCAGAAAGAACGTTAAGAATTTGAACAATAAAAAATAAAAGTTCGCCAAAAATCTGTTTATAAAGTTATGGTTTTAAAAGTATGTGAAAGAATAATGTATCTTGACAAGATTTCGCATATCAGGTAAATCATTTCCATGACGAATGAATTAAATGCATGATTTCTTTAGATATCCTATCATATAGTCATAGAAATAAATTATCTAGTGTTAAACGTTACTCTTGACAGTCTGCCACGTATGTGCACTATGTGACAAAAATGTCAACAAATGCCGGAAATGTCACGAAACTGAACTTAATATGTACTAATGTATAGAAAAAAACGGTACAAAATGAAAATGCCGTTCGAAGCGAACCAAAAATTTATGAATTCCGAATTCAACATCGTGAAAATGGCTGCTTCAGAACAACTTACTGTGTGTTCTGCATTAATTGTTTACTTTCGTAATACTTTTTGGTTTCTAATCTCTTTCTATATGGGTCAGAATAACCAAAAGACTTTGAAAAATCTTTTCAAATGAATAAAGCGAAAATATCATACACACGAACAAAAATCACAACACTTTTAGCATTTTCTTCGTTACCACATGCGTTTGTTTCAATTTTTAATCCCGCCATTAGACAGTGACTGCAGTGCCCCCTATAGTTCGTTGGAGTTGCGAATATGTTTTGGTAATGTTTGACATGCATGGATAAGCTTTATTGTGACAAGGCTAAACTCGATCCGGCGACTTAACAGTTTTACTGGTAAGACTGTTATTTTAGGAAAACGAGGAAACCAAAACAATTCGCAACTCCAATAAACTATAGGCGGCGCTGCAGCCACTGTCTAATGGCGGATGAAAAAAGTAAAACAAACAAATGCTGTAACTTATAACTTGCTTTGAAGATTAGTGAATGACAGTAATTTATCATAGTATTTGTAGGATGCTTTCTTTCCTACTGTTCTGAAATTACATAAACTATCTAAAGCCTGTATTTTACCCCAAAGTGGTAAAGTACAGGAAAACAAGTGGAATGGAATGTTTTACCTTTTTCGGTAGTATTCTAAATCACAGCAAGGTAGCGTATTCTAGCTTTGGAGATGCGAATTAATGCTATCTACTGGAGTTTATGCTTAATCCACTGGTTTTATGGTTAAAATTTCAACTATCAAAATATCACCAAACAGGCAATTTCTTCGTTCAAATGTAGAAACAATTTTCACCCGTCATACCATGACGGGTTACTTTCTAGTGTTTAAATAATGAGCATTTCAATTGGTTTTAGCTATAGTTTGATTATAATTCTTATTTGGGAAATTATATTTGCCTACAAATATTTTTCATGCATACGTTTATTTATATTAATTTATATATATAGATTGCTCACTAGAATGTACTTTTTTTTTCAAAATCATTGGTCCTTCTTGATCCCACCACCTGTTTTACAGCCTTTTCTAATGGATTTGCTTAGATCAAGTAGCCCCAGTTCGGGGTTACTTGAACCCAATTTTAAAAAATAGGAAAAAAAAAGGGGGGTTAAAATTGTTGTTTAAAAAGGCTTTAGGTAACAGCAAAACGTCTGAAAAGTTATAAAAACAAGGTTATCAGTGCACACAATATGGGTTTAATTAACAAATCAGTATAAAACTTGCAAAAAATATGAAATTTCGAGTCCAAGTAGGTTTACAGTATTTCAAACTGCTATTTAGAGGACACATCAAATGAAACAAATTGCATTTTAGATCAATTTCGGTATGTTTATTCATGAAAGCCGTAGTGGTATAATTGGCCAAGCGTTGGTCTAGTAACTGCAGAGTCGAAGAAACTCTGTGTATGCTAATAGGGACAGATCCACATTAAATCTCCCATGGACAAAGTCTTATAAGTTCCTACTCCAAATCAATAACTCTTGAGGTAAATGGATCAGGGGTTTCTTGGATCTTGGTCAGGGTAAAAAAAAAAAAAAAAAAAAAACAGAGCTAACTTCAGCGCCGGTTAAACCACGTATAGCGGCACGTTGGGTACTCTGGAATGTAGCGTTCTGCTTATTCATAAAAATTATCTTTTTCGTTCATAACACTATTTTTTAATGCTTTTTACTTGTCCTGTTTTAAAACAGTATAGTAGTTATTTGAACTGGGGAAACAACATGTCAGACTTAAAAAAAAAAAAATCCTAAAAATCAAAAATGTTTAAAAATTAAACTAAAACATTATTTTATATGTATTATAATTTCAATTTCAAACTTATATCAATCAATGCTAAAGCTTATTTTATTCAAACAAGCTTCCTTTCAGTACAACAATTACTGTTAACTAAAATTATCATAAACTGCAAAAGCTACGAAATATATATTCAAAGAATTTCACTACAACACGATTCGAAATACCAACACTGCAGAAAACTACCGCATCATGCAATCTAAAATTCAACTAATTATAATTATTGTTATCTTACTAGGCATTATATTCCATCAGTCCGGAAATATATCTCTAATTTGTGATCCAACGCTTATTATCTCCCGGCATATGTGCGTATCAGTTGAAGATAAATCCTCTGCAGCAATATGGGAATTGCCACAGCCTATTTCGCAAGGTGGCCTAAGGAGTGATAAATTGCCTTTGCAATCTGTCTGTTTCAAGGAGCAAAACCCGAAGACACGTTCATTCAATTCATCAAGGCAGAAAACGTAGCTAGATTTAATCTGCGAGCATTAGGCTTTCTCCTTTCCTTGCTGCAGCTACAAGCGTTATTATTTGGCGAATGATTGGAGAGACAATCTGAGAAGCGTGTAAAACTTACTAAAATCAATAGAATGTTTGAAATAGATAAATAATGAGTGATGAAGTTTCCTATTAGATTTGTTTTTGTTTAGCTTTTTGATTCATTAGTAATACATTAAGTTTAGAAAAAGTCTTTTTAAATCTTTGATCATTTTAAGATGGCAAGCAAAATTTTGCTTTGTAAGACAGTTTTGTGATTTATTTATTTATTTATTTTGGATTTTATGCAAATTTTGCTTTTTGATCTTTTTTTTTTAGGAATGTTTTTTTCCTAAGACGTGTGAAAGAATTTTTTGATTCTCTTTTTTTACACGAATATATTGTTTCTTCGTTATTTTTGTAAGAACAATCCATCCAAAGTTAAGCAACACAAAAACAATTGCACGCGTATGTGCGGACGCGTGTGTGTGGGCGTGTGTGGGGTGTGGTGTGTGTGTGTGTATGTGTGTACATGTGTATTTTCGGATTTCATATTTCAGAGCGTATATTTTTTATTTTTTGCTGTTTATCGTAATCAATTGTCACTTGTAGTTTGTATAATGTATATCATAATTTGTAAAGAATTGGCTTTTATTTTTGGCAAGTAATGATAAATATTAACCTAATGACCAACTCGGAAGAAGCTCCAAGTTCATGAACTGGTGTTAAAGTCACATGAGATACCTCACCCTGACATTTCACGACTTCGTTAGTTTTAGCTGAATGCGTTTATGGTGACTGCTCTCTTAGTTTCCGGATTTAGCACTTTTGCTTTAAATTCGACAGACATGGTGCTCGTACAATCCCCATGTCTTGAGATCATGTTTTCAATGATAATTATAAAATCAAACACATGGCTGATGCATTTACGAGGTATTCTTGTGTACACTAATTCCTTTCCTTCATTATATGGAAGGAGTTATTATGAGAGTTTTGATCTTTTTACTGGTGTAATGATAGGGGTTTTTTGCAGCGGCAATAAAAAAAAACTCATACTACTTCATTTTTTCCTTCCACATGTATGAACTTACTAAAAATTTTGTGAGGCACTAATTCATAATTGAAGCTCTTAGTAGAAGATTTTTTCTTGATCCCAGAAAGATTGCAGTTAAGTTATGTGAGTGAGCTTTCGGTTTTTTGTTGCTGCAAATTCGATAGACATCAGCTGTTCCTTCCATCTTAACTTCTGCATCTTGTCTTGCTGAGCTTCTTAAACTAGTTTCACTGGGAAGTAAGAAAAAAATCATAAACCTTTTACATTTGAGGAAGATAATAATACGTTGCTCATCTTCTAATTCATTCAAAAATTTCGATTACCACAGAATGTCACTTAGTAAACATATCCAGTAAACTCTCATTCTTACAGATTTTCAGACACGCAGTTTTTGGGACGATATTTACCTCACTTTTAAGTCATTTTCTCCCATCTTATGGAGACATTATCATATGTACTTTTACGTTGCTTATTTTCTAAATATCTAGATCCACGAAGTTACCTGTATTTCAGACTTCTCGAAACAAAAACCAACACTAAAAACATTTGGTTTCGAATAGCACCATTCAATATATACTTTAAATATGAGCTTACCTACTCATTATGTAAGTGCTTGCTGCTTGAACTAATGCAAATGAAATCAATTCCAGAGAAAAGCTATTACATTGCTTGCCGGTATGACGAAATGCCGCAGATAGTGCAACTTTGATTATTATTACATTTATCTGTCAAAATAAAAATAACTTAATTTGTAAATATTCATTATATGGATGCTTCACTTGCCCAATCGATTAACTCCATAAAACAACGAGCTGATGTGTGCATCACATGACTTCCTTTTACTCCAAGTTAATGTCATTTTCTCATTATTGGCAGTTTTAATGTGATTCAATAGTTTCCTCTCTAAATATCACCAACAATGACCAAATTGAAACCAGATTTTTAAAAAAAAAATTTAAACAAATCGCCAAACTTGTCGCCAAGTTGGTGACAAAACTTGGCGACCAAAAGACTGGCGATAGATCGCCAAGTGTCCGCCAAATTATAACACCACTTGAGTTTACATCGAAATTAACAATGATCCCCCCCCCCAAAAAAAAGGAGCAAAAGACCTCTTTTGGAGCATCCAAATGCAACCAAAAAGACAGGTGCACAACTAGACCCCACTAGGAGTCTACGTATGAAATTTCAACTTTCTACGAAATTCTGTTCTTGAGGTATGCGACATATATACGCACATACATACGTACATACAGACGTCACGAGAAAACTCGTGTAATTAACTCGGGGATCGTCAAAATGGATATTTCGGGTGTCTGTACATTCCTAGGCATATATCCACGTGTGGTCGGGTTGAAAAAAAATTCAACATTCATTCGGGGGTGAGCAAAATGAAAATTAAGGCCGATTTTTTTGGTGATTTTTTTTTTTTTTTTTTTTTTTTTTTTTGCGAATACAGTACTTCCTTTTTTGTAAAAGGAAGTAAAAAGTCGAGAAAAGTGATGAAGAAGGTAGTGTTATCTATAGGAGTGAATGGGCCCTCGTGTTACATTTTCTGCCATCGCAGAATCAGAAATGTACTGAACCAATATTTTAATATAAATTCTCATTCTAAGCATTGATTAAGCACTTTTAAAGCAGAAATGAAGAATTTTTTAAAAAGTGGAGTTAATTGATTTGGCAACTGAGGCATCCATATAATGATCTGATACATTTAAATGAGTATTTAAACCATAAAAAAGTCGTAAAGCACTTCTGTTTATAAAACACTAGCTGTGTTGCCCGGCTTTGCCCGGTTCATCTTGAAAATACAATTTGTGTCAAATGACGCATATTCAACAATCAGGCATAAAAAATAAATTTAAAAAAATCATGATTTCCCTTCCAAACAATAACGAGATATTAAAATAATTTTAAGAAATTAAATCCAGAAAGATGGATTTAAAATGTGTAACCTTGGAAACACAGAATAAAATAAGTTTAAGAAATTAAAATGCGAAAGAAAATGGTTCACAATTTGAATGGAATCGAGATTTCTTAAACTTGATTTAAAAAGGCTTGTAACTTTTTTTCCTTTCGAGATAAAAAGCTTATTTTTTTCGACCACAGGTCGAGTTAGATCTGGAGTAAAAAAGGTCGCTTTTTCCAATGGCGTCAAAAAGAAAGCTGTAGGACAATTCCTTCACTTTTAATTGATTTATTTAATGAAAACAAAAGTGCCTAAATTTCAACTAAGCCTAAAAAATTTCGAGCTAAAAATGCAAATAACTCCTGCCGTAATAAAGTTAGAACATTGAAACAAATTGCGTAGAGCTAGGAAAATTCGACCCTTTTTAACGATATGTAATATTAATATGTGCAAATAATTTTTCACCTCCATATTTGAGAATTTATGTGAAAATTGAACGTAAATTGGAATAAAAAAAGAACTATTCATCGAGTTTTATTCGAACTGGACAGCAAACCTTTTCAGGACTTAAAGGAACAAACTGTAAAAATTTCAGCGCAATCGGCCGGGTAGTTCTCGAGTTTTGCGAGTTCAAACACACAGACGCTTTTTGGGGACTACATTTTATACTATGTAGAGAAGCTTTGCAATTTCTCCGCGCATCGCCCACTTTCCTACAATAATAATCATAAATATATTTCTACTATATACCACTGCACAATCATCAATACACAGTTTTATGTACTTGTTTGATATTTAAAAAATTAAAAACATCATGTAGTACGTAAATAAATATTGAAAAGTATATTTTTACCCGACTGCGCGTGCGCACTGCAAAGGAGGGTAATGTGTTTATCAGCCTATGTATGTATGTCTGTTCCTATGTGGCGTTCTAGGGGGCTAAACGACTAGGTCAATTTTCGTAATTCTTACGTCAATTGATTTGTCTTAACCTTGGGAGTGTCACTATACACATAACAGTAATCAAAATTCACCATATCAACAACCAGTTGTCATATTTTGTCAGTTCGGGATCGGCGCACGTTTGGTGTTGCACACTGTGGCGCACGCTACCTGCGTGCGACAAATGCTTTCGCTGATTGAATTTTTTTGTTTACTGAGTCCACTAATTTGGATCTTAGTGGCCGAGTGGTCTAAGCAATTACTTTTCCTACTTGAGGCGGTGGGTCAAGACACCCTCGCTCCGGATGTACTTACCCCTCTTTCTGATGTAAATTCTTCAATGTGTTCTTTATTTGTATTCTGTACTGTAATAAAAAGTGTACTATGCGAAACGAAGGCAAGACCCTCAGTTTGCAGACCTCATCGAAATAAACCCGTGCAATAAGCACTAAAAGAAAGAAAGTCTACTAATTCAATTTTCATCTCTAACATGTTGCATTTGTTTTTGCCTTGATTCAAGGGACTGAGTTTCGCGACGTGTACTTTCTCGGCAAACTTTTTTAGCTTTGCGAGAAAGTTTTGACTGACGGCGTTTCCGATTTCGTGTCATCATGAGTTATACAGGCTGTTTATGTAGCTGTGCTGTGGTTGACTTAAGTTCGCGCATTTTTGCCGAAGGTCAAGCACAAGTAGCTTTAAGCGGAGTTAGGTCCCTAGAGGGACTAATTATCAGTAGTTTAGACCTCCGCAAGTTACTTAATAGACCTCACGACACAAACAAACTCTCTCAATGAAATGACAAGATTGCGAAATGTACCGTATCATAATCATAACAACTAAGTCAATGAAAATAACTAAAAAGTGTCAAATAAAAAAAATATTAAATAAAAACAAAAAACTCGACTGCGTAAAACCAAAAAAACTAAAAAGAAAAATGAATAAGCCCAGTAGTTTAGAATGTTATTAAGTACTACTGAATAACTACCTGTTGAAATAGTTTTATAACCGTACACAGATAAGACAAATCATTAATTCAAAAGCAGAATAGAAGGATCAACAGTCGATTCAAGGAATCCCGTAAAATTTGAATGACCCCTCCCCCCCCCCCCCCGACTGTTGATTCTTCTATTCTGCTTTTGAGTTTATGATTTGTCTTATCTGTGTACGGTTATAAAACTATTTCAACGGTGTAGTTATTCAGTAGTACTTAATAACATTCTAAACTACTGGGCTTATACCATTGAGAAGGAATACTAATGGAGGGAGATATAGCAAATGTCTCAGTGAAATAAGCTTGGAAAAAAATGTTTCCCAGGTCAGGTGACTTGTTTGACTGAGAATTAGTCGCGTTTTGGCACGCAATCGCTCTTTTGGCATTAAATATTTTTCAGACGACGCGACGGCGCCTATTATGAAGTCGGGGCTACAAATCAGAGCAACTCTGGCTCCAACTCCTTTACTGCATAATAATAAATTAATAAATAAATAACGGATACAAATACAGGCCTATCATTCAAACTCACTCTCCCCACTTCTTTCCGGATTTTAAAATATAATGTAACTGCATTTTTCATGTATTTTGATGTTTATTCCCTGAAATGACGGGCTTGTACAAATAGTTTAAAGTGTTATGTTATTGACTGAAAATTTATGGATTCATATGTATTGTAATTAATGTTTTGAAATGATTTCATACGCAGGCATACTAGTATTTAAATTGAAACATAAAAATAGCAAATCTTTATTCTTGCGCATCTGCTGTTCATAGGAGCTTGGCGAGAAGATACTCGCCAACAAAGCAAATGTACTCAAAATGCTTAAGAGCCGTTAAAATAATTACTAGTTAAGTAAAAGGTATTTCTATGGAACTAAAATGTTATTTGCACTCAAGATATACAATTTTTTATAACTTTTATAGGTAAAATAAGTGCAAAAATTTAAAAATTATAGGCAACTGTGAAATATGTACTCGTTGAATACATATAAATGTTACTTTTTCTTTATTTAGAAGTAAAAAACATTCGTACATGCTAGGGAAAAGTTACTGGACCTCCTGATGTGGCTTTTTCCTCACAGTTTACAATGCTAGAATACTGCTTTATTACTATAAATTTAATTTTTCCCTTCTACAGTTAAAGGTTGTTATCATGCATGGCTTCAGCTAATGAAAACTTCTTCAGCGGTTACGGTCAACTCGAAATTGCTCCCCAGGTCACATGGTGCTGTTGCCGTATCGGGATAGTAGAGTTGCACTCTCTCCATCTATTCCTTCTCAATGGCTTATACATTTTTCTTTTTAGTTTGTTTGGTTTTTACGCAGTCGGGTTTTTTGTTTTCATTTAATATTTTTTTATTAATTTCTAAGTACGTCGGGTACCATCCCTTTTTTTTTTTCAAATATGTAGCGTTTCTCTTGGCAATACTTTTTTTACTATCTTCTACAGAGGAGATTGCTAGTCTGACAACTAAATATTGCAGTTTTGTATGCCTTTATAAATCTTTACTAATATTATAAAGAGAGAGGTCGGATTTTTGTGTGTTTATATGTTCTAGGTAATCTCCGGAACCACTGCACCTATTTGAAAAATTCTTTCACTATATGAAAGGTGCTTTCTTACTGAGCAACATAGGCTATAGTTCGAAAAAAATCCGATAAGTAGTTCTTTTTTCATTTCAATTTAGGCCCAAATTTCACGTAAATTGCCTAATATTGGCTATTAAAAGGGGTGAAAAATTACTTGCACATACAGTGGCTCCCAAAAGTGTTCGTACACCTTGACATTTTGTAGTAAAACCAAAATAACGCAAAACTGAATTTGAATATGAAGTCCAATTTTTTTTCACACCATTCTTATGCCATTCTGAATAAAACTCAGTAGTTTTTTTTCAAAATATTGCCAGATTTTATTTTTGAAATTTTTCAAAAAATGAAGAGACAGAGAAATAATACGCCACAAAAGTCGTCGTACACTCAAATTTTTTCGAATAAATTCATGATTAAAACTATCATATGTCATTTTTTTATTATTTTTGCATTGTGTTTACCCTTAAAAGTCATTTGGCTTTAATTTTTTGTTTATTTATTCCTTAATATTGTGCTTATTGCTTTAAAATGACTGGTATTTGAAAAACACCACAAACACCATTCGAAATTTGAATTGTTTACTCACAGTAGCGGTAAATTGGTTTTAAATGTCTCTAAATTAGGTAATTTATACCATTCGATAGTGAAGTGCGTGATAAAATGCTTTAAAGGCAAGAATAGGATCGAAAATACGGTAAGAAAAGGTCAACTGGCAAAGTTAACAATGCGTGATCGGAGGTTCACAGTTAAAAAAATTATTAAAAATACACATTTGAGTGCTGAAAAAATTTCTGCAGAATTGAATGAAACATTTTACGTTTAATTTTCACCTAAAATTGTTCGCCAAGTTTTCTGATTAACTGGATTAAATGAGACCTCTTCCTGCAGAAATTTTCTTGTTCGTGCGAATAACAGTAAGTTTACGCTTTCCGTCGCAAAATCAATGATAAATAACCTCAAAACGTTTTGGAACAACATCTTACTTATAGATGAAAATAAATTTAACATTTTGGGTTAAATTGTTGTATAATTGTAAATAAAAGAAAAAATGAGGAATTTACTCTGAAGAACTTAGTTGGATCAGTTAATCAGGACGGTGAAAGTGTGTTAGTGTGAGGGTGCATTACAGCATCAGGACTTGGAAATTCGGAATTTTTTGATTAAATAATGAATCATGCTGTTCATTTAAATATTTTAAAAAGCAATTTTAAACTATTAGCCCAAAATTTGGTAATCGGAAACAACTTTGTTTTTTATCGAGATAACGATAAGAAGCACACGTTTGCGTTTGGTGCCTCAAAAATTGTCCTTAAGCTCAGAAATACCCCCTCAATCTCCAGATTTGAACTTAATGTAACATATTTAGAGATATCTGGGGGCTAGATTACGAAAATACAGCTTTGAAACGAAAATAGAGCTAGAAACAGTAAGACTCAAACTGGGGTTGAACACTTACTCAGAAATTACGCAAAAAAAGAAAGAAAAAACAATGAAATCTATTCCCAGACGTTTAAAAGCTCTTGTTGATACTGCATGATGTTCTACTAAATAATAACTTTGTAAAAAGTTAGAATATTTACTAATTTTTTGACATTTTTTCAAAGTGTACGAAGACTTTTGTGAGATAAAATTTCCGGCAATTTTTGGTTTTTGATTTTTTAAAAATTATGTTTTAATGTTTTATTAAAAATTTTCCTGTAGTTTTGTTAAATATAGATGATAGATCTTAAAATAAAATACCTATTCCGAAATATTAATTCTAACCAATGGATAATGGCCTATTTCATTGAAAATCGTAGGTGTACGAACACTTTTGGGAGCCACTGTATTAATATTTTATATCGTTGAAAAGGGTAGAATTTTTCGCGTTCGAAGCAATTTGTTTCAATGCTCTAACTTCATTACGACGGGAGTAATTTGCGGTTTTAGCTCGAACTTTTTTAGGCTTAGCTGAAATTTTGGCAGTACTTTCTTCATTAAATTTATCAATAAAAAGTGAAGGAATTGTACCACAGTTTTCTTTTGACACCGTCGCAAAATGCGACATTTTTTACTTCAGAAATATCTGGACCTATGGTCGAAAAAATAACCTTCTATCTTCAAAGGAAAAAAAGTTACAAGCCGTTAAAAATAAACTTCGAATAAATCTTATCTCCATTAAAATTGCTGATGTTTTTTTTTTTTTGCATTGCCATGGTTACGTCTTTTAGCTTCGCTTCATTTTAATTTCTTAAAGGTCCACAAACTTGGCGCCACGGAATTATTAAGCAGTGGGGAAATGTTTTCGCCAATTCTTCATATTTTACGATCTACATTGTGATAATTCCCCCGCACAATGTCGAAATTGTGGGAAGAGTTTGAAAACTAAGAGCAATTTTAACAATTATCGCCAAATTTGTGGACGCCAAAGACCAAGAGCTAATGTATTTCGGCCATGGTTTTGCTGATAGTGTCAGAAGCGAACGACTATAGCCCATAATTGACGATAGCGCCAAACCCCCAGTTATCGAAATATTTTCGAAATTACTAATGAAAAGAAACCAGTGCAACGAAAAAGCAGGAGGGAATCGAAGCTATATTTGTACGCGCTTTTACATTTAATTGTAAAGAAGAACATTAATATGATTTAGCTTTCTAAACTTAATGATATCCAAACAAAATATCAATGTGAAAAGTAGCCAAGTTCGATCGAAATGAGGCTCTGGGTAGACGGTGTCACCGACAAAATTCAGATCTCAACGGATAACAAGTTCCATAGCAGTTCCTCGTGGAAATTGGATTGCCCCGTGTTCTTTAATTCATTCAATTCATTTTGAAAACATTTTTTTTACTTTCTTTCATCCCGGACTTAAACTTGCCAAGTTATTGTATAATTGGAGTGGGCACATGTTTTGGAAATTGTTTTTTGACGACCAAAACTTGCCGCAAGTTTAAAATCCGGAATCAAAGAAAATAAAAAAAAAATTTCTGAATGAGTTGGAAAACATGGGGCAATCCAACTTCTGAGGAACAGCTATGGGAACTTGGTACCCGTTTAGATCTGAATTATTTTATCGGTGACACCGTCTACCCAGGGCCTCATTTTGATCGAACTTGGCTCCTTTTCACATTTATGTTTTGTTGGGATTTATTTTCTGCTCCATGATGAAATGACACTTTTCTGAACCAAGTTTTTGGACTTTGTGTATTTTTGTGACATTGTGTATTAATTCAATCTTTTAAATGACGAATACTTTCGTGAACGATAAGTAACAATAAGAAACTGTTAATTTAAATAATTCTTTATGCACTAGGTTGACAAAATTCAAGCTTATGCGTTTTGACGGAATAACTGCGGTGGAGTGGCTTTTAAAGTTTATTCATTGCTATAAAAAAAAACCCACGTTTACCGGCATTGGATGCGTTCTACCACAAAGCCACGAAAGCCCCCAACGCATAATGAATGAGGCGAATGAGCGATATAGTTTACAAAATCATTCCAATAAATTAATGAAAAAAAATTCTTTCGAGAGAATTTTGACGGACAGGTGTATCTTTATATCAGGATTTTTCTTAAAATTATTTTATGGACTATGTTTGGAGCTCAGACAAAATTATATGTGCACAGAACTAACAAAACAGGATCTTTCTTTTTATTTCGGAGTGGAAAGAGAAATTTACACTTGCTCTAAGAGTTTTTTTTATTTAGTTTTATAGCACGAGCAGAGCCGTGCGGGTACTCCTAGTATGTTTATATAGTGGGTTTTTTTTACACGTATAGTTTCAAAAGATATTTATTACCGTAGTCTCTAATGACATCAAGTACCGTCTTTTTTTTTCTTTTTGAATGTGCTGCATTTTTTCCTTTTATTGCAATACTTTGATTCAAATTCTGTTGGCAATGGTTTTGTAACTAACACGATTTAATAAGACGACGTAACAAGATTTGTTAGTTGTATAGAATGTTTAAAAATTACAAATAGGTGCTTATAATGCCTGGTTAGTTTTATGACAAGTATTTTACTATTCAACAACTTTCCTTCACAATTAGTGATTGCAATACCTTTATACCTGTATACCAAATAACGGTATTTGGAGCTATTTTGCAATTTTTTAGTACCGGTATTTGTTGGGGTAGAATGCCGGTATTTTCGGTATTAGTTAAAAATAATAAATAATTTTTAATTAAGGTGTTTTATATTTAACTACCATGTTTTTATTTTCATCATTTTCTTGACTTGCCCTCGTGAAAAATTAATTTTAAGTGTAATTATGAACATGTTTGTACTATAAACAAATTATTCAAACCATCAGTTGCAGCAATTCTTTATGCTATATTTTTTAAATATTTGTCTCAACTGCGTAGTTTGAGAACAAAAAAGAAGTAGAACATGGTGAAACCCATTGGAAAAATAAGAAAATATGATAGAATTAATAGGAAAAATAATTTACGGGCGAGCTGAGTTCGGGAAGGGGGGAAGGGGGGTTTAAGAGGGGAAAACGGTTTATCACGATTTTCGGCAAAATTACGAGTCCTATCGATAAAAAATAACTAACGCAGTTGTTAGTAATAAAAAGATCTACAGTTTTTGTATTTGCACTTTTTTCACAAAACCTCAAAATCAATGCAAAAAATTCAAAAAACCGAATTTTTGGTTTTTTATTTTTTTTTTCCCACAAAAAAAAAACGATTTTTTTTCGCGAAACTTGGTGCAAAGTTACCTTTTCATGTCTCAAATACACTGCATTTTTTTTAATTTAAAATATTTATTTTTCTTTCGTTTTTTGATTTAATACTAAAAAGGCATCATAATTTTCAATCGAAAAATCTCACGTCAAAATATCTTATTTAAAAAAAAAAAATCGGTGTGTGTGATTTTTGCTGGAATCTCTATTTTCTGGTGGTATGAAGAAATATATACAGTAGTATGAGAAAATTTTGCAGAAAATGAAAAAAAAAAGTTCGAATTAGAAAAAAACAAAAATCATCATCACGTAAAATTTTAAGTTGTTTATTAAAATGTACACTTTAATTGCTCAAAATATGTAAGTTTTCATGTTAAATTCCTAAATTAAAAATTAAAAATTTATGAAACATAGGGATTGCAAAAATACGCGAAAATAGTTATAAAAAGTCGACATACAAGCATCAGTATGATAATGCGCTTTTAGTGGAACGAAATCAGGCACATCTCAAACGAGCTATAATGTTTTTGTCGAAATCATTCTGT
This sequence comes from Uloborus diversus, assembly GCF_026930045.1. Lineage (NCBI taxonomy): Eukaryota > Metazoa > Arthropoda > Arachnida > Araneae > Uloboridae > Uloborus > Uloborus diversus. The sequence goes on from NC_072731.1 coordinate 106,906,054, forward strand.
GTGCTTTGGTTTTGAATATATTATAATATATTATCTCTTCTATTGTTATTTTTAACCGATCTTATTTTTTCTTTTGAAATATTACCAAAAAAAAAAAACACTATGAGATTGGAAATTAAACGTGAGAGTGTCTTTATTTATTCATTTTCCTTCCTTTGATTCTGTCTTAAAGTACGAAATGTATAGCTATAGCAGTATCATCATTATATTTTCTTTGGTGAGTTTGTTGAATAAAAGCTGATGTTAAATTCTCAAATTTTTTGTGTTCGTTATCGACACTTTTCTTCAAGGTGACGTCAGTGATATTTGCTATTCTATATGTGAGTATAACTTATATACTTGTATGGTGTATAGAACATTGTAGCCTTCAGAAAATATTTCATACAGAATTGCAAAATGGTCTAGAAAGATCTGGCCCTTACTACCTGCTGATTATTTCATAGCAACTCGTTTGAGCAATGAACAACATCATTTATAAACATACACTTGCAGGCTAAGTTACTTAAAGAAAATCATGACGAATTTACTTGCTTAAAACTAAGTGTAATTTAATTTAAATCAATCAGCAATAAAATAAAGATATTATTATTTTCTTTCATAATTAGTATGCCTAACGTGACATAACCTTAAAAAAAGAATAATACAGATAAATGGTTCTTTTTTAATCAGAATTTTCTATCATACTTTTCTTTTTAATATGCCAGAACATTGAATATTTGAAGCTGATAGTTTATTCATGCTACATCTTTTTAATTGTTAATTTTAATCAGGAAATTCAATTGAAAAAACGATTTGAGTAACAATTGGATATTATGGATATTTGTTTATAAATAGATTTAAATTTTTTTAGCCTTCTGTTAGAAAATATTTTTATAAAACGTTAAAATTTATAATTTCGTTCCTTTTGCACAAACAAATTTTATTTTACTTATGATAAAACTGTACGAATATAATTAAAATGATTTCGTCTTTTCAGATTATCAGTATTGATGAATTAGTTTGCATAATCTGCAATAAGGCAGATGAGAAGCAAGTGTATGAAATAAAAAAAAAGTAGCTTTAAACCGTTTGTTGGGGTCTCGCAAGAAAAGAGTCGGCAATAAATACAAAAAAATTGGGAATCAAACATCAACTTTTATTCAACAAACCTGCCAAAGATGATATAATGATGAGACTGCTATAGCTATACATTTCGTACTTTAAGACAGAATCAAAGGAAGGAAAAGAAATAAATAAAGACTCTCACGTTTAATTTCCACTGTCATTACACACAGAACACAGAATGAACAGAATGATTTCGATAAAAACATTATAGCTCGTTTGAGATGTGCCTGATTTAGTTGCACTAAAAGCGCATTATCATACTGGTTGTATGTCGGCTTTTTTAAACTCTTTTCGCGTGTTTTTTGCAATATCTATGTTCTATGAATTTTCAATTTTTTAATTTAAGAATTTAACATGGAAACTTGCATTTTTTGAGTAATTAAAGTGTACATTTTAATAAATAGCTCAAAATTTTACGTAATGATGATTTTTTTTTTAATTTTTTTTTTCTGCGAAAATTTCTCATACTACTGTGTATATTTCTTTGTACCAGCAGAAAGTAAAGATTCCAATAAAAATCACACGCACCGATTTTTTTAAAAAATCAAATATTTTGACGTGAGATTTTTTGATTGAAAATATGATGCTTTTTAATATTAAATCAAAAAACGAAGGAAAAATAAATATTTTACAACTAAAAAAATGTAGTGTACTTAAGGGGGTCCGGGACACAAAAATCCTCAAATTTTGCAATTTTTTTTTTATAATTTGAAAAATTGCTTCGTTTTTTTTCTGCTTAAGAGGACGTTTGAATCTTGTCTCTACTTTAAATAGAACGAAAGTTATAGTTATTTTTGTTGCATGCATCTAACGAATGTGTACATAACTTTAAAACTTTAAACGCGTTTTTCTCCATGATGCAATTTTTCCCGATTTCTTGCATTCAAACTCTTATAAGTCAGGAACCGATAGAGATAAAGTAATGAAACTTGGATCATATCTTTTTCAAGCAATTTACTTTAATTTTTATTCGGCGAATTTGAAAAAAACGTTTACTGCAAAAATTATGATTTTTTTAAAAAAAAGTATCTTCGAATTTTTCGGAATTTTTCTTCAAATATTTTTTATTTTTTATTGAATCAATATTTTTAAAATCGCCGAATAAAAATTGAAGCTTAAATATTTATGCATACTTTTTTGAAAAAAAATTGAAAATTGACCAAAAATATTTTGAGTTATAGCAATTTAAAGCAACCCCATTTTTTTGAAAAAAAAAACTAATTAAATTTAAATAAAAAAATTTTTTTTTTCATATTTATTTTATGATTTTGCTTATTAAATAAATGATGAATCAGTTCAAAAAATTTCAAAACTCTAAAGTACATAATAAAAAAAATTTCAAAATGTGTCCCGGACCCCCTTAAGACATGAAAAGGTAACTTTTTACCAAGTTTCGTGAAAAAAATCGTTTTTTTTTTTTTTTTTTTTTTTTTTTTTTTTTTTTTTTGTGGGAGATAAAAATAAAAAATAAAAAAGTCGGTTTTTTGAATTTTTTGCATTGACTTTGAGGTTTTGTGAACAAAAGTGCAACTACAAAAGTTGTAGATTTTTTTACTATCAACAGCTTTGTTATTTAGATTTTTGGAAATTACGTGTAATTTTGCCGGAAATCGTGATAAACCATTTTCCCCCTTTACCCCCCTACCCCTCCCCCCTTCCCGAACTCAGCTCGCCCGTAAATTATTTTTCCTATTAATTTTGTTACATTTTCTTACTTTTCCAATGGGTTTCATCCTGTTCTAACTTTTTTCAAATTTTTACCATTTTCAAAGGTATTGGCACTGGTCTATGTACTGAATTTTGAAAAAAGAATTTTTCTTGTTAGTGTAATAAACAGTAATTTGTTTTCACTGGTATAAGCGAGCTGTTTTGTCTCGCTATTCAGCTTCATACCAAGCAAGATAATATGTATAATGTCTTGAACATTTGCAAAGAGGTAAGACACTTGGAACATATTTTCCGATATTTACATATTTGTAAAGATTTTCCTAAAAAGAAAGCGAAAACGAAAAAAAAAAATCCTAACAAGATCGAATTCTTCGTAAATTTCACACCAAAGGGTTAATGAAAAGCAAACGCAGATGATGTTAATACTGGGGAAAAAAATTTGTCGGTCGAAGAACAGCAACTATTGGACATAAATAATAATTATTTAAAAAACCTACAATGCTAAAGAAACACCCACATTCAAAAAATAGTTATTTCAAAAACCAACAAGTTCAAGACCGAATCATTTGAAGGTAACTACAGGGCCGGTGGCGCTGTAAATAATGCACGAGGTGTATCCTGCATTATTTACAGCGCGTGACTGCTATTGAATTCAGAAAGAATATTTTCTACTGCAGGAAATTTTTTCACTAAAATAAGTGCCAGTCTTAATGACAATTAAATAGAATCATTATGTTTCTTGCAATTATTGATTTTTTATTATGATATTTGTTCCTTCATTTTATATTTACTCACATAAGTAAATAATGCTCTTTTTGTAAAACATAATAAAATATGTCAACGAAACATTATGTTTTTGAATGTTTTTTGTGGTAATTTCTAATACCGGTATTCCGGTATCAGGTTAAAAAAGTACCAAATACCGGGGTTGCGGTCCGGTATTGCAATTCCTATTCACAATCGATTATGAATAAATACAAAATATTGAAAATGAGAATGGAGAATACTTTTAACTGATAACAATACAAGAAAGCGTTTCTACATCACTACTTAATGACTCGGAACTATTCAACGAACAGCCAAAAAAAATAAATAAAAATAAATTACTACTCAAGAAATAAAATAGCAAGGGAATAACTCAGGTTCTAAACTGTTAACAGAAGAATTTCCTGTTTTGATAAGGTGACAAACAGAAATTGATTAGACCATTGTTGAACAAAACTTTTATTCAAATGCATCTCAAATTTTGAAAGTAATATAAATATGATTTCCGCAAACATACATCGATGACTCACAGTAGCTTCCCATCGGGATGCTCTTGTCTTAACTTTAAGATATTACTTCGCACTCGTTTTATAAATAATTTCGTCGCCTGATAATTCTCCAACATAAAACTAAAAATTAGAAAAATAAAATAATAGTTTAAAAAACTAAAAAAATACACTTTCGTAGCAAAATGAACTAAAAAGTGAAAAATAATTTTTGGATGATAATAGTTGACCAATCTATTAATTTTAATGTAATACAAAAAAGCGTGGGGGACTTCTTATCAGTTCTCTTGAATTTCTTCCATTTGTTGTCCATGCAAAAATGTAAATAGAGAGCACCCCACGTTTATTTGTATTACATTAAAATTAAGTGATTGGTCAACTACTATCATCCAAAAATTATTTTTCACTTTTTAGTTCATTTTGCTACGAAAGTGTATTTTTTTAGTTTTTTAAACTATTATTTTATTTTCTAAGTAACAAAATGTGTAGGACAGAATAGAGTTAGCATGTACTTTCAACATACGCGTATTTATTAACTTGGTCCGCGGACCAATTTGCAGGTACTGGATACTGAATGTACGCAAAAACAGTGCTAAACTAACTTATTTTCTAAGTCTCAATTTCTATGTTATGATACTCAGGGAACTATTCCAAAACATTTTGTAAGCAGCCAGACCAATCGTATGGGCAAAACATCCCGCCAGACACAGTTAAAACGTCAAGTTATCACTGTTTTTGCCTACATTCAGTACCCCGTACCTGAAATTTGGTCCTCGGTCTAAGTTAGCATCAGGCATAACTTGGGGACCTGATGAAAAAACGTGAAATGTGGAAAAAACGTAGATTCGGGGGACGTAAAACCGGGGTTTCATCGAAATCCTATTTCATGTTTTTTTAACTAGGTTTTCGGCTTTAACAATATTGCTTTTTGAAAGCAGACGATATTTTTCAGTGCTTAAGCGCAAGATAAATAGCGTCGCGCTCGTACTCAAAGCGACGTTTTAACTGTGTCTGGCGGGATGTTTGGCCCATACGATTGGTCTGGCTGCTTACAAAATGTTTTGGAATAGTTTCCTGAGTATCATTATATAAAAATTGAGACTTAGAAAATAAGTTAGTTTAGCGCTGTTTTTGCGTACATTCAGTACCCAGTACCTGCAAATGGGCCATCGGACCAAGTTAATAAATACGCCTATGTTGAAAGTACATGCTAACTCTATCCTGTCCTACACATTTTGTTACTTAGAAAATAAGTTAAATCTGGCGGCCCTGGGCTCTTGGACTATTATCTCAATGATTTAAACTTCTAACTGTTGGCATCTTATGTTTGTTAACAAATAAAATATTTGTAATTAATTCAAGTTTGAAAATAACTTTCAATTTTCGCACTTTACTTTGCTTTTGCGATAATTCGAAAATTGGGACAGTCCTCAAGTGTTTTGTGTGCGTTTTTTTTGGGGGGGGGGGATATTGCTTTCTCTTCAAGCATGGGGAAGGGTTAGAATTCATATGAAATATATAGAAAAAAGTTTCGTGATGGCCACAACATACTAGTTTATTATTGCTAGTAATTTTAATATGTTGCTTTTATACGCTTTTGTATCAATTGTTTTATTTTTTCTTGCATATAGTCTAAAATACCTCAAAATGTTTCACAAGTTTTGCGCTTGTTATCTTTAAATGTAATGTTGTTTCCGTCATATTTGCATTACATTGAATAATATGGTAGATATTGAACGTTGTAAATACATTTTATGAATATTATAATACCATTTGAAAGAACAAAAATTTTCTTATTCAGCACCAATCTTTAATTTTTTTTTCCTTTCTCAAGACTTTGAATTTAGTTTTTATAAGAAAAAGAAAGTAGATATTGTTTTGCTCCTTTTTGCCGTGATCGTTTTTTCTGATTTCTAAGAGTAGAATATACAAAACAAAATCGCAATGCTTACTTTTTTTGCTTTTCTGTACCAAAAATAACAATGAGAACTTTTTTTTTTTTTCATGCTATTGAAAGCAAACTTTTTTTTTCACTGCAACAACACTAAATGAAACTTCGAGGTGCCAAAATCACTTACGTGTCACCCTTTCCATAATTCAAGATATTATATTTCTAATATTTAACCAAAAAAAAAATATTTATTCTAGGCACTTGTGTTGAAACGAGATCAAAAAGCGTTCCCAAAATTTTACTTAACAATTTCTCCCGCAAGAGCGGTCTAGAATGCTTCTCAAAATATTATCCCGTTATTTGGTCTGGATCTAATCAAGATTTATTATGATTTGTTAAGATCTCGCTCACTCCCAAGTCCCGGGTGGGCTACTTGCTCCACGTGGCAGAGCTAGAGAAATATCTTACATATTTAAAATATAGAAGTACGTGAGCATATCCGCGGCTGAACATTTTCGGTTTTTCCCCCCAACTTTTTGATGAATATATAAATAGACTCTGCCCCCATTGCAATTTTAATAATGTTTTGGCAAAACAAACCTTGTAATTTTCCAAGCAATAATCCATTTCAAAACTGACGTAGTTAGAAGCAAAAAGATGTAAGTGGCAAAATTAAAAGTTTGGTGGTAACCAGTAAAAATAGTAGGAGAACTTCTCATCTGTCTTGGAGCAAGAGATAGTACCAGTAGCCCTGGTAGGTGCTGCTGTACAGTAGGATGTATCGAAAAAAAACTTCTTTTTCAAAATTCAATTTGTCAAGTTGATAAAAAGTTGCCTCTAGCAACCCACATATTACAAAAACAATTTTATCCGAATAAAAAAATATTTAGGTGTCCCTTACGAGGCCTAAAGTTTATAATTTTCTTCAAAAAGTCTTTTTTTTTTTTTTTTTTTTTTTTTTGAATAACAGAAAAAATATGAAAAATCTTTCAAGTTAAAAAATTTTCACAGTAAAGTCAAAAGAAACTAAGGGGGAAAAGCAATCATAATAAATCCCGCCCGCATTTACTCCAAACTTCCGTGATTTTCAGAAAAAAACGCATTTAACAAGTCATGTGGTTTGTTTAGAAAAATCCAGCAAGATTTCCAATCCCGTAAAGATTTTCTGTGCAAACGTTTTCCAACTTTTGCCACTCATATACTGAATATTTTCACAAGCATCATTTGAAGTTTGAATCACCTTCCTCGTATTTCTGCAAGAACAGCAAGAAAAACTTTGTGTCTTATGATGAACGATGAAAATGAATTTGTATTCTCATTCGGAGGTTTCAGTTTCATACGTTCAGCAATTCAGAAAATGTGTAGAAATTACAAACGTTTTCGAAAACCGTTATTAAAATTCACAATATATTTCTATGAAGAAGAAAGCAATGAAAAATCTATCATTATTAATGCTCTTTAACCTGTAGAAGTGCCTGCCAGTGTTTTTATCACCTTAAATGAAACTGATATTATAAATGTGGGTGGTTCCTTGAAAAAAAAAACTATGTTGGATGAATTAGCTGATAAATATGCAATATATTTGGCAAAGAAGCGACAGAAACTTTGATGAAACACAGGATGACTCGCAGTGCGTTAAGCGGTTCAAGGTTTTGAATATCTCTTTTAAGTGAGAGGTAAAATTAGCGAAGATATATAAAAACTTTTACCCAGACTGTGACTTGGTGAAACCAATCAGCGTTCATTTCCTGCTGTAATGAATCAAATGCACTGATACAGTGACCAGCGTTAATGTAGTTAAATTGGATACAGCAGTACACAAATCAAAGACATTGTATTTGTCTGAAATATCACAGTTCTTGAGCAAAAGCCAAGCATGACTCTCATAAGAAAAGAAAAATATTATAAAAATTATTAGAAGGTCATGAGGTTTGTGGAGGTATTTTGCTAAATGTTCACAATTATTTAAACTCTGTAAAACTAACTGCTGTAGAGCCATAGCCCGCGTATTCATCAATCGCATTATTTTTGGGGGAAAAAATCCCTTCCCATCCAATACGAAGGGAGGAGCACACTTTTGTATACCAAACGATAGTTGCTTATTATTATGTGACTTTGCAATACACTTCAAATGGTGCACTGAAAAAGACTCCAGCAGAACTCACGTATCCTGTTATGGCTGTTGAAAAACTAGTATGGAAAAAGTTTGATGTAATATGATAATACACATAATATTCTACAGATGTTTTGGTGTTAAGCTTTTTATACTTAAAAACATACTTCTATGTAATAAAATGAAAACGATGTTAGCAAGATTATTTTATAACTTTCAATATTTTGTTTTTAATTCACAAAACTAATCTTACACTGTAATCAGATAATAAATTCAAATATTTTTTATCTATAAAACATAAAGAAACGTATCAAAAATTCTTTATTAGCAAAAAAAAATGTTAAACCAACATTTGCAACAAAAAAAATTAAAAAGCTTATACATTTATATTGAAAATTATAATTTGAACTTATTTTTCCTTATTTTTGCATAATGTGCAGGAACCTAAACGCCGAATGAAAGCAAAGCCTTTTTTTTTTTTTTTTGACGACAATTTCCGCGTTTATTACTCACAATTTTTAATTTGAAAAAAAAATTACATTTTTTTTCTGTTATTCAAAAAAATTTAGAAAAAATTGATTTTTTGAAGAAAATTATAAATTTTAAGCCTCGTGCAGGACACCTAAATATTTTTTGATTCGGAAAAAAAAATTATGTAAGATGTGGGTCGGTAGGGGCACTTTTTATCAACTTGACAAATTGAATTTCGAAAAAAAAAGTTTTTTTCAATACTCCCTACTGTACAACGTGATTTAGAAATAAAAAATTCAATGAAAGTCTACCTAGGACGTTATCTTTGAACGGGTTTTACTCAAAACTTGAAAATGTCCACTTACATCCCTTTACTTCTCACGGCCTCAATTGAATGCTTCAAAATTTTGTGCAAAACCTCATCAGTTTGGATTAGGTCACGATACAATAAAAACAATTGTCAAAAATGATATATCGTTTATCTTTTAGCGTCCTTTTATGTACATACATTGGATGTTTATAGTCTGGGTATGATAAATAGAACTGTGATGGACCATCGATTAAAGATTCCTAACCATTAAAATAGAAAGGGGGGATTCGGTTTACTCTTTTAATAACTTACTGTGATATTTATTAACTTTATCCGATGAAAGAGTTCATCGGCTTTCTCCCCAAGTTAACTCTCTCAAGGTTATGAGTCTTGCTATCAGAATTATATTACATCTGCTTTAGTTTCCTATGAAAAAAAAATCTTCAAAACTAAACATATTTGGTGCATTCCATAGAAAAACCGACATTTTATCCCTCTCGTGACAGCTGGTATATATCATTTAAAAATAATATTTTTAAAAGGTAATGAACAAACTTTTGTTCACTAACAAACCACAAACATGCGAGTGATATTCATTTAACGAATTTGGACATTATCGTTTTTGAATTATTGTTTTTAGGGAAATATATTAGTTGCAGCATAAGTGACACAATGTCCTCTTTTCCGCGAAATAGTCCATTTCATGTTTTGTAGTTCATTATTTTAGCAAAGTAATTCACTAAAAAAATAATAAGATACTGCTTTTTAAATTTCTATTAAAATACTTTTTTTTAATATATGCTTTTAAAAGTATATGTTTTTTTAATACATTTTAATAAGACTTAAACATTGTTCCGTTTTCTCACGACCTAAATTTTTACAAAACGATAAACAACCCTTTTACCGTTCCGATATATTCTAGGAAGGCTATTTCAATGTAAATATAAACATAAAATGTGTCAATATTTTCACTCATATTTCTTTGCAAAATAATTCTTTAACCACATCCAAAACATAAGATTAATAACATAAAGAGTTTTCTCCGTACTAAGCATCTCAGAAAAAAATCGCATAGAAAAGAAGAGTAGAAAACTCATTTATTTAATTAAAAGACGCTTTGTAAAAGCATCATGAAAAAGGTTTTTAAATAAAAGGAGATTACTTGAGCTAAGCTTGAATTGGAGGCTTAACCAATTCTGCGCAGCAATAATCTGGCTCGGAAATCAGTTAACGACTCAGAGTTTCGAATCTATTGATTGCGGTGCCGATTAATTAACTCAGCAAAAAGGCTAATCCCAAACCTCGGAGAATTTAATGAAGCATGCGCAGTAACGCAATCAAGTCTAGGACAATTCCTTAGTGGCAAAATGATTCGAATTATTTTCAAGTAAATTTTAATTTCGTGCTAAGATTCTTTAATCTTTTTTGTTTTTTTGTTTTTGTTTTTTCTTAAAAATTCTATGATTGAATGAGTAATGCATCTCTATGAAAAAGATGAACGTGTTACATATTTCTGATCAAAAAGACGTAGAACAAATAATGAAAATTCATGCAATTATGATTGCAGTGGTTGAATGCTATCATTTACTAAGCATTTTTTCTACATCTATATCAAAAGTAAGAGCCAAAAGTAAGTAAGCTTTTTTATGCCTCCTTTTTTTTATTCATTGCAGAAAAATTTGGGTTTTTAAGAAACAGAACCATTGGAAATAATCTTTTTTTATCCTTATATCTTTGTGGCGTTCTTTTTTTTTAAGTTTAATTAAATTGTTGAATTAGGAAACGTAACTCTATTTGTAGTTCATTACTCTGCCCTATAATTATACATCAAACTTTTGTTTTACACTGTGCACATATTTTTGTTTTTAATTGTTGACAAGGATGTTAATAAGATTTATATTGTAATTGAACTTGCGTTATCTTGTTATTTATTTTTCTGCTGGAATATTTATAATCGGATTTTGAATGAGGCAAGTTAAGCTAAGATAACGTGTAAAAGAAGTAAAAACTGCTTTCAAACCGAGAAACGCGCTAAAGTTCTTCCAAAATCATACTTAAAACGGTGGGTAACAAGTTTAGTTTTTAAAAATGTTGCTTTTGTTAACCTGTCCCGTATTTCCAGTCCTGAATACGAAATGACCCCCATATGTTGCCCGTAACAATGATAACAGCACCGTGTTATGTAATGCAGCAGAAACTGGATCATTGCATTTATGTATGCCACGTGATCATCAGGTAGAAGGAAAGAGTAAAAAGGCTCATGACCCCCCCACCCCTCGACTAAACCGTCAGTAATAATACCACTCCACATTTTGTTCAAACATTGTGAATAAAATGTAAACGATTTCAGAAGTTTTTTCTTTCCATTCATTAATTATTTTTGAAAGTAAATATTTGAAATACTAGTTATTTTCATTGCGTATGAAATTAACTTATGACTTTTATGCCTATTAGGAACCTTATTCCTATTCGATTTGGTGTGTTTTATTGAAACCCAAGCAGTTTCAGAAATGTTTCATCTCAAAACCGTAGGCTCGTTCATGGAGGGGGGGGTGCATTATTTAGCACCCCCTTGCTAAGATGATAGTCTGTATCCACCCCTGCAAGTGACCAAGAATTCACACATAGAAAAAATGTTGATCAGAATCAGGAGAATTATTCCTGCACTTGCTTTTTCTTTGTACTCGACTTCGGATTTTTTTTTTTTTTTTCATTTCGAAACCCCAGTGAGAATTATGAATAACAATGTTTTATGAGTTATCGGGATACGAAAAATCGTAAATTTATAGTTTTGTGTACATACCCAACTACTCAAGACCCGCGTTATTATAAGTTTTCAAATCAAATTAACAAGAAATCATCAAATAGAGTTACTTTTATTTTTTCTGACTGTAGTCACTTGATTAAAAATAATTAAAATCCAAAACGAATTTGAAAATAAGTACTCATCAAAATGATCTATTTTCATTAAATTTTAGAATGTACAACATGATGGGCAATAATTATTTTTCAGTTTGTAGTATCTTAAATAATAAAAACTAAAACAAGGCAATCAATAAGTATTTGAACTTTATGGAACCTATGTAATTGCTACTCTTTATGAGGTGATTTAATATGATTTTTTTCATTAACATGGCAACTTCTATTTAATTTTTCAACAGAAAGAAGGATAATTGTGACAAAAAAAATCGGATTAATAAGTCAAAAAACACGTTTTTCATTATTCAACAATTTTGCTTCATAGAATGCAAAACAAAATGCCACGAGTTGAAAAGAAAACGCTGAAGAAAATTTGTAAGAAAATAAAAAAAAGTAATGCTGATGTGTTCAACAAATGCTGAAATAATCACGCAATAAATCGAAGTTATCAATCAGAAACCAAAAAAAGTACATCATCTTTTGCAACAAATAAAGCAATTAAGGAAATAACTCAGACTGTAAAACTATAAGCGGAAGAATTTTGTGTTTTGCTATAGCGGCATTATTTCGAGTTTCTTTATTGCCTTTAATTTCATTCTTTTTTTTTTTCTTTTACTTACAAATGTTTTGCTCAAGATTATTTCTTCGACACTGAGAGAATCTCTCTGTGTTGTGATAAAAAGATAAAAACTCATACAAAATGTTCTTTTGAAAAGACCTTTGGTAATTGAGTTTTTAAAACGATTTAAATTATGAAGTAAAACAGAGTTTCTTAATTTATTTTATTGGTGAAACCTTTTTTTTTTTTTTTTTTTTTTTTTTTTTTTTTTTTTTTTTTTGTGGAACCCCTGGTTTTTTGTCACCAGTTTGCAGTGGCGTAGCCAAGATTCTGTTTTGGATTAGGCCCAGGTTCAAACCTCAAACAGACTATCATAATAACTATTTGACATTAAATAGCTAATTAAATAGATTTCATTAACGATCATATTGATAACAGCTAGTTATTATTTGTTATTGAGAAATACCAGTACACTCCTATTTGTTAATTTTAAAAGGAACAAATTACCTCAGAATTTTATGGATGAGTTATATGATTAAAATATTTTTTATTAGGGATGAACTACGAATGTTTTTTACCTGCATGCAATAATATTAATAACTCACTTAAATTTACACAGAAAACGTTTTTAAACCTTAAAAGTAAAAATGTCTTCAATTTTTCACAAATTTTTAATTATTTATAAATCATGGACTTAGATGTTACAATGCGTTAACGTCAGACAGAGTTAGAACATTTAAACGCCCTTGACCAGTACTGCTCCTTAAATTGGTCCTTAACTCGTTAAATGTTGAAATTGTCCTTTCAAATGTTGTCAAAGATGCATGGAGAGTGGCTGGTATCAAGAACAGAATTATGAAATTGGCGACAAAAACCGTAATTTTTGGTGTGCACTTCCAATTTTTTTTCCTTATTGAATCATTTTTAAAATATCTTTGGGAATATTAGGGAATCATAAGCTTTTCCCTGAAATTTTTCGAAATAGCAGTTTTTAAAATGTAATTTTATGCTATCTTTGTAGACATTCGGCGAGAAAGAGGTGTTTTCAGATTGATCTTGAAAAAATTGTGAAGTTGAAATCTTGAAGGCACAATTTCAGACTATTTTTGATAGTCTGAAATTGTCATTATTTAAGGCAACAAATAAAATTATTCTTATAGTGACTAACCCTGACGGATAATAACGATTAGACTAGTATGCGAAAATGAAAGTAAATTTATTCTTAATTTTGAAAATGCGTTAGTTTTATCGATTTTTTAAAGAATAAATTTGAAAAATATGAAGAGAAAACATGCTAGTCTCATGGAACCCCTGTGGGAGCTCCGTGGAACCCCGGAGTTCCATGGAACACAATTTAAGAAACGCTGACTTAAAACATGTCCTTTTAACGAAGAGAAATCCGTTTTCCACCTAAAAACGAGAATTAAAGAATCTCTCCGTTGCATAGTTAATTATTGAGTTTGTGTGCATTAAGTATTTAAATAAATGTATGTGAGAGTACTAAACTAGTTTCAGTACTAAAATTGCTGATTGATATACACTTAAAATAAATTCTTCCCTAAATTAATTTTGATTAAGGTGTCAAGGGCGAAACATTGTTGAACAAATTCTAAAACTTGTTACCTACTTTAATGTCAAATTAATAAAAATGCATTAAAACACTTTAAACATTTTTCATTCAAAAAAAATTCTAATGTTTGGAAATCTGAAGAGTTGTATTTTTTTATTATATCACTCATTCAAATAAGAATTAAGTAGAAAACTATCCAGAATGAGAAATATTAGGATTTTTTCTCTATACACGGATCTGAAAAAGAGCATTATTTGTTATTGCTTTTTCTTCTTTTTGTGTGTGTGTGTGTGTGCGTGTGAGCATTTACTTTTGATTAAAAGAACAACCAAAAATGTACGCTGTGGGATATGGAGAGGGAGAGTTGGATTGACATAGTTTTTAAAGTACGCGAAAAATGCTGAAAAATGGCGGGATGCAACAATCACAAATTAAAATAACACTAGACTAAGAACAACGATCCCTTAAAACCCTCATTATTGAAAACAACATTTACAACAAAAAAAAAATCACAGCTTTTATTTACTTCTAATACGCACGAATGAGCTCCTCTAACCTCTCTATCAAATATACTCACACAAAAGCCCCGAAATAACGTTTTTTGGGGGGAAAGGGCAATAAATTTCGAATAGGTTTATCGGTTGCAAAAACAAGGGGTGGGAGGTGACTTGAGTTCTTGAGTTATAATTCTTATAATTCCTGTTCTACTTCATTGAGAAATTTCAAACTATGAGACATCGTACAGAGTTAATACGAGAGAAAAAAAACAATTAGCGCTTTCGAATGGAACAAAAGTGAAACGAGGAGATTTTTGTTATGTTTTGTTGATGCTTTTAATTTAATACATATTAATGTTTGGAATCGAAGAAAGGTTGAAAAAATCGAACTTAAAACGCTTTACTCTCGTTATAATGCAGTTGCGATATTAGAACAAACTACTTCTTACGTGAAAAAAATCCGTACCTTCAATCAAAATATATAATACTGATAGGTTCAAGCATTTTTTTACCTATATATGGGCCACTTCATCTGACGAAACGGGGCGTTTGAATTAGGTTTGTTTGTAGATTTCGCTTCATAAATACAAATAAAACAAGCTAAACATTTTATTTTTAATAACAACTGTGAAGATTTGTCATATGAACTACGAAGAACTATAAAAATTAATCATTTTAAGGAAAATAATTGAAGAATATGCAATATATAAGATATTCTTCAATTATTCAATTGGTTTCTTCATGAACGGGGTTCATTCGAGTCCCCTTCCGTCACGGGCATTTTATTGCATATTTTTCAACAGAGCCGTTACCAAAAAATAATTTCGGGGAGAGTTTAATAACAATTTAAAGGATCTATCCATATTTCTGAGGAGTTTAAGGTGGGAGGAAGTTCTAACGGAAGTAGGTGCGATGAAAGAGGAGAACAGAGAGGATGAAAGTTTGGCAGATACTTGGCGGACAAACTATATATCATGACTTTTTAAGGCTCTGGGTTTTGGGGTTTAGGATGTGTGTGGAAGGCTTTCTTTTTCGTGGGAAAGAGTAAAAGTTTTCTTGACGGGGAAATTTTTACAAGGTTGTTTTTGCTGAGATATTAAATACTGAATAAATTGGTTAATTTTCAATCATTTTTTCTGTTTTCATCATTTGCATATCCATCTTACTGCTATCACTCCTATAATTTTCATGACACTACGCATTCTTTCTTGGAGTTGCAATTTCACTAAAGAGGACTGCAGTTACTTGTCACTTAAATTTTATGCGTTCAATGAGTTTTTTTACGCGTAATGCAAATGCATTCAAATCTCGATAACTCAAAGCTTATAACTCAAATATTTTTTATCTCGAAGTTTTATTGAGCCCCAAAGTCTTGAGGCTGTTGATGAAGCTTCCCATAACTCGAACTACCAATAACTCGAACGTTTTAGCCCGTCCCTTGGGACTTCGAGTTATAGTTGGCAAGTGATATCAGTGGAAACATATATAGATTTAAATGCATTGCTAGGCCATTCACTTCAAAGCTCAAATTTATTCCTGAGAGAAATCTCAGTGAAATAATTAAACTCATATTACAGGAATATATAATCATGATGAAAACTTTCATGAATCATTTTCAAATCGGATGTACTTTTCGTTCAATTTCATTTCATGTGGGAATAAAATACCTAATTGATGGTTAAATGTCAATGCAAACTACGGACACATAAACTATCAGAGTATTTACTTTTTGACTTAGTTTGACGTCATTTACAGGGTGCGTTAAGCAAATTGCCTGATGCATAAAACATAAGTGTAAGTACGAAAAAACAGACACTAATAACCGCATTAGCCCAAATTAATTTATTTTTTTTCTGATAAGTTTTTATTCTCATTAATGTAATGTCCAACGTTGATTTTCCTCCATCCTTTCTCTTCCCCCTCCCTCTCTCTCTCTCTTTCTTCTCTTTTTCTCTCACTTTTCAATTTATGGGGGAGAATAAAGTTTTTTGAAGATTTTTATTGTCTTTTTGATGCGGCCAAGAAGCAGATTGTTGTTGTTTAACATAATTACGTCATTTAAGACTTCTCTTCAATATTTATGTATTCTTTTTTAAAAAATAGTTTGTGGTTATAAGTTAACGTTAGAATGAGAACAATTAATTTTTGTAATCAGAAATTAAATTATTTTTGCAAATCATTACAGAGATGAATTGTTTGGAATTATTCCTCATTGAACAGTATGTGTTTTCATTATTTTTCAATGATACTATTTCAAAAGAAACTGATGAAAAGACTGAAAGCGTATGAAATTTTTCACAAAGGAATTTCAGCAACGACAATATTTTTCCTAGAACATTGGTTTAAAAAAAAACTGTGTGAAAATAATTCAAAGATAGTTCTTGCGGTAATCATTTATATTTTCACAAATTTTATTTCTTTCCTCCAAAAATTAGTACAGATTTTCAGAACATTCATGTCACTTGATTATTTTTCAAAATTTCGATTGTGTTCGGCGAAATGCTTTCGATATTTCTGTCGAAATTGCTAAGTTATTCTATATAATATTTAGATACGAAACATAGTTAAAATATTTATCAAAACAAATTTTTACATTTGTGGCTGTTATTCTATTAAATCAAATTATTATCAAATCAAATCAATAGTGCTACAAAGTTAAAGTTTAAATAAAATTTTTCATCTCAGTAATCATTAAAGACGACTTTTGGGTTCCATGTAAATTACTTAATATATAGCTGTTGCAAAAATATCATTTCTATTGTATGTGTTCCGCTAAGGATTCGGGAGAGCATAAGGCTTTGAACAGGAATCAGTAACTAAAAGGAGCAAGTCCAATCATTTGCTTAGAAAATATTGAAGCAAAGATTTCAAGTCACATGGTTCAACTTCGACGAATGGGAGAGACGTTATACATGAAGCGAGAGGAGGAAACCCGATTTCTTCCAATCCTTTACTTTACAATACATCACGTGACTTCGGATCCTTGTTTCAAAAATTGAAAGCTTTACTCCCTGCACCTTTTATTCCTTCTTTATGGTATAAAGTGGTCCTCAGTTGTTAAAAAGTTGAGAATCACTCTTGCAGAGGACTAGCTCTACTCATCGCATAAGTATTGAGTGGCAGGAGTTACCAGAATATGACCATTTTAAAGCCATACCTATTTGGACTTGTTTGAACGTGAAGCAGGTCAAAAGCAGTATCTACACTTTAAAAAAAAATCCGATACGTTGCTGAGTATTTCCGTACAATGTTTCAGGATAGCACAGGTTTTCATCTATTTCCCCGAAAAATCAATTATCTTTGCAAAAAAGTTTATTGAATTGCTACAAGCATACTTTTTACTGTTGCGAAAAACATTTTTAGCTACCGGTTTCAAGATTGTTCAGTAAGTATATCGGTTTTAGTTGGATTACGGTCCGGTCCAGCTTGACTAAGCTCCCAATGAGAGCGAATAAGTCTCTAAATAGCTGCAGCTTTGCAAGACAAGAATTGCAGGCAAGGGAAATGCTTGGCTCTTGCTTGCAACTCTGCCTTAGCTTTGGCCATGGTTGCATTGATGCTTCTGGAGCTCTTTTAGTAAATCAGGAAATATCTTACCAATTACATTAAACCTATCTAATTTCCGTTGAAGGCACAAGACTGGCTTTAACCGGGAATATTTCCAAATTCTTCAGAAAGATTCAAGGGTAATTTCAAAAGGGTTACTGAATTTTAGTAGAAAACGTTCCTGGTTTTTGCAAGATATGTTACTGCAGAAATTGGGCACATTAGCTGCCCATTAGTTTCCAGGAACGTTTCTGAATTGTTTTTACAGTGTACAAAAGTGTTTTCTAGACATATTTGAAGAAACGTGTTTTGATCTCCCACAAACATGAATAAAATATGGATGGTAAAAATATGATTTATTTTCATTGGAAATTAAATAATTAAACTTGCACAACAAAACTGGAGGGTGAGACAGGTGACAAAAAATACAAAACGAAAAATTCGTAAATACTTCCATTTATTTGCCCAAGGCAGCATTGGATTATTATCCTAACCAATGCAAGGAAAAAAAAGGAAGGGGAAGTGCAAAGTGCATTTTAATCATTAAATTAAACTCACTCAAAAATTTGTTCAAAAAAAACTAATGAAAGTGTAATTGTGAAAAAGTTCTAAATTTTAATAAACTTTCTGCAAATTCAAATAGAGGAACATTTTAAATGTAATAGCATAACTAATTAGTGCTCTCGGTTTAAAATTTTCAAAAACTTAACTTTCCGGTCTTATTCGTCTTAACTTGCATTTCAAATTAATTTCAATACTAAGCCTGTTTCCAGCAATTATGCTTAAAAACTTTTCAATAAAAGTAATTTTAGATGCAGAAATTTCATACTTAATTAAATGAGTTTGCCTGACTATATTCAGAACAACCTTTAAGAAATTAAATTATCTGTTCGTAAAAATAATATTGCTTAATGTTCAAGACTACTTGTTATGCAAAGACTCATGATAAAACTTTGATTTAATTAAAATCCTGAGAAATTCATTTTCCCCTTTTCCAAATAAATTCAAATAACTATTCATCATTCAAAATTTAATTCAGAAAATAATGCTAATTTAGAATCATTATGTACAGATGAAAATAATTAGAAATCAGTCATTTTTTCTAGCCTCCAATGCTCCTTCATTATCTAGGTCATTTTTGGTACACCTACATCAGTGGAAGATTTACGCCTTTAGGGGCCCGTCACAATGGGTTAAAGGGCCCCTTTGTGTAACGTAAAAAAATTTATGCGTAGTTTATGATCGCTCTCAGAGCTATTATGTTGTGGAAGACCGTTGCAGTTGCGACATTTGTGACACGTTAAATCTGACACAAACATGCATGCAGCAATTACTTTCTGAAAACAGTGTAAATACGTAAGAAAAAACAAAAATTATTAAAATGCGCAGAATTTTTTCGCCCTACGCAAGAACGAACATCTTATTGGGGGGGGGGGGGGGCAGTTATTTAAGTAGTTGATTGCAGAAAAACAAATCGCAACAAAACATAAATGTGAAAAAAGAGCCAAGTTCGGTCAAAATGAGGTTCGGGGTAGACCGTGTTGCCGACAAAAGAGTTCAGATCTAAACGGGTATCAAGTACCATAGCAGTTCCTCATAGATGTTGGACTTCCCCATGTTCTTCAATTCATTCGAAAATAATTTTTTACTTTCTTTGATAATGGATTAAATTAGTGGCAAGTTTTATTCATCAGTAAACTGTTTTCAAAACATTTGACTACTCGAATTATAAAGTAACTTGCCAAGTTTTAAATTCAATATCAAAGAAAGTAAAAAATTGTTTTCGAAATGAATTGAAAAACATGGGAAAATCCAACATCTATGAGGAACTGCTATTGAATTATTTACCCGTATTGTACCCGTTTAGATCTGAACTCTTTCGTCGGTGACACCGTCTACCCCGAATCTCATTTCGACCGACCTTGGCTCTTTTTTCACATTTATGTTTTGTTAAGATATCATAATTTTTGAAAAGCTAAATCAAGATTATGTTCTAAATCAGATTAGTAGTTTTATCGATATGTCAGTAACTGCGTACTTGGCGTAATCGCCAATTTTGGGAAATAATCGTCTGTTTTTGCCACTATCAGCATGGTCGAAGTACCTCAGCTTTTTGTCTTTAGCGTCCACAAATTTGACGACAGTTGAAAAAATTGCGAAGACTCATAGACCTCAAAATCTGTCTGCAATTTCTACATTTTCCGGGGAGTTATTTATAACGTAGATCGTAAAATGTACATTTTCTTTTTTTTTCTTTTTTTTATTCCTTTGAAATTACATTTACATTACAAATGTCTCAAGCCTACGTTTTACCCCAAAGAAGGTGTTCAATATTTTAACTCTTTGGCAAAATTCTTAAATGATAGCAATGTGACGAATTCAAGCTGTAGATTTGCGAATTTAATTATTTGATGGATCATTTTTCATTTTAGTGAAACTTTAAGTATTGTTAAAATCCGCGTTCTATATAAAAGTGAAACATTAAATTTTAAACTTCAACAATCTTGTGTTGGCAACGTTTGAAAAGTAGTGCTTTGTTGTTTTGATTTAATTTTGAAAATTCGCCGTGATGCTAATAAAAAATAGCGTAGTTTTTGGCTATATTGATGTAGTTTTTTGCTTTTCTTAGATTTTTTTCTTTACATGTGCATAAAAATCTATTTCTGTGCCGAATTTCAAGTATGTGAGGCACTTGGAAATTCGTAAACATATTGATGAGTGAGTGAGTGAGTCAGTCAGGCAGACAGTGCGAAAAATGACACTTTTTACTCTTAATAATTCTTTAACTAAAAGAGGTACATTCATGAAATTTATGATTATACGTCCTCTATGCAAGTCTATTAGACATACAAAATTTCTAGCACGTAGCTTTAATAGTTTTTGAGAAATGAGGGGGTCAAAAGTAGCTGGAAATGGTTCGTGCAATATACACACTGGCAGATGCGTCACCTGATTTCCGAAATTGACTGACACACTGCCGTGTGTCTAAAAAAATCAAAAATAATCTCATAAAGTTCTTTCTTTCAAATGTATGCAAGTCATCATATATTTTTTAAACTATTGTTTGAACTAGAATTTCTGGTACAATTATTTTTACTACAATTACCCTTTTCACAAAAGAACCACACTAACGCTGTTCCAATGTTCTTGAACTGGGAAGTTTAAATAAATTTTTGCAAACACACACAGAATCTAAAATAATAACACTGGTAACTTTTCACGAATGTGTGTGTGTTGAGAGCGATAAATGTTCATTTTTTGCAGAAACTAACAGATAATTGGAAATAACGATAATCTACTTACTCATGATATTTGAAACTGATCAAGTCTCTGGAGAAATGGGAAGTAATGTAAAATCATAACTCGTTTATTCAGTTGAGTAGTTTCAAAAGTGAATTCTTCTGCTAAAATAATTTTTTTAAATAAATTTAAAAAAATTATTGTCATCCAAGTACACGTACTTTTTTCAGCTATTTACAAAATTTTTAACAAATAATATTTAAAAATTCAAAAGCACGAAGGCTAATAAAACAGCTTGTAGGGTTGGTTGGGTAAGTGGAACCCCTTTTGAGAATAGTTCGTTTTTGAAACCTTATACAAAAGTTTTGAAACAAAAAAAAATTAAACTTATAGTCTTATTTTGTCTTGGACATTATTTAATGAAATAAATGTCATTATTATTTTCTAAAATAATGCTTTAAATATCCTTAACGATTGTATTTTTAAAAAAAATCAGATGGGTGTCCCCCATAACAAGGGGTAAGTGGGTAACCCCGTTTTATTTAAATTTAAATCAAGCATATTTAAAAAAGGGGTAAGGAAGTTTTACTTGATAAAATATGTAAATTTTAGTATGAATTATTTTTTTTGTAAACGCATCTTTTTACGAGATATTTACTGCCTTTTAAATATGTATGACAGAAAATTTTTAAACAAAAAACAAAACAATTGCATTGGTGAAAGTATTGAACGCCTATATGTACATATTTTATTTTTAACATATAAGGTGTTTTCAATAAACGTAATACAGTTGATTAAGTTTGATTTCGGTAAATTAACTAACACTATAAGCTGAAAGAGAAACTGTAAACACTAAATGGCTGCGTCGCTGCGTCTGTTTAAAGTGTGCCAAGGAAGAACTATCATCATCATACTGGACTTAATCCTCCATATTAATTCCAACATCCTCTGCACCATTCCAATAAAAACTCAGCACTTCTATTCGTTCTTGCAACAGTTTTTTCTTTTTCTTTTTTTTTAATTTTCGTCAACGACTTCCAACATTAGACCTACATAATACTTTATGGTTTACTTTGATATAACTTTAACAAGTACATAATCACTAGTTTTAGCAGTTTTTGTAGCTGAACTATCCATTCCTACTAGATCAACATAATTGTTTTGTATTTCACTAATACAAATATTTTATCACAGTTGCTTTGCATTTTGAAATCCTCACTATTATAGGGGACCCGCTTACTCCTTATAACAAAAATTTTCGGGGTAAGAGGGACTTTTAAGTTAAACTATACGGAAAAAATTAATTATCATAAAAAATAGTGAAAACTAACACGGGAACACTCTTTTGAAAAATGTTGCTCAAACTCGCCAAAAAAAAAAAATCAGTTTTTTTTTTTTTTTTTTTTTCTCTCTCTCATTTAGTGCTATGATTCAGAAAAATATTCCACGAAACCCAAAAATATATGCAAAACCAATCTCTGTGATGAAATTTAACATGATCAGTGCAAAAAAGTTTTAAAACTTTATTCATATTTCAGTTTTAGGGGGGTGACCCACTTACCTTAATCAACCCTACAAGCAAAGTAATATAACTTATACAAAGTATATGTCTCATCTTAGTAAAGGCATTCCTCATTTTAGTCAAAGTAAGGTAAATACACTAGCAGCGCCAGTGCTTAGTAGTGCTTCAGTAGTGGCCACTTGAAGGTTTAGGGGAAGGTTGCCGTCAATGAACTACATAACACTTTTGACCTTTTTTAGGAAAGTAGTTCAGATTCAAACTTTATATTGACGACAGGAATAATTGCTCAGTATATTTCTCCATTTTTAAAAATATTCACCTTTATGCTAACTGTATTCAATAAAGCATTAAAATTAAAAAGAAATATTTTAGCATGTGGTCCATTCATGGGAACAAGTTGGACCATTGAGTTTCCATCGGTCTCGATGGTCCAACTTCATCATTGGTCCCTTAGGACTCATACAACGCAACTGTTTTCACATACCTTGCTCAATACTTGATATTTTCTAAGATGACTTACTCATCTGAGCTAAAATTTCATGGGGCCTCTTTTGAACAACTGGGAGTCTTGTTTCATCCAAGTTCAAAATATTTGATCCACAAAGATTTTACTTGACAACAAGGATTTTGCTAGAGCACAATGCATGTGTCCTCTGTTATCCCCCCCCCCCCTCCACTGGCTTTATTTCACTTGATTTTAGTATTTTTCTAGAACAACAAACGTACTTGAAACGGTATTAAAATTTACTTTAACAAATACTGAATCGACTACACAAGTTTTTAAGTTGAAAATATGATAACTGAGGGGAGTTTCCAAAATTTATTTTTCAAATATTTTTTCATCATTATCACATTCATTTCAAAAGATTGATCAATTATTAAAGAAAATTGAGCTGAATCTTCAATAACATTTATAAGATTCCAAGAATGAACCACTTTGTTAGCTTGTTCATTCATAGAAACATCTATTGGTTCAATGATTGCAACTGCGTCATTTTGAACGTTCTCATAGTTGTCACTGCTGTGACGATTCATGATGAAACTTTAAATTTGGGAATTGTACTTGAAAATGCACTCTTTCAAGTCAATGTTTCAAGTCAATTGTTCAGTCATATTCAAAGCATCTAAAAACAAAATGTAAATGTCAATCATTAGTAAGTGAACAGAAGAAATCTTATTTGGAAGTTTGATAATATGAGGTATTGATTCAAACTCCTTGACGATTCTGCATTGGACTGTTTTTAAGACAAAAGAAGACACTAAAACT
Organism: Uloborus diversus; assembly: GCF_026930045.1. Lineage (NCBI taxonomy): Eukaryota > Metazoa > Arthropoda > Arachnida > Araneae > Uloboridae > Uloborus > Uloborus diversus. Next base: position 106,930,002 of record NC_072731.1, read on the forward strand.
GATTTCGTGCCGGAGGGGCTCTGGTGGGGGAAATATCTTCGAAGTCCAGTCATGGAACCAGTTCATTGACAGCAACCTTCCCCTATATTTGAAAAAATAGGATTCCAATTTTCCCAATGAATTCAAACGTACAGAAACCTTAAAGTGGCCACTACTGAAGCACTGGCCCATACTGGTGTGTTTATTTCAGGGGCGGATCTAGAGGGGGGGCCATAGGGGCCATGGCCCCTCCCAAAACCTTGTGATTGTAGGATTTTTTTAAAAAGGAAAAAAAAAAAACGAAAATATTATAAGAAAAAAACAAAATTTAACACATGTTTTTTACATTTCAAGAAATTTCGGCCTTAATTGGGAGAGAAATTATATCTCTCTCCTCGAAAAAGAACTATTATTCCCAAAATTTTGCTCCTTCGTTTACATCATACAGACACTTGGACGTTCTCTAAATGCTGTTGTCCTCAGAGTCATTTATTGCTCACGAGACCAAAGAGAGCTTAAATTTGAGTATTTATGGCTTTAATTTCGAAATTTTTCGGAGGGAGAGCTCACGAATCCTCCATCGCTTTCTCTAACACATGCAAAAATAGCTTAAAATTAGATTTTTATAGCCTCTAAGGTAAAATATTTCTATAGGAAGGGGGGGGGGTTCTAAACACACACACACACACACACCCTCACTCTCCCTTTAGAATCATTCATTTTAATAAAGTTTCTCGAGAGTTTGTTCAAAAATTTTGGAAGGCCCCTCCCAAAATGATCGGCTAGATCCGCCACTGGTTTATTTTACATCATATCTAACAATACACTACAAAAAATCAAGCACTTTCTGAACACTTTTTGCAGACGTACACTTGTCTCCTTTTTGAGAACACTATTTTTGTATAGTTATTAAAAACATTTTGAGAACACATGTTATAATATTTTTTGAACACGGACATTTATCCCCTTTAAAAATAAAATAAAAATTTAAAAAAAAAAAACCTTTTTTTCGGTCAGTTTTCAAAACACTTCTAGAAACAATGTTCGGAACATGTATTTCCTTTCTAGCGCACTTTTTAGACACTTCATGGATAGTGTAAAAGAATGGTTTTTGAACACTTGCACTAAAACATTTTGTGACACACGTTTTGGTACAGTTTTTAGAATATGTTTCGGAACAATTACGGATCACTAATATCTTCCTGGTATGTGTGCTACACAAATATAAAAGAAGTTTATAAAAAGAAAAAATACGCACTAAATTCACTTTTGTTAAAATTGCAGGCTAGATGATGGGTTTAGGCTTTGAATGAATATGATTATTAATCTGCATTATTAGTATAAAAATTTAAAATCTAATGGCATCTCAAAATCAATTGAATAGTTTCCACTTTTTTTTTTTTTTGGTTGTGCGCAGAGGTTCCAAAAAAAGCGTTTACGCTTTTTTTTCCTTTTTTTTCTTTTTTTTCTTTTTTCTTTTCTTTTTTTTTTTTTTTTTGAGAAAAATCGGTGTTATTTTCAATAACGAATAAGAAGCATATTTTTTTCGATTGTGTTCGATTCGATCAAATTCCATCTACCAGACACGTAGCGAGAAATTTTCTTCTGGGTGGAGTAAAGGAAATTTGTCACTTTTGGTTGATAGAATTCGTTCGAATCGAACCATCAATTATGTTAGAGTTGAATATGCACCTAAAGTGATGTCATGAATGGACAACCACTTGGTGATAATTTGAGCGACAAATATTTCACTAGGTACTGTTTCTAATTTGTTATTTCAGTATGTATTTTCGGAAAAATTACTTCTGGATTTAAATTTTGTTTAAATCCGATTATTAGGTCGATTAAAAGTTATTCAACGTAACTTGCTTTCTTTAAATGGCATATTCAACTCGATAGTGTTCAATTCGGTGGAATGCTATCTACACGTAGCGAGAAATTTAAACTGGATGTGGCAATGCAAATTTTTGTCTGCGCTATTGGTAGATACAATCGTATTCGATTCGATCGAATTCTGTTTGAGTTGAATGTGCCACTTCAATTCAAAAAGTTTCAGTCGTATTTGAATTTTTTCAATAATGTGATTTTCTTTAAATAAAAACACGAGTTTACAGAAATTCTTCGTTAAACTGGCTTAATTATACTTTGAACTACAGAGTGCTTTTTAAAAAGTTAAACTATCTCAAGGAAGAAATAAGTTCCCTAATGTAACTAAAAATTAAAACACGTATTTAATTTACATTTTAAACTTCCGCACTTAGAACCTCTGAACTCCTATTTTGCAGTTTATTAAAAATTTAACACACTACTAAATTCTTGTCGTAAAACAAAATATTTTTTTGATTAACCTATTCGACATAAATACACATTTTCAAATTTACATCACATTGCTGGAAGTAATATTGCGGAATCCTCATCGTCTTTGAGCAAAAATTTAATTAATTGAGTGTTGGTCAACTTTTTTTAATAAATTTATTTGACACATGTATAGATTTTAAAATTGGACAGTTGTATTGCAGAATCCTCGTTTTTACATGCATACCGGAATCTATTGCAAAATTCCATAAAAAAGTTAATTTATAAAAGCTATTTTTTACATTGATAAGCTTTATTAGTTGAAAACAAATAATATATGTTACCTTTATATTCACTAAATTCTCTTGGATAATATTTTTCTAGAATGACACCCTCCCCCACCCTCCTCCCTTCTCTTTTATCATCAAATATAGCTGAAATGTTTTTGAGACGTCAGGGTTTTTTTTTTTTTTTTTTCATTTACGGCGAGACTCTCCCAGTCTCCTTCCTCTAACGTCTTCAAATACAGCAGAAAACTGTACTTTTAAAATTAGATTTTAAAACATTGGATATCCTCTTAAGTCCCCTAAAAGATGTTCTTAATTCTTCGCCTTTGAGTCGTTTTCGGAGGGGATTATTCATGGAACATCTTACCCTTATAGTTTACTAAGACGGTCTAAAATTGCAATTTTAAAACTCCAGTTTATTTAATTTTTCTAGAAAGCCCTCCCCCCTCCCCCCCCCCTTTTTTTCACACCCTCACATCACCAAAAACAGCTTAAGTGTTATTTTTAAAACATCAGCTTCAACAAATATCTCGGAAAGATATTCCTACACCTTTGCCCGAACACTTAAAAAAATGGCCTAAAATTGCGTTGTTAAAGATAAAAAGGTTTCTTAATTAAAAACCCTAAAAATTCAGATTATCCTAGTCTGTGCCCCCCTGAGTCTCTCTTTTATAGTGTAAAATAGATTGCATGAAATATATGCATATTATTGAAATATTTCTTTAATAACTGCAACAGAATGCACTTTTTACTTATCCAATAATTACATGTTTTTCGTCAAATTTTTCATCATACGTTTTTTTAATTTTAATTCATTAAGTTGTACATTTTTTTATTAATAGGACATGGTCATTTATCATTAAATTTTTTTATTAATATGTCGAATAGCAAATTGAAAAATTGATTTAAATAAGACAAAAAAGGGGAAATTTATCAGAATTATCTTTTAAACCAGTGGTTTTACACCATTTGTTTCCCAGTCCTATTTTTGAACAATTCCAGGCTCGACACACACACATATGTAACTTGCATTAAAAAATATTCCAAACCAGACCAGAACAGTTACAAATGGAAATTCTGAAATCGACATCAGTATTTACTAATACTTTCTGGGTATCTTCGCAGAATTTGGCACACGTGATGAAATACGTTACAATTTCGTAGCACAAAATTCTTTCAGATAAATTTATGATTGAGGGGATTATAAAAATACAAAAAAATTTGCAGTTAAAATAACAGCATTTTTTAAAATAGTGTATACATACAGTATATAGTACAACTAACCAATCTTTATCTAGCCATCCTCGTTACAGCAAAGAAAGCAATGATTTCACAAGTGTGCCCAAATGTGACCAAATATGCTTTCAAATGTGTTGACGAACCATCTGTTGTCTGGTCTTGTGTGCTGGCACACGAGGTTCAGTATCCAGAACACATTCGGAACACTTTTGACACATTTTCCTTCCAACGGAGCATATTCAGAACACGTCATATTGCATATTCACATATTAGGATCACTTTTTCTGAAACAGAGTTCCAAATTGTGCAGATTTATTTGCAGTGTAGATACGATTCGATGACTTATGTTTTTCATTTCAGCATTTTTAAAGTTTATTGGTCCATACATATATTCATTGGACAAAATATCATACTTCTTAGCAGTGTGAGCATTGAAGCTTCAAAAATGGCTAATAGTAGTGATATTTCCAGTTTTTTGCATTTCATGAGCAAGTTACCTTCCAATTCATACACTCCCACTGTCATAAAACTTATCAAAAAGGGAACGTCTTATCTTTAAAAATGTACCACCGAGGGAAGGTAAAGCACAATATCAGCAAAAGCTAGTTTTTGAGATATTTGAGTAAAAGCGTTTTGGATTCCTTACTAACAAATGGGGAACGTTGGAATTTGACGCTTTTTTCGTGCTTCTTTTTCATATGAAACCAAATAAGTAAGCTTGTATGTACAATAAAACTAAAGCGCAATAAATAGGACTCTTAGGAGTCTCATTCAGGTTTTTAAAATATTTTTGTCAAATTTAACAATAAGATAAATAAATACCTTTGTGCTGAACAGTAAAGTAAGACAAAACAACTTTAGAAGAAGCACAAATTTGTAAATTACAGCAGACACGTGTTTCGGCGTTACTTGGAACGCCTTTTTCAATGCAAAAAATAATGAGCTTATGGATGAAAATGTCTTTTCATCCATAAGCTCATTATTTTTTGCATTGAAAAAGGCGTTCCCTGTAACGCCGAAACACGTGTCTGCTGTAATTTACAAATTTGTGCTTCTTCTAATGTTGTTTTGTCTTACTTTAAATTTAACAATGTTGATAATTTTTGGCTTTTTCTTAATTTTACAAACTTTCAAAATCCAGTGTCGAGATTAGATGTTATCAACATGTCACTTTGTAATTTTAAGTCTAGATGTTTTAATATTTTTCATGTATAATTTGTTTCAATTGCTATTTTTATGTTAATTGCCACAGTAGTATAATTTTTTCTGTTATGTGCGATGGGTTTTAAATAAATAAATAAATGATAAAAGTACCAAAAAAAAGAAAAAAACGCAGATGCTGCACTTTACCTACCCACAGCAGTGTATCTTATCTTACTTAGTATACCTGAAAAAAATATTACATTGTCTTTCAAAAATTAATGCTCTCTACTTTAACTTGCTACAGTACTAAAAAAAAAAAAATCTTTTTTTCCCGATCAAGATAAGGAAAATATATGTTTCCCACGTTACTCTTAAAATTTATTTACAAATTTATTAATTGTCAACAACGAGAATTAATAATCCTCTGAACTTATATTTTAAGAAACTTTAAGCGTGGGTTACTTATTTAATCTTTCATCTAGATTTTCCTCTTTCAAGTAAACCATTTATCATACAAGCGAAGACAAGAATTTTCTAGTCTCCAAAAGTGAGTTACTTTAGTTAAAAATGAATTAGAGTTGTTAATTAAAATGTGGAACTTCCTATTTCCCAAATCAACAGAATAACCCTCAGAATATCCATGAAAACTGTTAATTAAAACATATGTTGCATTTGTGTCACAAAATTCAACTCTAAAGAGATGTTGGGGAAGCAACTGAGAAAATTGAATGTGTTAATTCAATTGCATACCAGATCCAACACTATTCCCTGAAATTTGTAGTCTTTAAAATTTTCGATACTTTTGCCACGTTCTAATTTAAGCAGTATTTGAGGTCTCTATTTCTGTTAGATATTAAGAAAATAACAATGGGAGAAATCTAATGCAATTATCATTTTATTGGAAATGCTGGTGTAGTTCTCTGTATGCGTAAGAACGTTGATTTTCTACAAATTATAATCAGTGGGAAACAATTACTTGCAAAAGAATACTCCTCTTCGAAAACATAATACAGTGAGGTAACTCAGTGCAAACTAGACTAGTTTTAATAATTTTAATGCCATGTAGGGAAAATTTTAGCAATTAAAAGTTTATGCGTATTCGAGAATCAGTCTGCTTTCCCAAAAAATTTTCTTTCAAAACCGGTGCAAACTTCGTTGATGTACCGATGCCTGTTGATGTACCGATGAGCAGATGCAGACTGTATTGATGAGCCAATACAAACTGCATTCGATGGACCGACAAAAAAAAAACTGCCTTTGTTTACCATAATAAAAACTACATGGCGGTTGGAAATCTTAAGAAATGAGGCATCATATATACTCTGCCGACAAAATAATTAAAACTTACATGTAAATTCCACAATACCATTTCATTTACTGTGCCCCCCCCCCCCCGCCTCATAAATGAAGACGCTTGTGGATGATATGTGTAGGATTACACCATCACTCCATCATTCATCATCGAATCAGCGATCAGTGGGCCACGTCGATGGGCTGTTGCCATTCCAAAGCAAATAACTTCCCTCCATGAACTTTTTCAAGAGTTCATAATTGACCTTAATTTCAATAAAAGCATAAATTGCAAAAGAGAAGTTTCAAAATTTCAAATGCACAATAACAAATTAATAAATGAGAAATATGTATGGATCGAAACATTTTCAAATTAGTTTAAAACATTAAGTGGAATTCTAAACATGTTTGAGAAAACTACTAAATATTATTAATTTCCAAATTTAAAAGTTGGTACTAAATACCAATATAAAATCAAATGTTCACTTTAAGTTAATTTGGAGTTCAAATCTTAAAAGTTCGTCGAAGTTGCAAGTGATATAAATGAAGCTGTTTTTTAACTTCGTATGAACGTACGTTATGTCCCGTCCGAGAAACGTGCTTTCATTTTTTCAGCGTTACCAAAACAGCTTGTTTTTGAAGTTTTCCCAGCAGTTGTGTTATTTCATTCCAGAAAACTAATGATACTTTCTGTGCAGCTTCGCAGAATTTGGCACACGTCATGAAAAACGTTATAATTTCGTAGTACAATGCGTGGAGGTTTCCTCCCTGCCATCACTGGTACGCAAGTGAAAATTCAGGCTCTTTCTTGACCATCAATTGTGACAGAGCTTCTAGAACTGCAGTCTCAAGACTAGCGAGCGGCCACATAAAGGGTCTCTCGTTTTTCGAGGGCAATAAAATCTACGAGGTCTGCACTAAATGTAAAACTGAACAGTGACGAATTGAAAAGTAATTTAAGGTGAGGTAATGATCCTACTTGTGGCTTGATTTGACATAAAATATTTTGTAGAATTTAGTTCATCTCTGAATAAAATAATCACTTTTTATTGATTCCTGAAAAAATGCATTAGTTGGACTTATGCCCTTTCTGAAACAATCGATTCGGTTATGAATCAGACATCATCACTCGTTTAGAAACTTGGCAGACCTTGGTGTGGTCCCCTTTAATGATCCGACTCCAGAGCCTGAGCTGCTGTACGGTAGGTGTTAGAGTAGGACCTACTACCGTAATTCTTGACAAAACAAAGCTCTATAGCACCCAAAAAAGACTACGCCAAGGACAAGCAAGCTTCTAAAACGTGCGGAGATATGATTCTTTTATAACTGACATCGAACTCAAAACCAACAACCCTGCACTCAACTCTGTCATCTCAGCTTCAATGAGATGACATCTGCCTCCAGCTCGGTTATTCACCATTCCTGACTGAGGAATTCTAATAAGAATGAAACTGCAGTCACAGGATGTGGTAATCGGGCTGCCTGGTATATTGCATGAAATTCTGGCCTTAGCCCCGGCTTAGAGACGGTAACTTTCTGCTAAAACCCGTGACTCGCCCGGAAAGTTTCTCCTGCCGGGTTTTTTTTTTTTTTTTTTTTTTTTTTTGCCGACTTCTATATTGCTAAAAACAAGCCTTATTTCAACAAGAACTCGGATTTAACGAGGAAATCAGAAATGCTTGATTTTAGAACAATGTTAGTGAATGAGATTATAACTCGTTTTTAACGAGAAAAATCCGGATATAGCAAGAAATACTTTGGTGAGTTACAGAATTCTTATTAGCTTAAACTTTTTTAGATCAGTTACTCTTTTCTTGGAGAAATCAGTCAGAAAGTTAGAAATGCGTCATAAATCTTAAGAGCAAATAATGAACGGCTGAGAGAAAAAAATTTAAAAAAAAAATTATGAAGAGTGAAATCATTACATCTCTTTCTTCTGCATGAGTTTTATAAATACTTCATTATAAATCTTCAAAAAGTAAATTTAGATATGGACAATAAATAAATCATAATGTTTCCATTTCGTGCAATGTAATCTATCGCCCTAATGTTGCATCACATTCGTTCTCCCTTTTATATTAATAATGTTCCTCAAAGTGAAAGAAAACAAGCGCTGATGTAATGTGAGCCACATACATTTGAAAACGGATATTCTACATTTTTATGCTTATTTACCTTCATCACAGCCAGTTTTAAAACAAAACAACAATGGCGCGTCAATAAACATTATGAAGATAAATCTTCTCATAGGGGACTGCAACTTTTGCATTACTACTAGACCTGTCTCCATGATTTATGATGCTTGTAAAACAAACATCAGAAATGCATTAAAGTTACACCGCTCTGAAATGTAGGGATTATGACCACATCACCGAAGAGAACAACGGTAAAAACCATGAATAAAAGTGACTGCTTTAAACATGTAGTTAATTACCAGCTTGGGGAAATAGCATTAATGGTTCAGCAAATCGTATTGCAGTAACACTTTCGCGGCATAAGCATTTGTTAAAAAGGATTAAATGAAATACTTCGGTATAAGTTCTTGATAAAAACTATTCACAGTTTCAGAGCTTGAATGCACCACCTTGCGGTGATTTAAGAAATTAGTCAAAGAGGTAAAATATTTCGATTTTGCACGCAGGGTGCACAATGGGGCGAAAACGCCAAAAAGCGCTTAAAAATTGTTTTTTTCCCCTATATTCATCCAATTGAGGATTAATAAATTTGCACAGGCCTACCCCTTAGGCAATCAGAACTAGAATTTTAGACCCCCTTCATCCACTAACAAGCTGAAGGGAGCCTTTAGACGGTAAAGAACCATGAGTGCGGGAGTTTACAAAAATTACTTTTATGCAGTCGACAAATTTGTTTTCTTATTAACAGCGGATATATTAGCTTCTCTCGTGTCCAACGATAGTATTAGAACGAAGAAAATTTGTAATTCAATATTCAATACGAAACTCAGTTTTGATCAGCACCGGAAACTAGAGAGTTCCTTTTTTTTTTTTTTTTTTTTTTTTTTTTTTTTTTTGAGCAATCACGATTGCTTATTTGACTGCTTTTGGCGTCCTATCATTTTATTTTCCCACCGCCACCCTCCGCACCATCACCGTCGACCGGCTCCTCACGATGCTGCTCCTACAGCGAAAGCAGTCTCCAGGTTGCATCCATGTCCTACACACACGCGCATACATAAACAACTACACACACGCACATACACACACACATACACCTACACGCATACACTAACACTTACACACATATACACAAACACATACACACACGCACACATACAAACACCTACACATACACACACAAAAACATACCACAACTACCCACACATTCATGCCTGCACACAGACACAAACACATATGCCTACACACACATACACATACCCCACCCCACACACACATTCATACACACAAGTACCCACACACTTATGCCATTACACAGACACAAACACACATGCCTACACACACATACACATACCCCCTACACACAAACACACATGCCTATATGCTCACACTCGTGATTGCGAAAAACATAATTTGAATTCAAGAGGTCAAAATTCAAATTATTATTTTTTTTTCAAAACACTGCAAAAAATAATGTATCTTCTTATGTCCTCTTAGACATTAATATCAATTAGTCATTAATGATCTGTAGAAAGACTCTGAAAAGACTGCGCTGCGTAAACCTGCGAACTTTGGACCTGAGCCCAAACAAATCGAAAAAACTTGTTAATTACACGGCTGTGAAAACAAACAAACGAGAGAGGTTGAAAAACCTTTTTATGCGTTTTTTGCCGTTTTCCCCCGCCACTGTGATAGCTCCGAACTCAAAGTTTTGGGAGGGCAGAAGTTCTCAATTTGCCGAATGTAACTCCCAGATTATGCCTAATCGAGCTCCAAATTTCGCCGAATGATAATACTTTTGTCCAACGGAACCCCAAATTTTAACAAATGATGATAATTTTGCCGAATAGTCAAAGTTTGCAGAATAAGGAAATTTTGGAAGGTCACAGTGACCGCCCGGGACCTACCATCGAGGCACCCCTGTTTGCACGGACAACGCCGATGTCTCATTGGATCTTCAGTTTCACCTCTTTCAGCAGTCATTAGCTTAAAGCACTTGGTAAAAAAATACATTGTACTACTGTAACATTTCGCTTGCTTATACCTTATATCAAGTCAATAAAAACTAGCACATTCCGACAAAATTTTCTGAGCGGTTACAAAGTCCACAATTAATTGTTTGAAATAACTTCCGATTTTTTTTAAATGTATTTACTCCGCTGTAAACTAATCTTTAACCGATTAGTAGGTTATTAGTGATGAAAAAATATCATTGATGATGTAGCCAAAATCCCCCATATAAACCTTATGCAGAACATACTTGATGCAAGAAACTCCTCGTGAAAAATCATTATAGATAACTTGAAACTAATTTTTTTTCCTTAGGTTTATCTGGGCTTTCTAGATAAAAATACTGACAACCATAAACAAAAATGGCTGACTTCAGAGTTAACGATACATTATCAGCTGTAAGAAAATAACATAAAATAAGCGCATAAAGCTGAGCAACGAAACAAATTGCAGTTAGTAAATAAACAGTTGTTAAAAGGTTAAACTTAAGTGTTTTTTAAATTAAGTTATATCACTAACGCTTTTTCGAAATTTTAGTACAAACATAAAACAGAAAATTGTTCAGCAATAAAACGAAGAAGAAATTCTCGTATATTCTACTTCAAAGCATGCTGTCACATAGAATTACTAAAATATTTTACTATTTCCTCTTACGTCTCCTCAAAGATTTGGTTTGGAACTTTTTCCTATTTCAAGTTTTTTTTTTAATGGTCTAAAAAAATTAGCAAAACAATTAAAATATAATAAAAAACTGGGACAGATTTTTTTTTCCTTTGAACGAGTCTTCCCCTGTGCGGAAAAATAAAGGATTTTTAACAAAAACTTGCTATTTTTAATATTGGTCATGATTAAATTAGGGAAAACAGTTGATGCTTAACAGTAGTTTAAATTTTGTTCAGAAAATTAAATTGCGTAAAAATTTGAGAAATATTAAAAGTAGAGGAAAACGTAGTACAATACAACAAAATTAGCAAATTTTTCTATCCAGATATTTGCATCTACGCAAATTCAATTAGTGAATATGTTTTAATCTTATATTCTACGCATCGAAACATTTTAATAGGTTTTAATAAATGCTTTTATTTTTAAAAAATAGCGAAACGTGTTTAACAATATCGCATTCATTTCACATCGTGCTCCAGGGGGTATTGTAATACTCCAAATTCTGCAATTATGTTGGAGATCTTTGTTTCCGCTTATTTTTCAACGTACCAATATGAAACATTTTCTCTTATTATTTAAACTTAGATCAACCGCATACCATGTATTACGCAAGCGTTTACGTGACATATCCTTCTCTTTCATCTGTTAAAAGAAATACACTTAAGTCCATGGAAAAAAAAAAAATCTTTGAATAGCAATGTGGATTAAATTGCTCTACATTTGGTACATTAAAATTTGGTATTATACTTTTTTAAACTTAGATTAAACTTATACCGAACTGTTTAAAAAAAAAATTCCCGACTATAATAGAAAAGTTTGCACTTTTTATCTTTTTTTTTTTTTTAAACTGTTTAAAAGGAACACCCTAATCTCCATGGAAAAAAGTTCTTCGGATAGCAATGTGTTAAAATGTTCTACATGTGGTACAGTAAAAATTTTTATTATTATTTCTTAAACTTAGATTATATATATATATATATATATATATATATATATATATATATATATATATATATATATATATATATATATATATATATATATATATATATATATATATATATATATATATATATATATATATATATATATATATATATATATATATATTTAACGCATACCAAGTTATTAAACAAAATTTCCCGACTATAATGCAAATGTTTGCGCTACAAATCCTTTTTTTTTTTTTTTTTTTTTTTTTTGCTCTGTTTCCACTGTTTAAAAGGAATACACTGTACCTCATCTCTACATAGTATAAAATGAAGTCCCCAAAAAGCGTCTATGTGTTTGAACTCGCAAAACTCGAGAACTACCCGGCCGATTGCGCTGAAATTTTCACAGTTTGTTCCTTTAAAAGGTTTGCAGACCCAGTTTTGAATAAAATTCGATGTATAATTCTTTTTTTTTTCCAATTTACGTCCAATTTTCACATAAATTCTCAAATATGCGGGTGAAAAAATTACTTGCACATAATTATATTACATATCGTTAGAAAGGGTAGAATTTTCCGTGTTCTACGCAATTTGTTTCAATGTTCTAACTTTGTTACGGAAGGAGTTATTTGCGTTTTTCAGCTCGATTTTTTTTTTTAGGCTTAGCTGAAATTTAGGCACTACTTCCTTCATTAAATAAATCAATAAAAAGTGAAGAAATTGTCCCCACAGCTTTTTTTTTGACACCATTGGAAAAAGCGACCTTTTTTACTCCAGATCTAACTCTACCTATGGTCGAAAAAAAAAAAGCTTTTATCTCGAAAGGAAAAAAAGTTACAAGCCTTTTTAATTCAAGTTTGAGAAATCTCGATTCCATTCAAATTGTGAACCCTTTTCTTTCGCATTTTACTTCCTTAAACTTATTTTATTTTGTGTTTCCATGGTTACGCATTTTAAATCCATCTTTCTGGATTTAATTTCTTAAAAGTATTTTAATATATGTCGTCATTGTTTGGAAGGGAAATCATGATGTTTTTTTAATTTATTTTTTACGCCTGATGGTTGAATATACGTCACTTAACAAAATTTTTATTTTCAAGGTGAACCGGGCAAAACCGGGCAACGCAGCTAGTGAAAAATAAAACAAAATCTTTGGATGGCAATGGGTTAAATCGTTCTACATTTCCCAAGATTGATCACGTGAAGCTCCTATGAATGTGTTTTTTTTTTTTCCTAGCAGCCGATGCAGACCCAAAGCTATCAGTTATCAATCAGTGATCTCACCCCCAATTTAATCCAAATAATTCACTATAGTGACAAAGAATTGGCACGGTCCGTTTAACGAGGTGACCTTTCGACTGACAAATTACTACTGCGGTTCGCCTATTTATAGCAGGGGAAAAGCTTTGGAAACTTCCGCTCGATTCATCAAGGCAAAAAGCGAAGCAATGTTTGACTGTCGCTTGTTTATTTTTGCACTTGCCTTTATTGCTTCTGAATGACATAAGAGGGAATTTAAATACAACGCAGGTTTGTCCACGCCATTATTCGGAAACACGTTTTTTCACATTTTCTTGGCTTTCACCCTGCGAGTAGAAGAATTTATTTTAAGTGTTACTTTTGGAACTACAGTCAAATCTCCATATATCGAACTTTCCACATATCAAAATTTTCTATACATCGAAATCCCAGCAAATTTCTATGTTCATTGCATAGAAAAATTGTTTCTATATATCGAAAAAATCTCTATATATCGAAATTTTTTTAGGGACATTCGTACATTTTTTTTTTTCCATTTTAGACTGTTGATCTCATGAAAAATAAAGGTTAGGGGAAAAAATTATGTTCACTAAAGGTTGCTAACGAAACTCATAAGGAATCTGGGGTTGAGGGGTGTGTAGATAGGTCGTTGTTTTGTTCTGGAGTTTTTAAGTTCTCTCAAGTTTATTTCAAATCTAAGTTGTAACCAGTAACACTGTAAAATCAGTTTCAAGTTATCCCTTTTGTCTGTTGATTATTATTCCTAATCTTTTTAGCTTCAGTAAAAATCATTCAAGTTAAGTAGATTGATTTTTTACTTTTCTCTCGATTACATTGTCAAAACGAAAATCCCCTAATGTTGCGGATCAAGTTGGATTGCCAAAGAATGAAGACGTATGACGGCACAAAAATGTAATTTCTGTTATTTTTTTAATTATTAACTTTCATTTAATTTGATGCTCGTATAAATTAGAAGTTGGGTTTCATACGCGAAAATTAGCTTTAATTTTAATGTTTTAGAAGATTTTTAGGATAAAATAAGATGTTTTCTATATATCGAACTTTCTATATATCGAATTTTTTTCCGGCAATTTGCTACTTCGATATATGAAGATCCGACTGTACTTTTTTGTGTCGCCTTAAATGAATGTATCTTTTCTTCAAAGTGTATTTTTTAACTGTAACTACCTCTGCGTCACCCAAGGTGTTTTGATTTCCTTTGACTTATGATTTATTGCACAAAAGAAGTCATAACTGGACGCAATTTGATATCAGCAGACTATTGTGAAACGTACAGCACGCTGACGTCGCAGCAAGTGCTGGAATTGTGATTACCCGTATAATATGAAGATATATATGTTCTGCCAGTGATCATCCATGTCACCACGTGGGTCGACTGTTTATACTCCAATTTTAGTGCTATTAAGACCAAAAATTCAAAATCCATGGCCAAAAGGAGAACAGCTTGGCTGGACCTTTTTAAAAAAAGGCAAGGTCCCAGAAACGGATTACCGCCAGATGATGATGATGATGACGATGTGATCATCCACGCTCTTTGGTTATTTCATGAAAGCACTAAAAATGCCTACGAAACTGCTAAAGAAACCAGTAAACAAACCAAAAACATAACTTTTCCAACGCAATACTTACATGTTTACTCATCAAACTCCGATGTTGACAGGATAGACCGACCAGTGAATGAACAGCTAGTAATTTTTAAGCAAAAATCATATCTTAAAACATTCTTCTTTGATATATTGGGAGTAATTATTTCCATCTATACATTTCCAGAAAGGAAATGACTAGAAAATGTAGTGATTGGCAACTGGTTGGGATGTTCATCTCACCGAGTTTGATTTCTTTATCTTCATTTCAATCCCTCAAAAGTCCTGATATAGAACCATAAAAGTTCTCTCAATTTTTTGAAAATAAACTAGATAAATCATTTAAAACATTTTTGTTGTCAAGTGTGACAAATTCTAGTTTTTAACGATGCTAGGAGTTTTTGAAAACGAAATTTTGCTTAAGTGTTCGTTCACTGTTAGGTCTACACTAGTTTCCACTTCTTTCAATCATTTGTTTAAATTTCATTAACCAAGTTTCCATATGTTTTTTTAACACTTTCACCTTCTTTTTTTATAATAGTAAAAACGTCTTTTGATTCTTCATCTTTGAAGGACATCTTTGTTTAATTATGCTTCAGGGTGAAATGTTTTTTTTTAAATATTTTCCAGTGCTATTTCACACATAATTCTTCATCAATTTCTGATAGCTATAAGTTAATGAGAAAAAAGATGTATGGAACGTGAAATCTGAAAATTGCAAATGATTCTCTTTGTCTGATATCATAACTTCAGTTTGTTGAGCATGAAATTTTTATGTTTGATTTCATTTAATGCCGTAATTTAACAAGTTAGCGAGACTATGGTATCACGTTTTTAAATCTTGTTCTATCTATATTTTTCAAGTTCATCATTAAAAATTGTTAATTTCGTTCTCATTTTTTTTCCGAATTATGTATGCATCAAAACATACGCTTTTATGAAACATACTTTGCAAGCATTATATTCAATTTAGTTAGAAAAAATCGATTATATCTAGAGGCTGACTATTACCGAGCATATTGAATGCAAGGAAGTTTGAAAAGAAAGAAAAAAACATATGTACATATTTATTTCACTAACATCAGTGTAATTACCCAGAATACACCTTTCTGTAACTACACTTTCCCTGTAAATTTGTTTCTCCCCCCAAGTTTGAGTTAGAAAATTAGAATTAGCACCTTTCTCTACTAAGCGAGAGCTACAAAGTACATTTTACAAGAAATTTAAGAAACTGATATATGATTCATTTGCATTTGTAACTCACGCAAGTCGATTTTCCGGTCATTACTATTCAGTCAGTGGCATAATTTTCGTTTATCTTCTACAGCGAGCAGAACAAAGCAGTGTAAAATTATATCCCCTCTTCTTGTAGTCAATTTCACTTTACATAAATTGAATAGCTAATGGCAAGAAAATTGCAAACTGTGTGTGTGCCTCTCTTCGTTTTGTCGTTCCCCACGCAACTCACATGTTGCGGAATCAAGGCATTTGAAAGTAGTAAAATTGCATTTGTTCTCCGAGTTTTATCCCTAGAGAAATGAAAGCCGCGTTTTGTGAGGTTTTATTTGGATAGTTTTAGCTTGGAAGCATTTTATGTCGAGGCTTGATGGCGCAGGAATGGAAGGATAACTGTTTAGCTCCGAATTTCAAACCATCATAAAGTGAATTCAGGTCCTCAGTAACACAAAATCAATCAGTTTAAAGCTCACATATTTGGAATTTTGTTTCAGAAATTGGTTAGTGAGGTCGGGATTTAAGATGATAAGAAATATTAAATCGCTCTCAAAATAGAAGTTTTGGATTGTATATTTCAGACACATGGCGCATTAAAAGCAAATGATTATATATATATATATATATATTACAGTCTGTCACCAGATCATCATTACAGAACAAGTTATAATATTTCTGCTTCGTACTGGTCATACCAGATTCACACATAAACATATTTTTTCTCGAGAATCAGCTCCAATATGCAACACATGCAATGTCAATCAGACAGTGTTGCATATCCTCTCCGATTGTCCGAATATCAATCATGTTCATTTTAAATTCTTCAATCATTGTCTCCATTCATCCGTCTTTGAAGAATTTATTAGGGGATACACTCCATCTGAAATTGTTCCCCTTCCTTCAATAGATTGGATTTTTTTCTTTAATTTAGTTTGTGTCCTTTTGTTCCTGTCTCTTTTTCGTTTAGCTGTTAGTGTTTTTACGTTAATCTAAATTATTTCTTTTGGCTAGTTATCAAAATTTAAAACTTCGTTTATGTGTTTATTTTGGCGAAACCCTTCAAAATTCTAGAAGTTTTATGTCCTTTGCGGCTTAATAAAAATCACTTTTTTGGCTCTTCTTTCCACTATTTGACAATCGTTTGGCGCAATATAGCCTGTTCAGGCTCTTGCGCCATTAAACTCAATAGAGCCAACCAACCAACTTATTTCCTTTCCTTATTCTTCTCATCAAAAGTCAAAATAATGAACAGGCCTCCAAAATCATGAAAAAGATGTTAACAGCACTTTTGCAACTTCAGAAGTTGCTAATTCGTGTATGGTATGCAGTCTTGGAAAAATCTGAGTCACTTATTTATAGTTGATTCCTACTTACACTAGGAACGCATGAAATATGTCAAATTTATCAGGTACAATGCAGAGTATAAAATAACAGTTTCGTTACATTAAAATAAGCATCAACTTTAAGATTTGAAACAGCAACCTCCGATTCGGAATCAGCACCAAAATTGAACCTCATGAACCAATTTTTTACGTATTTTGTTTCAGCCGCTTTACAAATAGACAAAGAATAATCCAACTCGCATTGTTAAAATGAAGCGTCTAGAAGCAGAGTGGTGTAAGTGCCAACATTAAAAATTTTGAAAAAAAAAATAGAACCGACTTCAAAATTGCTCTAAAAAGTGAAAAATAATTTTATTCTTTAAACACCTTCGATAATACTTTTAAACATAATTTTTGAAGTTGGCGCAAAAACGATCGATAAAATCATTCACAGCCATAACTCAACTACAAGTATAAATTTAACCAGCTCCAGTTTCTTCACTACCACATGCATTACGCATTGATGACAGCATATTTGAGTAACGATATAAATGTTTCGTTCCTAAGTTTGGATGACTTTTTGATAAAAATATGAACGAAGCATGGTTACAATGGATTTTACTTTTTGTTTTTGCGCCAACTTCAAAAATTATGTTTAAAAGTATTATCGAAGGTGTTTAAAGAATAAAATTATTTTTCACTTTTTAGAGCAATTTTGAAGTCGGTTCTATTTTTTTTTTCAAAATTTTTTTATTTCATTCTTTTTAGTGTAAATGTAGATATTTCAGTAAAAATAAGAAGTTACCTAGTAAGAAGTGCGGCTCTATATCACTGTATTGCTTTAGAAAAGCCTTTATTCAAAATTATCATTACAATTACTATTAATGTTACAGTTATATGGCACCAAACTTTTATAACAATGAGTTTCATATTGTCGCGTAGATGAAGATAGCGAAGACAATGTGAAAGCCAAATGAAGCGAATACTCGTTAGTCTCAACTCGAGATCTTTATTCAGAACCACGAATGAACGTTACATCTCCTTATATACAACTTGAAAAAGTGCTGGAAGTTTCCAGCACTTGAAAAGATACAGAAATTAATAGAACATTCGAGAAAATACGGGAACAGTAGAAACGAAATTTTAGTAAAATTCACTTTGTCCTAGTCGGGATTTGAACCCGGGTTGCTCGTGTGGGAGACGAGAATTCTACCACTGAGCCACCGTTATCCACGGATGAAAAGAGCGAACTTCGCTACAATATGATTTTAATCATTTAATAGGGAAATTTACTGTTTTTTGCCCATAACTTTTTATCTAAAGAACAAATATGGTCAAACAAAGTAATGGGACCTAAGTTGAGCCATCCTCTATCCATTAAAAAAAGAATCATCAAAATCGGTTCACTAGGTGAGACGCTATGAGTGGACAAACAAAAAAAAAACATACATACGGTATGAACTGATAACCGCCTCCTTTTTGAAGTCGGTTAAAAATTTGGAGATAACTTGTGCAAACGGTAGAAAGGTTTTGAAGCGAGAGATGGTAATATGGTAACTCTGATAGAGGCTGTTTCATAACCTAAATGTCAAAAAATTCTTCAATAAAAGCCTGCCTAGGGTTTGAGCTTGGGACGCGAGTCACTAAAAACTTTAAAAACTCCCTTTACATCCCTTTGCTTCTAACTGCCTCAAGTGGTTTTTGATACTTTTGTCTGTAATATCTGTCATGGTGCGGTTTGTTTTAAAAAAACTATGAAACGACACATTTATAGAACCTTATTTTATCTGACTGAAGATATTACAGTAGTTTTCCTTTTGGGGGTTGGAAAATTAATATTTGAAAGAAAAGATGTTCTAAACATCAAGGTTAAAAATTTTAAACAACTACCAGCATTTCGAAACGAATTACTTTCGGAATTATAAGTTTTGCGTAGTGGGAATGATAGAATGTAAAATATAAACAAAATTTCTTTACAACTTAGGGAAATATCTTAAGAAATCATAATATATTCTTTTTTCTTTTTGAAGAGCCATAAGCAAAACGTTTTTATAATTTCCAAATGTTATTTCATGTTTGAAAACACAAAAACTTAGATAATTAGGATAATATATTCTGATTCTCAAGAATTCTCAAGAATGGGCTCGAGTTCAGGGTCGAACCAGGTATTAAAAAATTCGAAATTTTACGAGGGTTACGAATATTTCAGCGTCATACATGCTAATTAACGGAGATATTAATTAAAAACTCAATTTTATGTCCACTTGAACCTACAACTATGCCAAAAAATAGTCCGATTTTTTTGGTTTTTATACCGTTGGAAAGCCCGTAAAAAATAATCATTTCGAAAATATCCGCAAGGACTAGAGCCGCGGATATCGAAAAATGACTACAAAAAGAGTTATAAGCGTTTGAAGTAAAAATTAATTTATTTCAAATTTCTTCCTCCATTTTTTGCGCGAGATTAATTTTATCTTGAAGAAAAGCTGAACAATATTATTTGTTGCCATTTCTTGCTTGAGTATCTAGAAGCAAAATTTCTTCCAATTGGTTTTTAATGCAATGGGGCTTTGTCTGTAGCAGGGCATTTAAAATATATTACCCTTTTGATTAAGTTTTCGCAAGTCTATGTTTTCATGTACAATTTTAATCGTGACCGTTGTTGAAACTCATTTGATATTTTGGCAACACTGTTTTTACTATAGTTATGTTTAGTGAACCTGGCAACGAAAAATGTTTAGAATTCCTTTCTTTTGAATTGTCGTTATTATACGTCTTACGGTTCTAAGCTAATTATATACGATTATTATACGTTTTAAGTTGCTCAATATGTTTAAGAATTATATCCTGTGTATGTCATGTCGTCTACAATAAATTGTATACTCGGGATTTACGAAGTTTTATTTGAGTAACAACAAGTGGCGTCCGTGAAGTTTGAACTTTGTATTTTTTGATTCGAATAGCGAATATGTCTGACAACGAAGACAAAGATGATGCCGTTATCACTCAGAAATTCGACAAATTTGAAAGATTACGGAAAGAAAGAACTAATTTACGAAGGTTATTTACCACGACTTGTAATCAATTTGAAAGAACACAGAAAGAAGAAGTCGGAGGTAATGAACTTGGCGCAATTTTTAATAAGTTGGCGGATAAAGCCGAGCGTTTATTTAGTGCTGATGCTCAATTATTGGAAATTTACGAGCAAAGCGATAAGGAATATGATGAAATGGAAACGTATAGAGATCGCTTTATTGAACTTAAAACAGAATATGAGCATTGTTTACGGCGTAGTATGATTGGCGCTTCTTCGCCAATTGATACAGCTACGATTGTTAAGTTGAAGCTTCCAAAAATTGAATTGAAAGAATATGACCTAATGCCAAGGACTTGGGTTGCCTTTTGGGCGCAATACAGTCGTATTCATGAAGATACTAGTATATTAGAAGAGGATAAGTTTCAGTATCTTCTGTCATCATTGAAGCCTACTTCGAAAGCGCGCAATATAGTAGAAAGTTATCCACCATCTAAGAAAAATTATGCTAAGGTTATCGAACATCTCGAGTCCAGGTTTGGCAGACGTGATTTATTAATTGACGTGTTTATACGAGATCTTTTAACATTGGTAAACAACCGAGCTAACATTAAGCTTTCTGATTTGTACGACAAGCTCGGTTCGAGTTTAAGAGCTCTGGAAACATTAGGCGTCACTACGCAAAATTATGCTGCCATGTTGTATCCGGTTGTGGAGTCGTGTCTTCCAACTGATGTATTAAAGGCTTGGGATAGATATTTATTAAACAGTGAGGTAGATGATGAAGAAACCGTCCAAATTACGAAAGAGAAACTGTTGGAAAGGTTGATGTCATTTCTTCGTCGCGAGATAGAAGGGGAAGAACATCGGGCTTTAGCTGAAAGAGCTTTTGGTCAACCCGCAAAAGGTAAGAAGGAATCTTCAAGCAAAGATGAACCTACAGCAATGAGTTTAATATCTTCTTACGAAAGGCCTTGTAAGACTGAGTGTATTTTTTGTCAGAAACGTCATGGCAGTCAAGACTGTCATAAAGCTGCCTCTATGAGTACAGAAGAAAAAAAATCAATTGTAATACGTAGACGCTGCTGCTTGGTGTGCTTGAAGATTGGACACATGGCGAAAAACTGTCGCAGTAATATTTATTGCCTTGTATGTGGAAAGCGACACTACGTAATTTTGTGCCCAGAATTGCCTAGAAAAAATAAGGTTCAACTCCCTAATGAATCAAAGATAGAAGTGAATACGTCCACTTTATTTACGGAACTTACACCTCAGAAGGTTATATATTTGAAAACAATATTGATACGTTTAAGAAATGGAAATCAAGAAATTTATGTCAGAGCCCTCCTTGATGATGGATCACAGCGATCTTACGTAACCAACCAAGTAGTTAAAGAGTTAAGGTTAAAGCCTTCAGGTACAGAGTTATTGTCCCAAGGACTATTTGGTGGTAAGCAAACAGCTGAAGTTAAACATGGTCGCTATGACATCAACGTTCAGAGTATCGATAGAAGGTTTTCGTGCAACATGTCAATTTTGGACCAGCCCAAGATATGTTCTTCTTTGCCTCGCATACGTGACCCAGATTTAGTACAAGAATTAAAACGTCGAGGAATTGAACTAACAGACATAGGTCCAGAAACTCCTCCTATTGACATGCTCATCGGTGCTGACTTTCTGGGAGGAATATTAACAGGAAGAATAGAAGTTCTGCCATCTGGTATAACAGCCGTAGAAACGAAACTCGGATGGAGTGTTTTAGGTCCAGGAAAGAAGAGCAGCATAAATATGGTATCGCTATGTATGCATCACTCAGAGATACACAAAATTTGGGACTTAGAATCTTTGGGTATAACAGATCCCACTGAGAGGAAAACAACTAAGGAGCTAGATGAAGAAACGGTCACATTTTTTCAAGAGACAATTCGGAAAACTGGCAACAGGTATGAGGTGGCTCTTCCATGGCTAGCAGGACATCCTCACTTGTATGATGGATACGACCAGGCAGAAGCAAGACTTCGCACCGTTACTAAGCGTCTTTTGAAAGACAATTCCTACGAACTGTATGATGGTGTCTTACAGCAGTGGAAGAATGATAACATCATAGAGGAGGTGACAGAAGCTGAAATGTCAAGTTCAAAGGCTTGTCATTATTTGCCACATCATCCAGTCGTTAAATCATCAAGCGCTACCACGAAGGTCAGGCCAGTCTTTGACGCTTCATGCAAACGCCCCGGATATGCCTCCTTAAATGACTGTCTTAGTACAGGACCAAGTTTATTAAGTGAAATCCCTCGCCTCATAAGTAAATTTCGTTGTGGTGCCATTGGAGTAATTGCAGACATTAAACAAGCATTTCTTCAACTCTCTTTAGCTTCCAAAGATAGAGACTACCTAAGATTCCTTTGGTGGGAAGACAAAGAACACACTAAGATGAAATTTTACAGGCATTGTCGTGTTGTTTTCGGCGTTTCATCAAGCCCCTTCTTATTAAATGCCACGATTAAATTTCATCTCGAATCGCAGGAGTTCCAATCAATAGTCCTGCAAAACACGATCAATCGAATGAAAGAAGGATTTTATGTAGACAACTTAGTCACGAGTGTGAATACCAGCGAAGAACTGGAACAATTAAAATCGCAAGCTATAGAAGTAATGCAAAAGGGTTCCTTTGAATTAAGATGCTGGGCTTACAGTGGAATTGAAGAAAGTATAGATCAGAATGTACTTGGCCTGAAATGGGACACTCATGCAGATGAACTTTATTGTGCTGGCTGTAAAAGGACTTCAGAAAACGTCCTTTCAAAGAGAAAGCTTCTCTCTTTAGTTAACAGCATATACGATCCTATTGGATTTACGTCACCTGCAACGCTTCTTCCAAAATTATTGCTTCAAGAAGCTTGGAAAAACAAGATAGGCTGGGACGACGATCTGCCTCTAAATATTCAACATAGATATCAACACTGGGTGAAGCATATTGATCTCATAGAACAGTGCAGAATACCTCGTCGATTAATGCTAGGAACTCTTGAGAATACAAGCCTGCATGTCTTTACCGATGCTTCCGCAGATGCATACGCTTGCTGTGTATACTTACGCTCTGAAGAAGAAACGGGAACCTCTGTCCAGTTAATAACTGCCAAAGCCAGAGTAGCCCCGATGAAAAGACCGACGATTCCACGCTTAGAGTTGCTTGGAGCTACAATGGGTGCAAGAATAGCAAGTACCGTTTTAGAAGCAATACAGCAACCTTTGAAAATTTCCTTTTGGGTCGATTCAATGGTTGTCCTGAGCTGGATAACGAAAGGAGAACCGTGGAATACTTTCGTCGGTAACCGGGTTAAAGAAATACGTCAACTTACAAATGTCGATAGTTGGAGATTTGTACCAGGATCTATGAATCCGGCCGACTTGCCCTCGCGTTCTTGTAATTGGAAGGAGCTGATAGATAGTCGATGGTGGGAGGGTCCCACTTGGCTACAAGAAACAGAAAATACCTGGCCAAATACTGAGATTACGATGCCTGAAGAAGCTTTAGTTGAAAGAAAGAAAAGTGTTATCTGCAGCACGAATATTAACTTACAGGAAAACTTTAGCAAGAAGCTTCTATACTTTTCTAAGTACAGCAAAGTTATAAGAATGGTAGCTTGGATGCTGAGATTTATAAATAATGCTAGGTATAAGTCCACCCGAGTTATCTCCGAGTTAACATGTGAAGAAATACAGAAGGCAGAACTCGCCGTCATTAAATTGGTACAAACAGAACTGCATGCTGAATTGAAGGAAAAATACTCGAAGTCTATACGATTTTCCGAAGAGTCTGGAGTTTTAAAAGTTGAAACTAAGTTAGTTTTGGGTGAAGACCCAGAAGATTTTCAAAAACCAACCCTACTACCAGATCATCCCATCGTGAGACTGTACATCGAATACGTTCATAAAGCTTTGATGCATAGTGGTGTTCAGACAACTCTGAATCATATTCGAGAGCTCTACTGGATTCCTCGCGGTCGGAGGGTTGTTAGAGAGGTTATAAGCAAGTGTGTGATCTGCAAGCGACATTCAAGCTAGCCAGTACAGCCGAATACAGCGCCTCTGCCCATTGATAGAACAAAACGCATTTCTGCATTCCAAGTCACTGGTGTAGATTTGGCGGGACCTTTACACTTACGTCTAGGTACCAAGGCATGGATTGTTTTGTTCACATGTGCTGTATACAGAGCCATTCACCTAGAGCTCGTCACGTCATTGTCAGCTGAAGCATTCCGGCAAGCAATGAGAAGATTCTTCGCTAGAAGAGGGAGATGCTCTGTAATGTATTCTGACAATGGGTCAAATTTTACTGGAACAGCACGAGCCCTTCAATCATTGAATTGGGAGGAAATACAATCTGAATGTGCCTTGCAAAACATCAAATGGCATTTTAGCCCACCCACCGCGCCATGGTACGGTGGTTGGTGGGAGAGAATGGTACGTAGTATTAAACAAATTTTACGAAAGTGCTTGGGAAAGGCTTGCGTGACATACGAAGAGATGCTCACTGTGTTGTGCGAAGCAGAAAGTGTCATTAATGAGAGACCACTCACCTATATCTCGGACGATCCGAATGAAATGACACCTGTAACTCCAGCTCATTTCATACAAGACATAAGAGGATCAGAAACACATGACTTGGACATCCTTGACTCCCAGCATTTATTAAAAAGAGTGCGTTATGTGCAAAGTTTGCGCGATAATTTTCGAAAACGCTTCCAGAAGGAATATTTAGGTGAACTTGTACGCAATCCAAAATCTAGATCAAAACAGCAGGAAATTTCGGTGGGAGAAATAGTTCTCATAGGGTGTGAGGACACTAAGAGATTGAACTGGCCATTAGGTCGTGTTGTTGAACTGTATCCTGGCAGGGATGGTATCCAAAGAATTGCCAAACTACGAGTTGCTAATGGCTACCTCGTTAGACCTTTGCAGAGGTTGTATCCTCTCGAAATGTCAATCAGTGATTTGCCATCAGACCTAGCAGCAAATGGAAAGGAGGTAGCAGCTAATATCGATTCTGGATACTTGGAGTCCACAGCAGTTCCTATTCCAAAAACCCTCAACCCTGACATTGAGATTTTCATTCCCATGACCGAGGTACCTCAGCCAGTGAAACAAACCCGCAGTGGTCGACGAATAGTCCCTCCACAACGTTTGGACTTGTAGACTTCAATTATTTTTTTCTCGTACTGTGACTTTAAAATTGTGTTCACTATTATTTGCATTATTCTTCATTGTTTTTCATTTTTGTTATATTTCGAAATTATTTCTTATGTACTTTTATTTTATTGTAGTTTTGTATTGCGACCAGCTTTATTTGCAATACAAAAGGTGGGAGTATGTTGAAACTCATTTGATATTTTGGCAACACTGTTTTTACTATAGTTATGTTTAGTGAACCTGGCAACGAAAAATGTTTAGAATTCCTTTCTTTTGAATTGTCGTTATTATACGTCTTACGGTTCTAAGCTAATTATATACGATTATTATACGTTTTAAGTTGCTCAATATGTTTAAGAATTATATCCTGTGTATGTCATGTCGTCTACAATAAATTGTATACTCGGGATTTACGAAGTTTTATTTGAGTAACAACAACCGTCGCAATAGCGAGCAACGGTAACGTTTTAATGGATGTGTAGTCTTCAAAAAAAATCTGATTTTTCCTTTTTTTAACATTATTTTTAAGTGTGAATGATATTGTTTGTTTTAATGGCGATATTGAGGAATATTTCAGTTATTTGAAATGGTGTTTTTTATGCTATTAGACCCATTCCAGTGACTATTTTCAAAACTATTCCACACGAGGATTTTAAAAGGCGATTGACGCTCTTTGAAAACTGTTTTATCTGAGACACAATTTTTCCCATTTGCGACTCCAGAGCTCGAATGCGCTACCTTGCGGTGATTAACAATACTAAAGAAAAAGGTAAAACATTCCATTCCACGTGTTTTCTTTTGGATAAATTACAGGCTTCAGACATTTTATGATGTAATGTAATTTCAGAAGAATAGAAAATAAACCTTCCCACAAACACGATGAAAAATTACTGTCATTCACTGAGCATCAAAACAAGTTAATGTAATAAGTTACGTTTTAATTAAGTTACGTTTACGTTTAAGTTAAAGTAATAAGTTACGGCATGTGTTTGTTTTACCGTTTTCATCGGTATATTTTGATAACTGGGAATCTGGCGCGGTCGTCTCATTTTTGGCGTAAGTAATTTTATTTTGTTAACCCTGCTGATTTATAGTAACCCTATGTGAATAGATGTTTCCGATCTCTTTGTTTTGATTTGCAAAGAAAAATACCTCTCGCGCAGGCGCTGGAGCCAAAAATTGACGCCAATGAAGAAAGATCGCCAGATTCCTTATTATTGAAATATCCTCTTTTCATTCGCCATTAGACAGTGGCTGCAGCGCCCCTATGGTTTATTGGAGTTGCGAATTATAGGTACGATACGGCACATTATTATTCTTGGCGATTTTTTTTTTTTTTTTTTTTTTTTTTTTTGCTTAGCTTATTGTTTGATCAAACCTATGTAGAAACTACTTCTTTGACAAAAGCATGCATTGTTTTGTCACTGTACTTTTTTTTTTTTTTTTTTGAACAAGAAACAAGACTTGGAACAAGACTAATAAAATGAAAAGTAATTTTCCAAGTAATTTAACCAAGCCATTTAAAATTAAAAACCTAAATCGCCAAATAGACTTTAAATGATCCTTGTAATGTAAAATTATTTGCTAAATGAAAATATCGAGTCATAAATAAATGTGTACGTTCCATTAAAATAGAAATTATAAAAGACGGAGCAAACGGCGATGTAAGCATATTTTTAAAAATTTCTTACATTCTAATTGGTACGGGATTTCTTTTTTGTCCCATGTGTACCGGGTTTTGTAATTACGTTGTTTTTCTGATAATGAAATTTTGTTTGAACATTTTCTTTAGAAAACGTTTGCAATTTTTTTTAATTATTTTTTTATCCAACGGACTTCCCGCTTCACTCGCAAAAGGGCTGGGTTCCGGTAGCGTGGTCCTTGGCGCATTCGCGATGAATAATTCAGTTGGAGGATTATTTTAAGTTTTAAAGCAACAGTAAATCTAATTTAATGTTTTGGCGAATAGTTTTAAGTTCCAAAGAAACTTTAATAGTTTTTTTTTTTTTTTTTTTTTTTTTTTTTTTTTTTTTTTGCAAAGGTATGTATGCATTTTATTTAAAGAAAAATTATCACTTCACATCAGTGGGAAGGGGGGAGGGAGAGTGGATTTTTTTTTTTTTTTTAATTGAACGGATTTCCTTTAAATTCTTAGCACGGGCACCGCCGTGCGGGTACTGCTAGAGAAATACACAACACTACATGCATGCAATTTAGAAAGTTTCAGCTTTAAATAAAGCATTAATATTCATTATTGAATAATGATTTATACCTCAATTTCAAAAAAACATAAAACTTAGCAAAAATACAGCAAAAATATAGCAAAAATAGAAAGGCTACACGCTACAGTTTTTCTACAAGATGAAATTTTGCAGTGACTAGTCTCCACAGTGTTTAAGTACAAGTAAATTAAAATATGGGACATTTAATTTTTAGTACTTAAATTATGTAAAAATATTATTTGTCCCACTGTGCACCATTTCCTCCCTTATGTACACAAAGGCTTCTTGCTTAGTTTGTAAATCAAGTAGCACATAGATGACAATCAGACTAGGAGCTTATTACGGCAATCAGTGCTCGAATATGAAATCTGCTATCAGTTTGGACAATCGCTTAAGTAATTACAGATACTAAGCAGTGGTGATGAGTAGTTGAATGAATAGGAGGATGAAGAGATCGAAATGAGAAATTGGTTATGAATGCGCAGCGTACTTTGAAGATTTGAGGTTTATAGGGTTATAACAAACTTTATCGTGTGCACCAAAATCACAATATTAGTAAGATTATCAGAAAAGAAGAGTTTACCCTACTTGTACTTAAAAACTCTCAACACTTTGTCTTTTTTAAGCCATTTTGTTTTAGCTCAAAAAATTGTCTAAATGTGTCAATGGAAACTTTTTTTTTTAAGAAAAGCATTCTGAAGTAAACATTATCTGTTATATACAACTTTTTAAAAAAATAGATAAGTGTACTTTTAAAGTATAGACAGTCTTTAATAATTAAGACATATTTTTAGTAAACTGCCACTGATTGTGAAAAATATAACTAGTATGTTTTTAAAAATCTCATATTAGGGATACTATATATATACTATACTTCGTTTCAGGTATACATGATACCAGGGATAAAGTATCCCTATAACAATATAAACATGTTCCTATCCATATTACATGCTCTGCGATCTAAATGCATGGATTCGGAACATCTTATTGTCTGCATTGCTCTTGTCTTCTCGACCCTGCACGGCCGTTTATCATAGTATAAGTAATAGATATAAACAATTACTGCAGAAAATCTGCTAAATAATTAAAATATCACTTCGTACTTGTAACCAAACTCTTCTCGGGTGAAAATTGCTTCTTCATTAGGGATATTTACCGTAAAATTTGACTTGTTCAAATAGATATTTAAGAGAGAAAAAATTTTAACAGTCATTGGGAAGAAGTTAAATTTATCATTGTCATAATGGTTTGAACTTAAAACGGAGAGCCATCAATTTTTACTCATGTCTAAAACAATGACTTATTTGCTTCTCAAACGCTGCCAAAAAAAATATTATATAACTATAAACAAATTTATTGAATTTTTAAGTGATGCTACAATGAAATAATGCCGTCTCGCACGCTATCGAGCTCGTTACTCGATCATTCGCTATTATATATATGAGGATAACACCTCAAACCTATAAACATTAACTAACTCTACTGATGAATTATGTTCGAATCAGTCAAATGAGCTTGAACAAGTTGAAAAAAAATGATCCTAGTTTGAATTAAAAAAATGAGTTTGCTATAGTTAGATTTACAATGAAAAAGAGAGTTGTTCATTGTGTAAGTCAAATATAATGCAAAATTTGATTTCCAGAGTTTGAAATAAGTTTTTTAAAACTAATCTTACTACTATTATATATGCGAAAGTTTGTCTGGATGTATGGATGTTTGTTACTCTTTCACGCAAAAACTACTGAACGGATTTTGATGAAACTTGACAATAATATAGCTTATGCATCAGAATAACACATAGGGTAGTTTTCGTCCCGTTATGGGGGGGCAAACCCCCTTAAGGGACAATAAAAATACAATTTTCGTGTAAATTCTCTAATATAGGGATGAAAAAATACTTGCACATATTTACAATGTCCATCGAAAGCTCTGATTTTTCTGCTGAAAATGGCACCTGTTCGAAATTTCTAAGTAGAATAAAAAACGAGTTATGAGCTTTTTAGTTCCATGTTCGAAGGCTTTCCTCAACTCAATACAGCATTTAGTGCATCATCTCAACTCCCTGTCGATAGCGACAATTGTTGTATTGTTCACTTTCTTTGCTTTTCGTGATTGTTCAAGGCTTTTCTCAAGTCAAATCTTGAAGTAAGATTTTTGCACAAGATTGGCAAATAATACATGATTTGGCTGATGATTTTCCATTTAAACGGAACTTTAATGTAATTAATGGTTTTTATTATTATTTATGCTGATTGAACATTTACTCATTATCCAATCATCCAGCATTTCAACGTTGCTGTTTTTGAAGCCGAAGACTACGTCATAATGTTTCTCAGCTTTCACCATGTAAACAAAATATCGCCAATCAAAGAATCTTTAAAAAACTTTTTTTACTGTGTTAAATAATCCAGCAACTAAATTAGGCAAATCCATAAACAGCACAAAAACTTCCATTAATTTTCCTTTTTGCACAATTTCAAACAATCGCAAAATTTTACTACTTATTTTGGAAACATTTCGGATGAAACTCTTTAGCGCCATTTTATGGTGACTAAAAGTATCTCAGCATCGGGCAATAATATCTCTGTAACGAAAATTAATATCATATCGTTTTACAAAGTAAGGAAAGAAGGGGGGAGATCATCGAAGGTATCCCAAAACGATTCCCGCAAATTCGGTAAAATCGCACCAAGAGCCCACAATGATTGAAATTTCCCAAAATAACTAAAGCAAGTATAAGGGGATTACGAGTGCGGCTACATTTTTTTAAAAACTTCGTACTTCAATAGCCATACAGAGAAGGTTTTAGACTCCATGTTAAAAAAAAAGTATCAACAGATTAATCTTTTTAAACATGAGAAGATTAATTTCATGTTTTGGGAATTTATTTATGCTTAAATATAGTGCTTTCGTTTCTGAAGCAATACTATTTTGTTCTTTATACTTATTGCTATTTTAGTTTTATGGGAAAGGAAGAAACTCGATTTTTAATCCGTCAAAAAGATGTGTTTTAAATTCTTTCACTTAAAACAAAAAACAAAAGCAAGTAACGATTTTTTCTCATAATTATTACTGACCCAGGCAACGCCGGGTATTTTTGCTAGTGGGTAATAACGTTAATCAATCTATGTTTTTTCAACTGAAAACGAGCTGATGTGTGCATCACATGACTTCCTTTTACTCAAATTTAATGGCATTTCCCTATTGTTGGCAATTTTAACGTAAATTAATTGTTTGCTCTCTAAATATCACCAACAGTGGCCAAACTGAAATCAGATTTTTAAAAAAAAATCGCGAACTTTGTCGCCAAGTTGGTGACAAAATTTGGCAAAAAAAACACTGGCGATATATCGCCAAGTGTCCGCCAAATTATAACACCACTTGAGTTTACATCGAAATTAACAATGATTTCTCCCCAAAAAAGGGCAAAATACCCCTTAGAAACATCCTAAGGCAACCAAAAGGGAAGGTGCACAACTAGACTCCACTAGGAGTCTACGTACCAAATTTCAACTTTCTAGGACATACCGTTTTTGAGTTATGCGAGGTACCCACACACACACGTACGTACATACGGACGTCACGAGAAAATTCGTTGTAATTAACTCGGGGATGGTCAAAACGGATATTTCGGGTGTCTGTACGTTCCTAGGCATATATCCACGTGTGGTAGAGTCTAAAAAAAACTGAACATTCATTCGGGGGTGAGAAAAATAGCAATTGAGGCCGATTTTTGAGTGAAAATTTTTTCGCGAATGCAATACTCCCTTTTTTGTAAAAGGAAGTAAAAATACTGTCAGGTGGAGGAAAAATTACCATTGTTCACGCACTTTTTTATTGATAATTTGCACCAAAGAAAAAATAAAAATTGAAAACTATAGTGGGGATCAGTTCTCTAGTCTCCCCTATACATAAATGAATTAAACATAACAATGTTTTTATTGTGCCTACCTTAAATGTACTAAAAATACCCTTAAGCTCTACACCACAATTTGTACTGAGTGCACATTTTCTCAGAACTGAAGCTCCTTCATTTTATTTTCACGACCACGTTTTTATTCTTGAATGACCATTTTCACGAATAGAAAAAAAATAAAGTTTCTTTTATGAAAGCATTAGAATTGGGAAATGTAGCAATTTTCTTCGCCTTTTATCTGTTTTTCCTGAAGATCAAATGGAAAACAAAATCTTTGAGCTCCGCTCTAAATTGGATTTTTTTTCCCCAAACACACAACGACTGATGCTTCTTGCGATAAGATATTTTTAAAGATCAATAAAGCTTAGGGAAGGATGTTATTATCGATTAACCTTTTAAATTACAGAAGAAGAAATGCGATACACAAAGGAGGTGTAGTTATACATATTAAATAAGTAAAAGAACTTATATCTCCTTTGTGAGCAGTTTATACTATAAAATGCGTTTGCAATGGATTTGCAAAGTCGAGTAATAAGGTTTATCACTCTAGTATAATAAAAAGTAAGGCAAGAGCAACATATAACGTAATACTTTAAAGTATATATTCAGGAAAATTAGTCATGCATCCTCATATAGATAATTGCCAATGATTGAGTAACGCTCCTGACGTCATTATCAATGAAACTTGCCCCACGGCATGATAATTTGATAATATGTTTTGGTAATGTTTAAAATGCAGGGAAAGGGCTTATTGTGACAAGGCTGAACTGGATCCGGTAACTTAACTGTTTTACATTTCAGGGAAATGATGAAACGTCAACAATGAGCGCTATCTACTGGAGTTTATGGTTAATCCACTGGAGTTACGGTTAAAATTTCAACTATCAAAATATCACCAAACAGGCAATTGCTTCGTTCAAATTCAGAAGCGGTTTTCATCCGTCATATCTTGACGAGAGATTTTCTACAAACAAATAACTTTAAAATAACATAGCTTGAGCATTTTTATTATTATTGATGCTGTGTTGTTAAAAAGCCTCAAAGATCATTTTAACAGTTCAAAATGTTTGATGTGACACTGGTTTAGTTGTTTTCTGTGACGTTCTGTTCAATAGTGTCGTTTCTGCAATGTTTTGTTTTCGCTAGCCTAAAGTAAAGAATGAAATCTATCCACTATCCATTGAGAAGAAATAAAAGATGGAGAGAATGGAGCTTTCAGTTCTCGAAGCAAAGATCCCGAGTCACGTGAAAAATTTGAAAGTAGAGTTTTAAAAGAAATCAGGTTGCTTCCACTCGTTCCACGTAAAACGTGTCTCCGATTCGACGAAGTTGAACAATGTGACTTGAGATCTTTGCCTCAGCATTACATAAACTGAAATTTCGAATTGCGTCAACCCTATGATTGGACCACTTTTGCTTGATCAACCCTATACCATTGTTTTTGTAATATTTTTACCTACATTTTTTTATATAACTTATGTGGAAAATCGATGAGGGTAAATTACTAATTTTTCGGGCACATTTTGGCATCTGACAACCCCTGCTTAGGAACCGGAAAAAGGTAGGTAACCATTAACGTTTTTCTTTACAGCTTTAATTATTTTTTTTTTTTTTTTTTTTTTTTGAAAACAGTTTTTGGAAACTCGATGAGGGTAACTTACTTATTTTTGGGCACTTTTTAGCCTCAGGCAACCTTGAAAGTTCACACGCAGTTAGTAGGCAACTATACTTAAGCGTTTCGTTTACAACTTTTTGTTAGTGATAAAAATTTTTGGAAACTCAATTAGGATTAAACATTCATTTTTGGGCACTTTTTAGCCTCTGAAAACCCTGCTTCGGAACCAGAAAAGGGCAGACAATCTTACTTTAGCGTTTTATTTAGAGCTTTTATTATTCATTTATGACAACTATTTCCGGAAACTCGGTGACGGGTAAATAATCTCCTTCTTTGGGCACCTTTTTTCCCTGAAAACCCTGATTAGGAATCCGAAAAAGTAAGCAACCTTACTTTAGCGTTTTACCTCCATGTTTTGTTCTTCATTTATGATAACAATTTTCAGAAACTCGATGAGGGTAAATTACTCCTTTGAAGCACCTTTCAACCCCTGCAACCCTGATTAGTTCACGTGAAAGAGGTAAAAAATCTTACTTTCGCGTTTTATTTACTACTTTTACTATTCATCAATGGCAACAGTTTTTTTGAAACTCGATGAGGGTAGGTCAAGCCTAGTGGGACCTTGGTCTATTAGTTTGAAAGGGCAATGTCTGGTGAATATTGCGGGAGGAATCGAACCTCCCCTTTCATACCTTCTAGACATGTTCCGATGGGTTGATCAACTCGCGGGATGTTGTCACGCTGCAAAACAGCTTCTCGCGTCTATCCCACCATTCCTGTCGTTTTTCTTGAATAGCTGAACAAATTGTGAAGAAAATAGCGTGTAGACGGATAAATATCAAGCAATTCCTTGAGATCCTCGTTTTGAACTTTTTTGGAGCACTGCTGCGTTCTTTGTCGTTTATTATCGAAATCATCACTTTGGGAGCGCTGGAATCAATAGATAGTGACGATGTAGCGTGGTCGCCTAAACATTTAAAAGCAATAGGCACTTGCTGGCAATGATGGCTAGTCCCCCATAACTTATTTTGAAGCATAAACAGACTGAATTTCCCCTAAAATATTAAAATTTGCATAAAACTGAAAAGAAGTGCTGGAACTCAGCTCCCGTGGGCTTCTAGACAAATTACGCCTTGATTATGAATATTTACTATTTGGATTTCAAAAAATAGTCCATAAAACTGAATTTAGCAGCTCATACACACCTTTGAAAATCGAAAGATTTAAAAAAAATACAAGTGATCCTATTAACGCCATCTTGGAGCCACGATTAAAACGTATTTGAATACTTGATATTTGGTGCACTTATTACAACTTCAACTACAGTAACATAATTTGTACGGTGAACTCCCTTTACAACGAATTGAAACTTTACGTTTTAACGTAAATTCAAGCAATGTAATGAAAATGAAATCGGAATTGAAAACTTATTTTGTTGAGACAGATATTTCGTTTATATTAGTATTCATTGTAACGTAATTTCAATGAACTTTTCCGTTGTTATTGTATCTACAGATATGTAACAGCAAACCCATCAAGAAACAAAAATCGATTCATCATTTATTAGTCTGATTATAATTATATAAGGAGAAATAAAAGTCATTCACAGAAATGCCATCTGCCAAAGAAAGACACCAATCAATTTCCCCAGTTGATTATCTCTGTCGGCGGACCGAAAGTATTAATGAAATAAGAACAATCAAACGAAATTGCGTTGGAAAATATAGGCATTGTAACGACTCCGTCAGTTCTGTTGTTCAAAATGGAGGCGATGTTCGGAAAGCAAATTTTTTGCTTACAAGGCTACAAATAAATGTAGACTAAAAAAGTGTCCACTGTCTATAAGACTGATTGATGAGGTATTGGTATTGCATCTCACGATAATTGTTATTCTTTTGTGTGGGGAGCAAAAAGGGCTTATTTTCTCATCAGAACTTGCGTAAGGATTCATATTAAAGTAAAATATTTGGCTGAAAGATGTTTCATTATGTTCTACAGCAAAGGAACGCATTTTGACAGAGTGTCGAGCCGATATAGATTGCTGCAGAATAAAATTATACAATGCTACAAATAATTTAAAACCTTTAACGATTTGAAGCATTTTTGCCACTGAATTGTTTGACTGAGCATTATACAGCAATGTGAGTGACTGGTTCTTC
The DNA here is from genome assembly GCF_026930045.1 of Uloborus diversus. Classification (NCBI taxonomy): domain Eukaryota; kingdom Metazoa; phylum Arthropoda; class Arachnida; order Araneae; family Uloboridae; genus Uloborus; species Uloborus diversus. The sequence continues at coordinate 106,965,533 of NC_072731.1, forward strand.
CTTTCAAGCAGCTAAATATAGCGTTTGGGAATCACACATAAAACAACACCTACATTTTTTTTTTTTTTTTTTTTTTTTTTTTTTTTTTTTTTTTTTTTTTTTTTTGAGCAGCAACGTGCTAAACTCAATGGTACTACAGACTGACAAGAAATAACTTAGACATACATGATACGTCATAATTTAAATACTAATGAAAATACTACGACCAAAATTCAAAATGAATATGAATGCATTGTTTTGTCTAACACATTTACGAATTTTTAAAGTACCTTCCTTTAGTATTCAGGGACGGATTTAGAAAGTATTCAAGGAGGGGGTGTTTGATTTCTCACAGATACTTACTCTGTTATGAATTCCCAAACCTTTGCACCCCAACATCATGGAAAATCGTCCAACATTTAGGTTTTTTTTTTTTTTTTTTTTGGAACTTCCACTTATAAAATTTTTAGAAGGAGTGTACTGAACCCCATTCCTTACCGTCATATCATCAGAAATGTCACATAATGTCTTCTTCTTTTCTGAATTTCAATTTTAAAAGCTTTCTCGGATAGAGATCCCGGACCACACCACATCTGATATCATCTAAGGTCGTCCAAATCGAGTTTTTGGAACTTCGAAAAATTTCCTATACATAGTTTCGATCCTTAACATTAAAAAGTTAAGAGACGTGCTAAAATTACGTTTTCAAGACTGTAATTCTGAAAAAATTCTCAGGAAAAGCCCTCCTTTTTGTAACATTATTGAAGATTGTCTTCAATTATGTTTTCGGAACTTCAGTATCGAAAATATGCCGAGGGAGGGTACCTGCATGTCGGCTCAAGGTATGATCTCTCACCTGTTTTAGTTCAAACAGAGCGTAGAAACCATGGTTATTTATTTATTTTTTTGAAACATCTTATAATAAGATTTCTTATTTGCTTTGAGAACTCATTACGTTCTGTCATTCCGCTACTGCAATTCCGTTACTGTCATTCTGTTACTTTCATTCCGTCACAACAGATATTGAGCCTGTTTAACTCAATAATAACAAAATATTTTCGTACAGAAAGTGGCTTGTAGGGAATCAAAACTTAATGTTGACATAATTTTTTTCTTTTGTTTCTGAAGTAGTTAGAGGAAATTCAAACTGTTCTTAAACATGACAATGAGCGTGTTACAATTCGGCTGTTTCCGAAATTTTCAGTACTTTTTTTCTGAAAGAGCATGTTTAAAAACATAAAATGTAATCCTTTTATAAAAGCATTCCCGTACCCGGCATTGCTCGGGTAATGGAATTAGCTGGGGTTAACAGTGCTTGGTGCACCTAGTTTCGAAAATCCCCTGTAATAATAATTACTTATCTTAATATATGAAAATCTTCTGTGCGGACGTTTGTCCTCATAAGGCTTTTAAACGGCTGGACCAATTTTGATCAAATTTTTTGCGTGCAAGCATGGTTTCGAAGCAAGATGGATCGAATCGGAAACGTTTTTGTTAATTAATTAATTAATTTAAACATTGGATGGTTATACCTCCCAAATGATTAATATTTATTTTAACCTATTGTTGAGCGAGAACTGAAATAAATATTTAACCTGTTGCCAAAGGACAATAAGAAAGCCAGTTCTGCTTTTTGTAATGAAATTTCCTACTGTGATATGTCAATTGAGAATAGATAAAACGTAGAGAGAGAATGAAGCTTTCCATTTCCTAGAAGCAACGATTTTAGGTTCCGTGATATATTTTAAAGTAAAGTACGGGAAGGTTCACGCAAAACGTGTGTTCTGTCGTCGTAGTTGAACCATTTGACCGGATCGGTGCTTTAGATTTTCCTAACAAATGATCAGAAAGTACCGTCCGTACTTAGCAACATTTGTTTCTCGGCTGAAATCCATCTGAGTTTTGGCACCAATGTCAAGAATACGTTAAGGATTATCTAAGTAATCAGTACATTATTAAAGGAAAAGATGATGGAATTTAAAGACGAAACAAATTTTATTTTCGTCCAGATAAATTACAACAGGGTAGTTCTGTACACGAAAGATCAGTGCAGTGGGAGATCTTTATCTTTGGTGGAGAGAACAAATTAGGCAATAGATGAAGTTTAAAAAGTTTTCGTTCAAAAGATCGGAGCGCTAATCGGTCGGAGTTGGCTTCGCTCACTGATCGGCTGGATTACAGTAACGTGGTGGCTTGGCGACTTTGGCTGTAAACAATAGAGTTGTGTGATCATTTGTTTACATTTTAAAGCTACTGTCAATGTAATTTATTGTATATTTTGTTTATTTGGCGAATTATTTCCAATTGCAAAGAGTTGCTTTTCGTTTTTAAAGAGTTTTTAGTCATTTTAGTTGAAGAAAGCGTTTATTTTACATCGTTGGGGGGGGGGGAGGGATGAGTGATTTTCGCTTATTCAGAGAACTGTTTTTACCTTTATCATTTTTTTATACGATAACTTTTTCATTGTTTTATTCTTTTTCATATGGGGGATGTTGCAACAGGATTTCCCGTTTGTTCTAGATGGGTAGTTAGTTTTTACACTTAATATCTGAGGACGCTTTTTATCCTTTGAGTATGGCTGAAAGAACAAACCATCAAGTACGGGAGAAAAAATAGTTAATAAAACAACTGCTCAGTGGGCATTAGATAAATCAAGTTGTAATAAACATACGCATTCTGACACCAAGCAGTTTAAAACCCTTTCTTTTTACTTATTTTTTTCAACAAATCGGTTCAAACACTTGATAGTTTATTGAATTTTTTTTACTTTTCAATTTACAGAGTTTGAACAGAACAACGTCTGTCGGGTCCTCTAGTTACCTATAATTTTTCCTAATTTTGGGAGGATCCCGGGGTCCCTGGACTCCTTATATATATGCCGTTGTCCTTAACCGATCTTTTAACTGTTATTAACGATCCTTTTAAAGTATTGATTATCTTTGCAAACACAGACCATCCACATTTTATTGTTATACCTATGTTTAAGCAAGAACTTCTTTGTATACAACATTTTTAGTTTTTTTTCCCTGGTGCTATAACATTGACCGTGTGAAAAAAAGTCTTCTCTTAAATCGATCCCTGCTACTTTTAATGTCTGTCCTTGTGACTTATTAATGGTTATTGCAAAGCAAACTTTAACGGGAAACTGCACTCTTCTAACTTCAAAAAGATAGTCCGCCTGTGATGATATTCTTAAAAACTTCGTTTCTAGTTTTGAAAAAATGAAAGCAAAAGACAGAAACATTATGATTTGACTTGAGAAAAGCCTCGAAAAATCACGTGAGAAACAAAAACAATATCAAATTTATAGTTCGCTATCGACCAAAAGTTGAGATGAAGTACTGAATAATGATTTGAATGGAGGAAAGCCTTCGAAAATAAGGGATTTGAATTTCAATGACAGGTTTTAATTTCGCAGAAATTAAGAGGTTTTAATTAATTTCTCCAGAACTAATTGAGATTTCAAAAAATCCTTTCTTAGTGGTTACTTTCGTAATCATGCGGACATGCCTGCCAAATTTCAAGTGTGAAGCTTCAGCGGTTTCGGCTGTGCGTTGATATATATATATATGTATATATATATGTATATATGTTATTTCAGGACATTGATTTTTATATATTAAGATTTGACAAAGTTTAGCATTTTTTAACAATTATTCAAATTGGTGAGCACTAGCAACGATATGGTTGATAGCTGCGTTAATTCTATCAATTACAGTGACTAAACGTAGTACTTTTGACTGAAGGAAACAACCCCATTGGTCCCCTATTACTACAAAAAAAGCTTTTTTTTTCCTCTCTCTCTCTTTATAATAAAGATTCTGCTCAGCTCAAAATTGTTAGAAAATGTCGTTACAAATACCTTCAAGTGTTTATGTTTTGCTCTTTTTCAGCCTCCCACTTCATTATAAAGTAATAGAATTTATGATAAATGGTGTGAATGCTCAATAAAGCCATGGAATGCCCGATTTCGCATTGGAATGGCTCAAAACCTCAATTTGCAGTGACTTTAACGCTAAACCTGAAATCATCCTTTTTAAAACCCTTTTACATTTTGTTTCGTTAACTATTTGTATTATAACGGACCGTTGCCTTGCTCAAATAAGAGGGATGCTCTAAAAGGAGATTTTATCGCTGTTTGTCCATTTCATAGTAAAATAAAGACTTCTCCTATATACTGGCCACAAACGACATTTTTCGTACAGTGGAATCCATTTTGGGAATCACCCTCATAAATATTGGAGGCAAGAGATCAATGAATTACGCAGTCTATTATGAATAACCTTAAATCTCTGAGAAATTTTACCAGAATGGTTTATTGAATATGATTTCGTGGTAAAATGAATGCATCAAAACCGGGTACAGAAATTTACAACAGTTTGTGTTTTGTTGTGCCCTTGCATGCTTCTGTTTGTAATAGATCTTCCATGAAAAGTATATGAAGAAGCTTAACACTCATGCACAGTATCCTATATTGTATTCAGAGGAATTGATACAGTAAATAAACAAAGAGGGTTACTTCTGTGTACCAACATTTGCTACTTTCAGGAATTACTCATTGAATTTGCTAATCTTCTCAGAAACATTTCGCGTATCTGATTGGATGTTTTTGTCCCCCTAGTGCCGCAGTGCTCACAACGGGATCGCCAAGTGTCACGTTGTTTTGTTTACTTCCACAATCAGTTCTCGCTGAATTCACTATAGTTATAGTCCTGACGTAGGCTTACAGTGAAAGTTCAACTTTTTTAGACAAAAGCTGATATGCTTACCTTTCACTTATATTTTACTGAGGAATTCCATAGCTGAAAAATAAAACAACTTTCATTACTTTTTCAATTTCCATTTTAAAACCACTTTGATGTCGCTACCTAGGCTACCCTCTAAGTACGCCTAAAGTGAAAAACTATTCATTTATTTGCACTAGTTGTAGTGTTGTAGTCCACCACCTCACGATTGACGACATTCGTCTTCGGGTGAATCTGCTCAAGAGAAACCAGAATTACTTAAACCAACCATTATCGAAACAAGTTTTGTTTTTAAGCATCATTGTGCGTTTTAAATTTTTGTTTTATAACCCAGCTTAATTTATAACCTAGCTTAGTTTTTTAGTTTGCCGAGTGCCAACAACAGTGAAGCGAACTAATTTTTTTGCAGTTATATGTACACAATTTTTCATCACACATCTTATTTCTGGTGCTTCGTTTCCATCAAGTCTTTGAATATGTCAGTGTTTTCTCAACCTTTCTTTTACCCGAAGGCTACACTTCAAACTGAAGAATCTCGCGAACCAGAACACGTGAAAAATGTAAACACATTTGATTTTCTTCCTTAGTTAACATGGAAAAAAAAACAGAAAATGAAGGAAAATTACAACCAAAATTTGATGTCACACTTACTACATGCTAATTTTATCAATAAGAAGTTTTCATTTGTCGTTTAGAGATCAATTTCGACCACATGCAAAATACTGTCAGCCCGGTTATCACATAGAGACTGCTTATCATAGAGACTGCAGTTTCGTCCTTGTTATGAACTCATCAGTCTAAGATAGTGAATAACCGAGCTGGAGGAATATTTTCTCTCATTTGAATTGAGATAACCTTCAAACTAGTAGGTAAATTAATTTACCAATCCAGCGAGAATCTGCAATCAATGGTGCAATCAGTGGAGATCTGAGAGTGCCATCAAACTAGTAGAGTAACTGGTAGATAAAGTAAACAGTTTGTTAGCGCTTTTAGCTTCAATGAGATGACATCTGCCTCGAGCTCGGTTATTCACTATTCTAGACTGATGAATCCATAACTAGGACAAAACTGCAGTCTGAATGTGATAACCGGGCTGTTGGTACATTGCACGTAGTTTTGCCTTAGCCCTGGCTTATAGGCAGTAAATTACTGCTCAATTTCCACCATTTGGCTCCGAATTTTCAAAACTCATTCTATGAAAATGATCAGTTGCTTTGGTAGTTTCTAGAACATAGTTTTAAATTTGTAGCATTGAACATAAGAACAGGCCACATGGACTAGCTCCGGGGGGCAGCATATGGCACACGAGCCGTATATTGAGCATCACTGGAAAATATTGGCAAAAATAATTCAGGTAGATTAAGGTTTTGTAGACTTATGCGTGTTCCTAGCTAACGTGTTTGCTTTGAACCGCAAATGAAAACTCATGACTGTGCGTCATTAGCAAGAGACAGGGGCACCCCGATGAGAGGTCAGGGAAGGACCTCCCAAAAATTTCCTCATTCAGCAAATTTCGTCTGACGATTCTACAAAAGTGTCATCATTTGGCAAAATTTGGAGTTCTGTTCGGCAAAAGTTGAGTTATATTCGGCAAAATTTGGAGCTCTATTTGGCAGAATTATCATATTTCGGATAAATTTGGCGTTCCATTCGGCAAGTTGAGAACTTCCGCCTTCCAAAAATTTGCGTGAAAGACAAGAGATAATAAAAATATATTTCCAGCAAGAAAATCGTTCCTTAATTATTCCACGAAACGTTCCATGACAATGCGACGCCATTTACCTTCGTTCTCGATCTGAAAAGCATTTATTTTCAAAACTTCAATTTTATTCTTGGCATCAGACTTAGACGATGCTTCATTTCCGTGAGATATCGATGGTAATTTCCGGTCTGGAAATCGAACTAATCCAGAATCACTGTACGAGAGATCCATTTAGCTTCCAACGAAAAAAAATCAGGTCTTAAAAGCAAATGAGAATCTTAATTTTGCGAGGAACATTCGCATTAAAGACGTGAATCAATGATGTTCTAAATTCCTTTCTCGTAAGAATCCGAAAGCTTCTTCATTATTTTATGCTATAGAAAAAGTCAGAGTAATTTCCAAGTAAGAATTTATAAAAAGGAAATTCTTTTCTTTTAGCGGAATCATCCGGAATGCTAATACAAGAAAATGGTACGAAAAATGTTTTCGTATTTCGTACTTCTCAAACAAACTGGTGATAAAAATGGTTTCTAAAGAGCATTTTATTCAATTGTCATGTTTCTTTCGCTTAGCTCTCAGATGAAAAATAGTTTGGGAAGAAAACGAGAATATTTTCCATTTTTCTGTAATTCATGTTTTTAAATTTTTAAACGCCAGACACATTTTTGTTGCATTAAATTTTATGAATCTGTAAAAGTAAGAAAAATTGCGTTACTCATTGAACTGTTGAAAATTTTATTTCAAAAAATGCTTAAACTAAAATTGCTGTGCCTATTTGTAAAGTATTTAGATATACGAAACCTTAAACAAATTTCAACAGAAATCCCTTTTTTTGTTATTAGTTCCTTAAAAATTGTGTAACATACAAATAATGCAAAAAAGAGGGGGTTTTTTTTTCTTTTTTTCAGAGAGATCATGTGGTTTTCTAGCAAAATGTGTTAGTCATTGGAAATCATTCGAGAGTAGTTTATGCTTGAATTGGATTTTCTGACAGATTTCTTTTTAGCAGAGTTCCAAAAAAAAGTTGATCTTTCAGTTTCTATTTTCAATCCCCCCCCCTCCCCCCAACTTGGTTTTTAACTTCAGTATCATTCAGATGCTTTATCGTTTTTAGTAGTTATAAACTAAATATACGGGGAGGAAGGAACTTGATTAGGATTGAGACTAATTTTTCGACCTAGGTTCAAAAATTAATATCAAGAAGGAAACACATTTTTTTTTTCTTTTCCTCTTCCATCTTTAAATAATAATAATAATAATGAAGCAAAAAAAAAGCAAGATGTCACTTTTGTTTACAGGCAGCATTTATTTTTCGCATCGTGGTGAAGTATTTTAAAAAGACCGTGAACATTATTTGAAAACCGTTACTATTTGTTCTATAGGCTTTCTTTTCAGCTATCTTCATTATAAAGAGGATTTTTAGGAAAGGTTCTCCTTTTCCTAATGCAGATATTTTGGAGAATAGTATCCCCATTTCAATTGGAATTTTTAGAGACCTCTGATTATATGTTTAGGAACTTAGTGCAACAAGGAACTGTTCATTCCGAAGAGAATTTTTAGAGTATGCTTTCCTTACTCAGATTTCTTACGGGATCGCCAGTGGTGGATACAGAAAAATCTTTTGGAGGGAGCCAGGAAAATTGAATAGTCCCCCCCCCCCCACACACACACTCGATGTTTCATAACATAGTTTTTTAGGACTTGATTTATTTATTTTTTCATTTATTTATTTATTTTTAGGATTCCTTTAGGTAAATGAAGCTACTTCTAAGTACATGAATATTATGCTGCACCAATACACGTTGAATGTGGATGGAAAACATCTTAAACGTTTCAAGCCAATTAAGTACTAAACCCAATATAATGTCACAAATACAATGAGCGGGGTTTTAATTAGGAACATTGAAATAATGTTTATAACACTAGGGCAAGGTTATTAAATAAACTCATGCCGCATTTGAGTTTTTATAAATTAATTCATATTTTAACTATAAAATATTATTAGATTATTAAAATCATAACTTCATAACACATAAGTTTTATTGAAGAATTCAGACACTATTTATGTGTGAATTTCAAAGAAGTTGCTGATTTGTTTTAAAGACAGGATACAGTTGAGCTAACATCTTATATAATTAAAAACTGAGCGTATTTATCTATGTATGTACCTATGTATCTATGTATCTACTATGTCCAAGTTTCTTCTACCGAACGACAGTGAACTGACCATCGAACCAGGTATCGATGGATTAGTAATCTTCCCATCTTTATGTTTGGCTACTTAGCATAATCCTCCGATAATAATTAGCGGAGATATCAACTAAAAACTATTAATTATGGCACTTAGATATCGACGTAAAATTCCTATTTTTCGAAGACTTTCCTCCACTCAAATTATTATTCAGTGCTTCATCTCAACTTCCCGCAACAACGCTTTTACTAAAATTTATAGCGGTTAAGAAAATCATTGAGAAGAAAGATTTGTTGCTATTTTTTGCCCTCGCATTTGAACAAATAAAATTTTGACTTTGTTTTGAGACTTTTCGTGAAATCGGAGAATTTAAAATGTTTTCTTTTTGGTTATTTTTCCGTAACCTACCGCAAAATTTCACTGGTTTTTTTTTTTTTTTTTTTTTTTTTTTTTTTTTTTTTTTTTGTTCAAACCTGATTGCTGAACACACGTCACTTGAAATAACTTTTATTTTCGAGGTAGACCGTGCAACTTCTAATAGCAAAAAAAAAGTTGTGTATTGCCATCTTAAACATGGGAAAAATAAAAAATAAAAATTATTATTATGTCCTCAGATCGCGCATTGGCAGCAAAGTTTGAAAAAAAGGTTAAAAATGGTCAATTTTCAAATAATTTTATAAAAATTCAAGTGTTCAAAATTTTTGTTCTAATCCCGTTTAAATGTTTCCTTTTGATAGTCTTTTAATATATCTTTGAAAATATTTACATTCCTTTACATTTTTTAGTTCGCGCATAAGATCAAAGTTACGTAAAATCAACCAAAAAATTGACGTTTTTAGCTTATTCTGTATATATTGCAGCATTTCTTCTTTTAGATACCAGTTTTGTATTTTTTTTACAGGAAATGTGCTCTCTTGTAGCTTTTAAAGTGTTTCTGGATTGGTAGTTTTTTTTGCGTTGTCTAGATACCCTACTGTAATCCAACTCCTTTATATTTCGAATTTAGTGCATCGCCATGACCAGTAACAATTTCTCCAAAATAACAAGCATTTCATTGAATCACCGGATCCACGATGTTTGGAAGATTATCACCCATCTGACTTGTAGATTTTGTAACTCTAAATAAATGTACAGGTCCATGTTTCACGGAAGTTTGCTCTTTTTTTAAATTTGAATTACATCAAGCCATTATAGAAGCATAGTTTTTGAAGATATTATTTACGAGTTCCTTCATTCTTGAATATTATACAGACCCAGCACTCTGTTAGCGCACGTTAACGAAAGCTAATGACTAAAACGCCTTAGTTTTGTGGGAGCGAGATTACAGCCACATTTTATTTTCTGTATTGCAATAATAATATCCATCAAATACTTTTGCTTGCTTTTTAAGTCAGTTTCCAAAATTTCGATTTCTTCCGACCGAGTTCTTTCTAAGTTAATAAAATTTAATTTTAAAAAACAGTTGATGCTTTACCCATAAATCAGTAAATGTTCCTCTTTTACAACTCCGGCTGTAAAATGGGTTATTAAGCTGATTAGTGAGTCGGTAGGCAGGGTGTTTTTTGGGATGAGACAAAATATGGATTATTGTGGAAACCTTTATGCTCTCGATCCTCAATGCAAAAATTAAGTCACAAGTCCAACTTCAAACCTTGATCGAAACTTAAAAACTTGTTTAAAACCAAAACGTTATTATTATTGCAAGTTACTTTACAAATGTTCGAGTCCTGTCAATACGATTTTTCTTGGGTACTACAAATGGAACACCAAGTGCAACCACCAAATTGGGGTGGGTTCTGGGTTGTTAATACAACATAATTTAATTGCAGTTCCAGCAAAGAGCTGTATAGTGCACAATTACTGTAAAAAAATATGTACAGCTGGGATTTAAAAGAAGAAATACTGCAATATACAAAATAAGCGAAAAACGTCGATTTTTGGTTTTTTTTCACTTAACTTTGCGCACGAACTAAAAATTGTAAAGGAATGTAAATATTTACAAAGATATATTATGTAAAGATTGTTAATACAACATAATTTAATTGCAGTTCCAGCAAAGAGCTGTATAGGGCACAATTACTGTAAAAAAATATGTACAACTGGGATTTAAAAGAAGAAATACTGCAATATACAAAATAAGCGAAAAACGTCGATTTTTGGTTTTTTTCACTTAACTTTGCGCACGAACTAAAAATTGTAAAGGAATGTAAATATTTACAAAGATATATTACAAGACTATTGAAAGGAAGCATTTAAATGGGATTAGAACAAAAATTTTGAACACTTGGATCTTTATAAAAATATTTGAAAATTGACCATTTTTTAACTTTTTTTTTTCAAACTTTGCCGCCAATGCGCGATGTGAAAAAATAAATATTAATTATTTTATTTTTTCCCATGTTTAGGATAAAAATACACAACTTTGCTACTAGAAGTTGCTTCTCAAAAATTTTCTTTTTTCGGCCCACCCGACTTCCCAGCCATACATGCCTACACACACACGCTCGTGATTGGGAAAAACATAATTTGAATTCAAGTTGTCAAAATTCAAATTAATTTTTATTTATTTATTTATTGATTGATTTTCCAATATTTAAAAATTATGTGATTAAATATTTATTTATTTAATTTAAATCTTAAAGCGACTTCGAAAACGTATTTTTATATAATTATTCAGTTTATAAGTTACATTATGCGGTTATCTTTACTTACTTTTATATTTATAGTATTAATAACCATTAAAACATGTTTAAAAAATATTTTAAAATTTTAAATATATTTTTTTTTAATCGAGGGGGTGGGGATGCATCTTCTTACCGATTCGAGTAGACATAAGCGAGGGAATAATACTTATCGAGATGTATTTTGCAGTTCTTACGGTATTCTGCAATTTTTCAATATTTTTAACTAATCCAATTTAATTGTTATAGGGGGGGGGGGGGGTCAAGGGTTGTAAGAATGCCCCTAAAAATAATTTTAACACCTAAAAATAAAAGAAAACCTTTTTACACTTTAAAAATTTCTTAAAAATAACTAGTAAAAAATGAATATAAAAAAATGTCATTTGATAATTGTTTTTTGATTTTTTTTCAAAAGCCGTTTGGCATAAGAACACCTCTTGGACCGCCCTGCCCGCAACCATGTGCACATGCTCTTATCACATGGTTGTAGTTTGATTTACAAAAGTAAAAGATAAGGAAGGAAAAGAATGAGTAAAAGAAAAAAATAGCGAGATGAAACGCAACATTAATCCGCTTATTTCTAGACGGCAGAAGAAAACGTAGCTCCACCCATTCTGATGACATCAGAAGTCAAAACGTAGCTGTGACGTCATTGGTAGACCGTTACAGATTTATCCGAACGTGATACTGCAGCCATATTGAAGAATTCCTACTTATATACCTCATTCCAAATAATTGATTTAAATATCCTTATTACTAAAGCATGTAACTGAAATGGACAGTATGCATTCTTGAAAATATTTATCGCAGAATGGAATGAAAAATCCAGAAAGAGCGTTAAGAATTTTAACAATTGAAAATAAAAGCTTGGAATTAACGATAAAATAGTGCGTCAACTTTACTTTATTGCTCTGCAAAAGCTGCATTATCGGTGGAAAAGTTTTCCCAAAAATTTGTTTAGGGTTTTTGTTTTCGGTCTAGGAAGATTGCGCGCCGTCAGTTGGATGCCGGGAAATTTGGGCCCCGGGAACATTGGGTGCCGGGAACTTTGGGCGCCCAGCACATTGGGCCCAATGTGCTCAGTCCCCCCAATGTCTTCGGCACCCAATGTTCCCGGAGCCCAAAATGCTCGGCGCTCAATGTTCCCGGCGCCCCGAGATTTCGCTCATCACTTAAATCATTTCCATGACGAATGAATTAAATGCATCTTGAAGATTTAAAACAAAACTGCCACTAGCATTTTGTAGATGATTCACACAGCATAGCATGACAGAATTAAATCATTTAGTTGTGAAACAGAAATATATGAAACGGCGAGAATAAAAACTAAACCGATTTGAACTGTCTAACGGTCTTGTACGTGCACAATATGACAAAAATATCATCAAATGCCGGAAATGTCGCGAAACTAGACATAATAATAAGTATTAATGTTTAGAAAAAACAAGTAAAAATGAAAATGGCGTTTGAAATGGACATAAAAAATTATGAATATCGAATTCAATATCGTAAAAATGGCTGCTTGAAAGCAATTTACTGTGTGTTTTGTATTTATTCGTAATACTTTTTGATTTCTCATTTCTTTCTAGGTTCAGAACTAAAAGACTTTAAAAAAAATCATTTCAAAAGAATGAAGAACAAAAAAATCATACACACGAACAAAAATGTCTGTCATTTACTAAGCTTAGAAGCAATTTATATATTACGGCGAGTGTTTGTTTTACCTTTTTCATTCGCCATGGACCTTATTCACGGTTTGGCAACGGTCCCATCAGCTGTCCGTCTGCGGGTATTTTGACCAATTACGTAGTGTCAGTAGTGCTAAAAAAACTCGTTTTATTGAAGGATTACTGGACTTCATGCGCATAATGAACATGTTAAGGGCTTAAAAAGACTTACGAATGCATGGAAAATGCCGAGAAACAGGGAAAATAAAAAGAGAATTCGAGTTTTCACCATGTTTCTGATAAGAAACCAAAGAGGTTTAAACCCATGAAAATACGATAATAAAGAGAGTATTCCGTATCAAATGAATCGTTCATCATTCTTTTACAACGTTTCTTAGTTAAAAACGTAAAAAACCTCCCATTTTTAAATAGAAAGAAGAGTTTATAAACCACACAAAAGCCAGTGTTATTATACGCTGTAGTGCGGGATTTTCGTCTGCTACAGTTCCCACAATGCACTGCAGTGAGGGGTTTTTTACCCGCAGTGACGTCAGGTGAATACTGTCCATTAGACAACGGCTGCAGTGCCCCTATAGTTTGTTGGAGCCGGAACTGAAATTTCTTCTTCGAGCGTTAGTGGAAAGGAGAGACCCATTTACAATTGCTCTTATCGTTTCCTCTCATGTGCTAAAGCGGCGAATGTATCGTTGTGTAAACTAGTAAACTTTCAATGGAACCAACAACGGAAAAACACTCAGATGTAGAAGTAAAAAGTGTTTTATTAAATTATTTTATAAGCAAATAACATTAGTAGCCTTTTGTTTACAAAACAACTGTTACTATTAATGTTTTAACATTGTTGGGATAAATAATAAATATTTCCTTTTGTTTGGAATGTTTGTGGTTTTACATATAGTTTTCTATTGGTTGGTTCAATTACAGACTATATTCATAATATCAAGCTCAGGCAGGGCTTGGCTGCAGAGAGCCAAGATGGGCCTCTAGTCTGTTTGGTTGCTGGACCTACTTATTTGTCTGAGTAGAATGAATAAAACTTAAATGTATTCTACTCAGTTTCTGAGCCGGACTTCTTGTTGGCCCTCGACTCAAATCTCTTGGTTACTGTTTGGAGCTGGGTTTTCTAAATTGTGTTCCACGGAACCTCTGGGTTCCGAAGAAATTGCTGTCTTTAGTTTACAACACTGGGATTATGTCAGGTACAGAAACGAATCTTTTGAAACGATATTTTATGGCACTTTCACCATTTTCATCTATTTTTGGAACTTAGTTCTCTCTTTATTTTAACAAAAGAAAAATATCACAACACACTTAATTCTAAACCTGACATGAGACAACTTCATACTTTAATTTCTGAGACAAACTTTACATATAAACTAGGAAATTTTTTTGCACAGGTATTTGAAACTATCACCATCTTTTGGTATAGCTATGACAAACTGCTTCTTTACTCTTAATTTTTATGTATAGAGGCAGTAATAATACTTCTTTTTGGCACAAGTCAGCTTTCCGAATCACTGTTGATGCCTAGTTCAAGATATTTCTTTCAAGCACTTTTCAGCTTTTTTTAAAAAAATTTAACCTTATGTAGAGCTTTATTACGGACAGCTATCCCACCCCCAAACAAAAAATGGCTACTTTTTCCATTGTGCCATCATATTGATCTAGGAAATGACTTTTAAATCGCCAAGAGTTGGATCTTCATGACATTCTTTTAAATGTGTGGACTGCCCAACTGATACAGATGCATACTGGCTTCAAGGATGAAAAATTGAATTTTTCAAAAAAAATGTAACATGATGGAAACTTTTTATTATTTTTCCTGAAATCAGCACCAAAATTACATGAAGTTCAGCTATCATTTCTCTAGTATTTCTATCATTGCAGGCCTGTGTAATTTATTCTATTTTAGTGTTTTCCCAAACTAAGAAAGAAGCAGGGTACTTACAGATAAAAGGGCACTTTAATTCAATTTAAAGGACACTTTTTGATAGATTTTTTGTAATAGAAAAATGCTTTTTATGACTTTCATTTCTTTGGTATACTTACGAAATCCAAGTATTTTTTATACTAATCATTTTTTTTTAAATTTAATTTAAAATATTTTTAACAATTAGTTTCAAAAATAATGCTAAAAAACATTCAGATTTCCATTTATATCAGATTTTAATGTGTAAGTGATCTGAAAGAGTTATTCTTCACGGCCAGACTTGCATGAATCTTCACCTTTTAAAAAAAGAGTTTGCTTTTGTGGCGAAGTTTTCTTAAAGGGGCATTTCACAGTATTTTGGCTGTTACGGACTCTACACTTCATAAGGATGTTTTAGCCTCCTACTCATGATTAGTGCAAATAGTAAATAGTTCAATAGTGTGTCGAAACAGTAACTTTTTTTTTCTACAAAACAAAAGCATAGAACAGCATGTAACTAGGATTTCGAGGAAGCATTTTGGTTATGTTTACTCCTCCTAAGTAGTGGTAGCTGTCGGAATAGTATTTATTTTGGAATTAACAATGTCTCATTGTGGCCCACCCTCCCCTAACATGTCTTTTTTTGTAAAGTAATAAAATAGTATTTGAAAGTTTAGATTTGTTACTAATGTAAATAGTGATTTTTTTTATATATATAAAATTATTCTTAAATAAAATCTTGCATAACAAAAATTATGAATTTTAGTCATCATTTCAGGTTTAAAATCACCATTTATTGTTGAATTATTTTATTAAAATCCTTTCCTTTTGCTCATAAACTTCAAAGATATTAGTTTATAAGTTGCATTTATTTAAAAAAATAGTCAGCTGACCGTATACGGGTAGATGGATGGTGCTCCATATAGAACGTTTCACTACATCAGCTGACGACCATTCTACTGGAGTACAACCAGCTTACAATACTTTTTTCTTAAAATTAAGTAGTAAATTAATATCTCTTAAGTTCCTGAGGGAGAGGAAGTGATTACAAAAAATTTCCTTTTTTACAAGTTTATGTGACCAGCTGACGCTTAATCCACCGCGGTGCAGCCAGCTCACTTTTGTTTTAGTTTTACGTCAACTACTTACTGACAAATTTTCAAGCTGGAGTAAATGATAAAATTTTTTCTTTTTTTCACGCGTTTGCACTTAAACAAGCTGCTTTACCCACTCATGGCGCTGTAGCTGACGTTCACTAACTTTTTTTTATGCTTTTACAGGAAGCATTTTGGAAATTTTCAGCCGAAAGTAAATGACTCATGAAAAAATGTCGCTGGCTCTTAGACTACAAGAAGTTGCATCAAATATTAATTTAAAAGGGACAGGGCACAGTACACTCCTAAAAAAAGCTTAGAAGAAACACTATATTTCATTTCTTTTTATGATCCCGACAAATCTAATTTGAGCTACAACTCATACTTTTTCCACAGTCGACTGTATATATAGTTGCAAAGATTAATATAGTGTCAAAAAAATTTAAGTCAAGTCAATTATAATTTTGCTTTTTGTGTAACTGCTTTGCAAATGAAAATAAAAAATATATTTGATTTTTATATTATAAAAAGTAAAATTCAGAGTACATATTTAAATTGTTTTTTCTAATGAAATTTTAGTGTGATTAAAATCTTTGAGTCTGCACAATACTTTTCAAAATTTAGTTGTACTTTTCATTGATTACCTGAATAAAATTTGGACAATTAATTTACTATACTAAAGTTGCACGTCTGGGAAGGGATTCAATGGAAAGAGTTGCCAACATTTTGGCACTTTGGAATATGGCATTTCTAAATATAATTATACTGGTTGATTTTTGTTGCTTTTTAGCCTACTTTCCCAGTAAAAGTCGGAGAAAGAAGAAAAAAGCATGAAAGAAGGCTTAGTGCATCTTAAAAATATCCCGAAAAACAAAAAAAAGTCAAAAATAAATAAAATAGTTAGATAAATATTGAAATATTAAAAATTGGAAAGTAGGGTATTGAGATGGGGAAAAATGTCTGTCTGTCCCCCCCCCCCCCTAATAACTTTTGAATGAATAGTCCGATTCGAACATTTTTTTTTTGTTAGAAAGATCTCGGCGAGAACATCCCATTCCCATAATTCATTTTTTGATTTGAACAATTTTTCGTTCAATTTTGAACAGTTCAAAAAAACTTAACATTAGCGCCTACGGGGAAATTCAAATCAAAAATAAATCTTGAACTTAGAGGCGAAGTGGCTCCAAACAAACTTTGTAGGGAAAAGCTTTTGATGAAAAACATGTATCGAAAATATCTTTTTGATTTGAACAAGTTTTCATTCAATTTTGAACAGTTCAAGTCTCTTAACATTAGCGCCTACGGGGAAACTGAAAGTCAATGTAGATTCCGTACTTGAAGGCGGATTTACTTCAAACAAATTTTGTTGGAAATAGCTCTTGACGCCAAACTCCAGACATCGACTCCGAGAATTTAGGGGCACTTGACTCCGACTCCAACTCCTGTGCTCGACAATTAATCGGACTTCGACTCCCCGACTTCGTAGCTTTGGCAAAAATTTGTACACGGAGGACAAATGACTGACTCCGATTCTTAGATATTAGACTCCGATTCCTTTACCCCAAAATGAGATTGACTCCGACTCCGCAGCTATGGTTTTGACTGTGAAATAATTATTATTGATTTGACTTGTTTTTATTTTTACGCTAAAGTTTTAATTTAGGCATTCAGTTTTCGGCGAATAAACTCGAAGTCATCTATGTTTCTACATAAAGATATGCGCAGACTATTTTTTTTTTCACAATGAAAATTATTTCTTTAAGTTGACATTTTATTTTTTTTTATTCAATTTTTTAAGTGCATTAATTCATTTAAAAAATTGTTTTTGGCAACAGGGGAAAAAGAAACATTTTTTTTTTGATATGATGTATTTATTTTAATGAGCTTATTAATTTTAATTATTGTTTTTTCGTTTTGAAAGCTGTTAAAGATTTTTTTAATGGAATAAAGTGTATTAGCTGCTTTGTTTAAAAGTTGCTGCTATTTTATTTTATTTATTTATTTTTTACGCATCTATTTTTTTTTTTAGATGAGTGAGGAATATTTTATTCCTAGAAATCAGCTTTAAGTATTTTGAAAATATGTTTGAAAACATTTGTGATTTTAGCTATTTTTGGGAGTATTGATCAGGTACTAGAAAGTAGTATGGGTATATGGGAAAGTAGGCTCGTCTAGTTCTAGACAGAACTTCTTGTTTTTATTATTTTTATACATACTACTTTTGTGGTCATTACAATGAAATTTATGAATTATTACAACTGAAAATACAAATTTTACGTTTAATAAAATACAAATATTTTAACTTATTTAAAAATTTCTTGCTGTTTCATTATAGGGTTTAAAAACGACACTCCATTATGATGTTGGAAAAATATGCATGACAATAGCCAAGAAACACAATGTGACATTCTCCAAGGAATTCATAGCTATTCTTGCAAAACTCACCTACCGTCAGATTGGTTCTTTTGCTGTTGATCTGGAACATTTTTCAAAGTAACTAATTTTTTTCGTTTGTAATGGTTTTAAATTTCGAGATAAACATCATAATGTCAGCTTAGGCGGTGCTTCTCAACCTTTTTAAATTGGCCCCATACTTGATAGTTGGCACGATTCTTGCAGCACACTGAACCAAATTTAATTTATATGTATGGACAATGTTTTAGTCATTAACTAGTCAAAGTAAGGAAGAGAATAAGACAATGTTTCCATAAAGATATAAAAATTAATCTTTTAAATATTGCAGTAATTTTAGAAATTGAATTAAAGTTCAATATGACTTTTAGTGCTCATTACGGCTAGCACGCCCCAAACATTCACTTAACACGACTGAGACACTTGTGCCTTTCATGAGGGACAGTGGCTCTTTTTATTCAGCTCTATGTTGGGAAAAAAATACAAGAAGCTTTTAAATCAAGGAAATAGATATAATATTTTGTTGTTCTTGAAAAGTGTCATGGCTAAGAATCCCACGTTACAAATATCTTTTTGAAACTGTAACAGTAACAGCTCATGACTTTTCTCCACACACACCCCACCACTTAGCTGTAAGCCTTAGGTTTTAAACAGCTCATGACTGGAGTGATCAGAGCTTTTTAGGTATTCTTTTTACTAACAACCAATATGCGTACAAGGGCATTTCACTGAGCCCTAGTTTTAAAAAGCGGTCACTCCTGTGATCCATAATATTTTCTCATGCCTTCAATGGCTCTCCGCTGATGCATCAACGAATCTCGAACTCAGTCATATTGTTCTGTGCCAGTCAAGTAGAAGTAGTGCTTAAAATTTGTTCTGAATTATAGTCAAATGCTCTGTCACCATATTCAAAAGCTTTTCCTTCAGGATGTGTTTAGCTGGCCTGTTTGAACATGTCCAGTGAGCCACGATCTAATTCCTTTGTCTACAACTGAATTTTGGATTAGAACCGGTTTAGCTTGTCCATACATATAAACACAATCTCACTACACACCCATAAACTATTTGATTTAGTTGGTTAAAATTCTCAAAAGTATTAGTCCCATACGCTTGGCTTTGCAGACAATATTTGTCATGTAACAAACTGGTATATTTTGTTTTCATTATGAAACATCAGAAATTTGTACCTTGTTTCATAACTCAAAAATTATTGGTTGGACCTTGTTTCTCAAAAACTAGCAGATTTCCATGTGAAGGAGCAGGTAGTGGTGATCTGCCCCACCTCTTCATAAAGTACAATGAAAATATGTGAGTTCAGTGGTCTTAATTGCATGAAGTTGGCGATTTTTACGGCTTCAACCATGGCTTATTTAAGCTCATCTGGCATGTTGTTTGCCAAGAGAGTTTCAGGATGGAGTAAACTCATTTGAACACTGGGATTTTGACTTTTTGCATTTAATGTAAACCTTTTGACATTTCCCTTCATTCAGCTGCTCCATCACTGCAAGCGCATGTGCAGCTGTAACTTAGTATTTATTTAGTTGCAACGCTGAACATTTCATCCCCTGTTGCAAGATGAGAAAGTTCTTTGCAGAAAATACAATTATCTTGAATGCCGTCCTCATTAGCAAGAGTAGTGCACCTTTTATGTCTGATGATTTATCAACTTGAAATAAAAAATTTCCAGCTCTTTGTAGTTTATCAACCAGTGTTTTTTAATGTCACTCGTCATGTCATTAATTCGTTGACTAGTAACATTGTTTGGAATTGACATTCTGACCACCTCATTCATTGTTCCCCGTTTGACTTCTTACATGCTAGTAAAAGAAATGCTTAAATTTTGGTTTTGCAGTTTTCAATGCATTTTGGCAATTAATTAAACAAGCAACATTATATATGATCTCTTCCGCAGGTAAAATATGTCTCCGTTCTTCGTTTTTCTACAACTCCAAAAATACTGTGGCCCACCGAGGACTTTGCTGTGGCTCATTAGTTGAGAAGCACTGAGCTAAAGTTCCAGCCGAGGGGGGGGGGCATGGTTCAAACTGTGCCATTGATTTTTTTATGGGGTCTCATTATTGGGGGAATTTTTAATATTTAGGCTTGTGCCAATAGGAATTTTAATAATTTAACCAAGTCAAAACTATCTTATAGTGTCAGTGAGTCAATGCCAAATAAAACTTCAAATTTTACCAAGTGATAAAATATGATCATGCACACAAACCTACGTCAAATGAGGAGACATATTATAGGCATAGGAAAAACTGCAATTCTGCTCTATATCTTCTAATTTGCTGAATCGTCAGGCAAATTGTGCCGCATAAGGAATTTTATAAAAAAAAATTTTGTGCGGCAGTGATCTTCTATTGGAGCACCTTTTGAAAATATGTATTATGAATTAATAATGTACAATGCCACAATATTATCAAGAACAAAGCTATAGTTGGGGAAAACCACACCTGGCAATGTTGTTTTGCTGTGATTAGAACCTGCGCAGCCTTCACAATCCTGCCAGGTTTGGTTTGCCTCAACTACAGTGATATTATTTTTTTGCCATTTTTTAAACTGATTTTAGACAATGCTTTTCTGTAACTGTATGGGTCTGATAATTATGGTTTGCATTTAGAGGAATAAGTTCAGTATACATATATTCTTTGAAAATTAAATATTTTTAAAAATGCTAATATTTTGTAGTTGAATAAATCTGCCTGGGAAAAATCATTTTTATGAACAAAATAAAAATCAATGAATGCGACATTTTGCACATTTATCACTAGAGCTTGAATACTGATACGTAATAACATGATGAATGCATTTGTTCTCATTTTCACTTTGGGTATTATTTGCATTTTTTGTTTATAGATTTTTCAAGTCTTCTTTTTTTTTAACTGATTTTTTTTTTTTTTAAATATTTTTTTAATGTATTTGAATGATGTTTTCATTTAAAAAGTATTTTGTTTGGGAAAAACATATTAGCTTACTTGCTTACTTACAAGCAAAATTTGGACAGTTTATCTAGAGAAAATAAAAATTTGAAAGAAAGACATTTCAGTAAGTGAATTTTGTTATTTTAAATGTGTTCCTATTACAAAGGTTGACCTCCTATAAAGTTTCTAAAGATAGAAGAATTGACTGAAAATATATTTGTATTTTTTCTAAATATGTATTATACTTTATATTAATAAGAAAGTAATAAGTATAGTGAGCTGAAAGCAAATGCAAAAAGATTGCTGCACAATTACAATGAAACCTCAACATTACATATGACACCTGACATCAAGGAAATGTAAAGTTAAACGTATAAAAGTAGTGTTTTTAACATGTTATAGCCAAATGTGAACATTTTATTTTATTTTATTTTATTTTATTTTTTTTTTTGGCATTTAAAATAAAAAAGAATAAAATAAAATTTATTTTTATTTTATTTTTCTTTTTGCAAATACATGAGTACATTTTAAAAGAATAAATTTGTAAATATGCTATAATACTACGTAGTAACTTAGTACAGGGGAAGAGTGGGTACAACTTGACACAAAAATTCAATTACATTTTTTATTCTAAAAAAAACAGGGAATTTCTTCCATATGGTATAATATTTGTCACTGTAATAGGTATAAAAGCAGATCTAGAAAACAATGCGAATTCACACAAATGAAAAAAAAATTAAAAACTAAATGCAATAATGTATTGAATGGCATACAATGTACTGAATGGTAATTAATGTTTCTGCGTCTTCTGTATAGCCATGCTAAAAGATCAACAATCAATGCTGAAGATGTAAAACTACTTGCTAGGAAAAATAAATTACTGGTATGTATTCCTTTTTTTTTCCATTGTTAATTTTATTTCCTACTCAGATTATGAATGATGTTTGTAGATAAGAATAGGTTGAAAGTAGTTATTTACATGTACGAAAAGTGATCGATAGAGAATGATCGGACATTAATAAAAACAAACTGTGTTCTAATTCTCTAAATGTTGAGCCTTTACCTAAATAGTCTCCACGTGTGTAATACATTTGTCGCCTCCCTTTTCCAAGCTGTCAAAGACATTATGTCAGCAATTTTTGGACATATCCTTCAAAATTTTTCCAAAGGTTCCACCTCTGCCTCTGAAAGTGAGGACTACTACATTTAGAGTTTTGAAAGCCATGGCTTTCCAAGATTTTTCATGATTTCTGCTTGAAGCGAAATCTAACAAGCTGTATAACTAAACATAACTAGCTGTTATAACTAAATTTTAAATATGGGAAAAATTACATACAAACAAAATTATTATATTTTTTCCAAAAAATCCTGATGTGATACCCAAAAATCTTACAATCTCTAAAAATATTTTTAAAAAAATAACTACTGAATAGTGAATTTTTAAGCTGGTTTTAACTTTTGATATTTTTCATAAATATTCCCAAATTTGTGTAATTTGCGACATTTTCGGACTTTTAAAAAATTTTACCAATGAAAATTCCTTGATTCACATATTCTATCCAGACCAAAATGTCCTGAATCGCATTTCTGGCTGGAGGGGGGGGAGGAAGAAAAAGCAGCAATATTGAACCAGTATTGCAGCCTTCTGTGTATTTCCATACAGAAGTTAGTGCTTGATTTGTAATGTGTTTTCTACACAGTTATCTGAATTCATTACAATTGTTTGTTTGCATGGAAGATTTCGAATCTTTCGTAGACAGGAGCCTCCTGTCCATAACTACTCAGACTATTAAATTTCGACCCTTTTGCGTGGAATTTTAAAAGCCTTTACGGTTACTTTTGTTTTACGATGTACCCAGGTAGCATCAACTCATCGGATTTTGCTCGGCCGATCATCAACTCCTAAACTCATCGTGTAATGCACGCTGATATCGTTGCGATCAGAATCCGAGAACGGTTTTTTATCGGAAAACTATATCCTTACGATCAAAATTTCCTATGAAAATTTGCCGAGCTGCATTTCATTGGAAAAAGAGATCCTAACGATCAAATTTTCCGATGAAAATTTGCTGAGCTACATTTCATCGGAAAAAGAGATATTAACGATCAAATTTTCTGATGAAAATTTGCCGAGCTACATTTAATCGGAAAAAGAGATCGTAGCGATCAAATTTTCCGATGAAAATTTGCCGAGTTACATTTCTTTTTAAAAAAAGTAGGTCGTTTAAATTTTCCGATAAAAATTTTCCCAATCTAAAATTTTTGGAAATCTCCCAACTGTTAAAATAGGATAAGTTTTATTATTCGAATATCCGGCTATTGATGAAACGTAAGGCTATACGGATCAACATTCAGGGTTGAGAATCGGAGGAAAAATGACTGAGACTTTGACTCTGAATCCGACTCCTATATTTTGGAAGGGTTTACTCCGATTTGCTGCAAAATCAATTCAACTTTAACTCCACGATTCCAACCCCGATTACCTCACTGGAATTGCGAACAAAATGAGACTCCGACTCTGGAATGATTTCTCTCTAACTCCAAAACAATTCCACTCCGTTCAATTTGACTCCCAAAATTATAGACTCCGACTCAGTTTGCGGGCAAAATGATTGACTCCGACTCTTTACTAGCTGGCGCCACAAGCAGGGATGATTGTGAGTTCATTAAAAAATACCTGAAAGTTTTAAAGCGAGAACGGGGGGGGGGGGGGGTAATCTTTGGCCCCTATTACTTAAGTGCACCTCTGCCATAGTATTAAATGTATTAAATAGTTCTGAGTCAAAATATTGTGTGTACATTTGGTTAAATTTTTAATGGGTTACAAAGTTACTTTTGAGCTGGTGTTATACAAATTATCTTGACATTTGTCCATCTTAAGGGATAGGTGTCCATCTCAAGGCTCTTGCAGGTATATTTGATGAGTATTATATAATTTAAAAAGATTGCGAAGGTAGGGAGATAAAAGCATAACAAAAAAAAAACACATAATTCCGGTATTTTCAGACATAAAAATACCGGAAATACGTCCGAAAATGCCGGAAATTCGGTAAAATACCGGAACACAATCACCCCTGGCCACAAGTATATTCGCTGAATAAAATTCTCACTTTCCGTTCAGAAATCTGTCATGGCTTTGCCCCCGATAGATGGATAGCCCTCACAAATGATTTTCCATTTAATACATTATTTTCCTCCTTGGAAAGAGCATTACTTGTCTAGTGGTTAGCATATGAATCTCGTATTCCAGAGTTCTAGGGTTCGATTCCCAGCTAAAGTGACTTAGATTGAACTCATGACTCACGTTCATCAAAAGTCGTTAAATTAGAAATTAAATAAACAAGTTATTAAAAAAATTAAAATATATTAAATAATTGTCCCAAATGACGTCAACCGAAAATACCCCTCCTAAAAGTTTTCAAGATGGCGGAAGGGTCACGTAATCATTCAAGATGGCGCACCCCCCTTCCCACTGTTCATTTTTTTGTCCTCCTGCTTGTCCCTATATCGCGGTTGTTACTACTTCTCATCGTATTTTCATCCTAAATTCATCACCTTGGAACAGCACTGCTCGTATATTGCACCAAATCTCGTCGTATTTTCATCCAAAATTCATCGCCTCGGAACAGCACTGCTCGTATATTGATCCAAATCTCATCGTATTTTCATCCAAAATTCGCTTCGGAACAGCACTGCTCATATATTGCTCCAAATCTCATTGGTATAGAGAGAAAAATTCATCGGATTCCGATGATCGGATTCTACTATTGCCGATGAGACATATTGGAGCAATTTCCGATGAAAACTCATCGGAATCCGATCTAAGTTTGATCGGATTTCGATGAACGGCCGATGAGTTGATGCTACTCGGGTATGTATATTTTGCTGATCAAAATTTAAAGAATAATGTTTAAAAATTGTTTGATAGTATTTAGTTGATTTCCATGCTGTGCAGTGGATCCATGAGGAGAGGGAGGAGCAAGAAAAGGGCCCTTGGTCCAGGCGGCATTTATTTCTCTTTTTGTTGAAACTCAATATAAAAGCTAGAAAAAAGATTGTTAAGGGTAGCTGTTTCAAGACTTACTCACATTTAGAAAAATCAAACATCCCGCACAAATGCTATGCTGGATCAGTAGCGAAAGGTTTCTTGGGATTATAAGAAAGAGCTTGTGAGTTAAATGAGTTTTTGATTAGCATACTTGTTGTCCGAAAAAATAATTTTAGTGGCTATGCCAATGCAAATGTTACAAAATATTTATGCTAGATAGATTGAGTTATGTACTAGCTTGGAGTAATCATGGTTATGTTACCATAATCTACCACAACACAGGGGGACAAAAAAACTTACTTTCTTTACGATTATTATAAAATTTCAGTTTTCTAGATCCAAACAAATAGTTCATGGAATCAATGTTAACCTTTTTTTTTTTTTTTTTGCTTTTTTCTGTTAGGTATTTCTTTTCAGCTTATCATAACTCAAAGTATTGACTGGTTTGTTTACTGGGCTACTGCTTATTTGAGTTTTTTTGTTCATTTTCAAACCAGCAATTATCTCTAGCTTTACGTTTTTTCAGAGCACTCTTTCACCTCAAACCACATGTCGTGTGTTTGTATTGTGTGGGTGTTGGCTTTTTCCAAATATTTTATAGCTGTAATCTCACATATTCAAAGCTTACAGCCACACTAATCTATCTGCCTAAAGAAATATGAGTTTTGATGAAAATTTGAGGGACTAGGATCCATGGTGCAACTTGTGCCATTAGAAAATTTTGAAGCGGGAGGGGGCAATTTGAAAGGGTTTTGCTCTCATTTAGGGGGGGGAGTGCTCTGTAGCATATGACGGGGTGCACCAGGGCAACCCTGCTTAACTGATTTACTTATTTTTTTTATGTAAGAGGTATAACTTGACCCACCTTACAAAAATTTCTGGATCTGCCCTTCAGTTTGAGAACAGATTTTAAGGTTCTGAATGTTTGTGTTTGGGGCTCAGAATCAAAATATGAGATTAGTTTTTCTCTAGCAGCTCTACTTTTTCAGATACTTGCTGCTGTTTTATCCAAAATATGTAGTTTTAACTCCATTTTGTGCATTTTTAAAGCAAGTACAGGCTTCTGAAACAGATGGTAACTTCCAGCATATTTGATCTGTTGTCAATCTGCTGTCTAGTTACGTTCATTAAAATTCAAAATATCTGTCAAGTTTAGTACCAAGCCTTCAACGAATTAAGGTTCACTTGTCAGTTATTGCTTTGCATATATTCGCTTCACCTGATTTTCATGGCCCGATTAATATAGTGGGTGACCCTAAATAAAAAATTTTGGGGGGCAGTAGGGTAACTCTGCAGTAGGGTGGGCCAAAAAAAGGATATTTTC
This sequence comes from Uloborus diversus, assembly GCF_026930045.1. NCBI lineage: Eukaryota > Metazoa > Arthropoda > Arachnida > Araneae > Uloboridae > Uloborus > Uloborus diversus. The sequence continues at coordinate 106,992,230 of NC_072731.1, forward strand.
AAGAAGCAAAATCTAAGAGCAAAAAAAAACTTGTGTATTGTCATAATAAATATGGGAAAAATAATTTAAAAAATTAATATTTATTTCTTCAGGTCACACATTAGCAGCAAAATTTGAAAAAAAGGTAAAACATGATCCATTTTGAAATATTTTTATAAAATTCCAACTGTTCAAAATCTTTGTACGAATACCATTTAAATGCTTTCCTTTTAATACTCTTTAACTATATCTTTAAAAATATTTACATTCTTTTAGTTCGCGCATAAGCCACTAAATTATGTGAAGTAAAGCAAAAATTGTAAATGGGGGTGGGGGGCAGTATTTCTTCTTTTATATCCCAGTTGTATTTTTTTTTTACTATAAATGTGCACAAAACAACTCTTTGCTGGAAATGCAATTATGTTTTGTTGCATTAACAATCGAGAACCCACCACAAGTAGGTGGTTGCACTTTGTGTTAAATCCTGAAATTCCCAAGAACAATAGTTATACACAGGACTTATCTATATATATAAAAATGGACTTTGGTAAATTTGTTCCCTAAGATCTCAGAAACTACCCGGCAGATTTGGCTGAAACTTTCACCATTTGTTCTTTTTGGTATTGGGGAGGTTTGTAGACCAGTTCGATAAAAATCCGATTGATAGTTCCTTTTTTATTCTAATTTGTCCAAATTTTTGCATAAATGCCCCAATATGATGGTTAAAAAATACGTGCACATATTAAAATTATGTGTCCATCCAAAGCGCTTATTTTTCTGCTGAAGATGGCATCTGTTTGAAAGTTCTAAGTTGTATGAAAAATGAGTTATGGGCTTTTTTGTTCCATGTTCGAAGGCTTTCCTCAACCCAATTCATTATTTAGTGTATCATCTCAACTCCCAGTTCATAGTTAGAATTGTTGAATAATTTCGTGTTTCGTCTGGACTGTTTGAGGCTTTTCTCAAGTCAAATCTTAAAGTAACGTTTTTTTCCCAAGATTGGCTAATAATAACTAGATTTGGTTGATTATTTTCCATTTAAACGGAACTTTAGTGTAATTAATGGGGTTTTTTAAAAAATATTTGTTCTGATTGAATTTTTTAATCATTATCCAATCTAACAGCAGAAACCTCGCTAAAATTTATGCAGAAAGATTTCAGTAGCGGATGCATTTGGTAGTTTTTTTCAACTATCACGGTTTTTGAAGTCAAAGACTACGTAATAATGTTTGTCAGCTTTCACCATGTAAACAAAATATTGTCAATCAAAGAATCTTTAAAAACTTTTTTTACTGTAAAATAATCCAGCAACTAAATTAGGCAAATCCATAAATAGCACAAAAACTTCCATTAATGTGACTTTGTGCACAAATTCAAACTATCGCTAAATTTCACTACTTATTTTGGAAACATTTCGGATGAAATTGTTTAGTGCCATTTTATGGTGACCAAAAGTATCTTAGCATATGGCGACAATATCTCTTTAACAAAAATTAGTAACATACCGTTTTACAAAGTAAGGAGGAGGAGCATTATCCAATGTATCCCAAAATGATTCCTGCAAATTCGGTAACATTTTAAATCGCACCAAGAACACACAATAATTAAAATTTTCTAAAATAACTAAAGCAAGTTTAAGGGGATCACGGGCGCGCGGCTACATTTTTTTAAACAGTTCGTTCTTCAATAGACAAACAGAGAAGGTAAGACTCCGTGTAAAAAAAAAATAAGTATTAACTGATAAATCTTTTTAAACTGAAGTTTAATTTCATATTTCGGAAATTCTTCAAATTTGTATACGCTTAAATTTCGTGTTTTCGTTTCTAAATGAATACTATTTTGCTCTTTTTACTTACTGCTACTTTAGTTTTATGAGTAAGGAAGAAGTTAGATTTTAAATCACGTCAAAAAGGTGTGTTTTAAGTTCTTTCACTTAAAACAGAAAACGAATGCAAGTAACAATTGTTTCTCATAATTATTGCTAACCCAGGCAACGCCGGGTCTTTTTGCTAGTATATTTATAAAGTAACTTATATTCGCAATAACAATATTATTTAAACAAGTTTCTAAGTTTCGAGTAGGACTTATGATTCAGTTTTGGCATTGATGCTGGCGAATATAAAATTTTTCATATAAATCCGTCTCTTGCGTCCAATACCTCAAATGAATTTCTGCAGATTCACTTACCAGCTCCACAATTCTTTCAACTGCCGAAGAGTTGCCTTGCAACAGTAATGTTAAAAGTAATCATAATGAAAATTTTGAATCAAGGCTTCTCTGTAGCAAGCATGAAATGTATTCCCTGTTATTGAATAAATCCTAGAGAGGAACAAAGATTAATTTTTAGTGCCATCTGCTTAAAGTTTTAGCTTTTAGTATGGAGCATTTATATCAAAAATTAAGATGAAGCTTCGTGATGGTAACATTATTTAATTTCTGAAACACATTTACACTAAAAAGAATAAAATAACAGATTTTTTTTTTAAATACTAAGCACTTTTCATAATGCACTCAAAAGGACAAAACATTTCTGGATCAGAAAGGACAATGTAAGTATTCCTATAGTTTTCAAAAATTCCAAGAAATGACACCACAAACGCGCGAAGAAAAGTGCGGTTCTAACCATTTCTAACTTAACTTTCCCAATAAGAAAAATATGCTTGTTTCAACACTTAAAGTTAAGATTCAAAGCTAGATAATGATAAGAAATTCTCTTCATGACTTGAGCCGCACTTTTCTTGTTTATGGTGTCATTTTCTTGGAATTTTTGAAAAATATAGGAATACTTAAACTGTCCTTTTTGACCCAGAAATATTAGTTTGTCCTTTTGAGCGCGTTGTGAAAAGTGCTTAGTATTTTTTAAAAAATTCTGTTGTTTTTAGATGAGAAGAGCTTCTTTCAGGATGAAAAGGTGAGCCACAAAAAAGTATCTTTGATTGTGTAAAAGCCCTGATGAGGTACCAATGGTTTTGTATACCAAATCTCAATCTAATCGACTGCTATGTGTGGGGCGCAGTTGAGGGGGACTCCAATAGTCTCTCCCACACTTTTCCAGCTCTCACAGCTGTTATTGTGGAAACAATGTCAAAAATTCTGAAGACTCATCTCATTATTCCCTGCAGTTGGTTTTGACAGGGTATACAAGCTGTCATTGTCGCTGATGGAGGGTTTTTTAAATGATGTCGTCCTTTATAGATATCTGACCACCTGTACAAAAACTCCAATATGTAATACATTCTCCTTTTCTTCAGTTTGTTCCCTTTTTTCTATAGACATCAACTTGTTCTCAAATACCTGCCACACCCTGTATATATATATTAATAATGTGCCGGATATTCGTATCCGCAGATATCCGAGGGAAAATAAAGATCCGTATACGTTACTTTTTTGACGGATCTTAAATGGATCTTTTTTATTCTTAAATTCTTAAATATTTGAATAAAACACTTAAGTTCTGTTTAAATTAGGCTATATTCCCTATTTAAATTATAAGGTATTATTTACAAAGCCAATTTGTACCACCCATCGCAAAAAAGAAGAATAAGTTTTAAAAGTGTATCTTTGTGTCTATTTCCGGCATCATAGCTCCTAAACAGATGAACTGATTTTGATAGTTCTATTTTCTTTCAAAGGGTTACTTGATCGAAAGTGTTCTTAGCTTGGCCTCGTCTTTGCTGAACTTTAATTACCAAAGATATTAATCAAAAACCGATTTAACGTTTTTCACACTTATGGTAGTGAAAACTTATCCGTACATTAAAAATATTGGCACTAATTTAAAGAACGAAGTTTTCTGCGTTTAATATTCGCTTGAGACTTTCAAGTTATGTACAGTAGGATCTTGTTAAGTAAATTTTAAATGCAATTCTAAGCCAATATATGCGTGATCGTTAGGATTTAATTGTTGGAAGACACAAGAAGACAAAGCTCAATGATTTAAAATTTCTATCTGCTGTCAGTTCATATTTTTTAACAATGTGTGTTCTGACCCGCAAAATTCATCTTAATCTAAGGTCGAAGCTCTGGGACATGTTGTTTTTTAATTTTTAATTTATCATTAGTTGTATTGTTATTGATTCGGGGTTTCTGTTTTTCTTCATTTTGGTTTTTCTCGGCATTCTTCAAAAAAAACCGAGGCTAAACACTCTACTATTTGTAAAGGTGTTCTTGGCTCTGTTATTTCGTTGGTAAGGGCAAGTTGGGTGGAATGGGTCAGCGCTGCATTTATGCTGAAATAAAATGTGAAAAATTATTTCTAGCCTCTCCAGAGTATCAGCTTTAGACTCTTGCTCTTGTATTCCCTACATCTACCGAGCAAGCACACATTTTATTTAAGCATTAATGCACCGCTGTCCTATTCCCCTCAACTGTCCCTCAATTTTAACGGATATTTCTTTAAAGAGTAAATCATGGTCTTGATTTTATTTCTGCCGTAGATGATTCTTTGAAGAAACAGTGCCGTTACCCTGACGGGAATACCTTAAATTACGAATTTTACACTTAGATAGTTGAATTGGGTAAATAAATTTTGAGTTCTGTATCCGCGGATCCAGACACTAATGATCCGTATCCGTATCCGCGGATCTACTTTTTTAACGAGCCGGCATATCACTAATATATACAGGGTGATTAAAAATTGTTTTCACAAATCAAGAGAGAAGATAGCAACCATTCAGACTACCAATAATTCCACAGGAACATAAGGTCACATTCCATTTTGAGAGGCAGATAAGAAGAAAGTAGAAATGAATCCTTGGAGATGAAGCAATACATGTAACCGCCTCTGACGTCATTTTGTACCTGCCTAAGTTGCACATATCCTAAGACTATCAAGAATCTATTACATGCAAATTTTCATTGAGAAGATATTTTGCTCTTAATTGGTACCGGAAAAAAGCAATCAGAGCAAACATTGTTTTTGTTTTTTTAAAATATGGCAAAAAATGGCTGGTCTCTCCTGTGTAACAACAGTTGTCGGCATTTTGGGCACTTGCTGTGTTTTTCACTAAGCAATAAAACTGACTGCAACTTTTAGTATTGTTTATTTGCTTTCAAAACATTGTTGTAAGTTCAAGTTGTAATTCTAAATTTCCTCTTTTCTGCCTATCAGAGAGAAATGTGACCCAATGTTCTTATGTAATTATTGGTTGTCTAGATGGGTATTATCACCCCTCTCAATTTGTAAAAACGATTTTGAATCATCCAGTACAAAATTACATATCGATTAAATTTTTGAAATAAACTAAAAATCAAAGACAAATAACTTTGATTTGAAACAATCTTTTACACTTTGCAATCATAATCAGAATAATAATTGTCATAGGTCATGCATCTACCAATGGGTTCAATCAAAATATTTTTAAATGTTATAAAGCTCCTTTCAACTTATTAGTTTTAGATTCAAATTAAAGTTCTTGCATGCAAAACATAACAGCATTCAAAGGTTAGTCATTCAATCACCTAACTATTTATTTCTCAATGATTTTTCTAGTATGATCATATTAGTGGCATGGATGCTGATGTAGTTATAAAAGAAAAAACTAGCAAGAAAAGGAAGAAGAAATCTGATGATTGACAGCCAATTTTTTGTAAATAATTTGTTATGACAGTCAAATGCATGCAAAATATACTAGCTATGTTCTGTAAATCCATCTTTTTTTTCCCTGTGAAATATTTTAACTGCTCAACCAACAAAAAATCCATTGAAGACTTTTTTTTTTAATATTTTTCAGTAAAATGTTTTAAAAATACATTCTTTGTTATTTTTATTTTTTTTCCTTTTTAATTTTTTTAAAAAAACATTATTTAAATAGTGTAATAATAATTTGTTATAAACTTTGATCCTAAACTACAACATTGGTCACATTTCTTCTTTTAAGTTTGTATGATATTCTGTTGAATTAAGTATTATTTCTGTTATTGCAATTTAATAATAGATAATAGGCAGAATCAATGCTCATTCAACTCTGTTGTGAACTTCAAAAAATTCTTAGATGTTTAACTGCTTACATTAATTCCACCTTCAGCAGTTTTTAAAATACACCATCACATATCTTAAATTTTTCACTAATTTCAGCTAACTGACTTGTCAACTCTTCTGCTTTAGGCAGGATGCTCCTGTTTCTATGTTCAATTTTTAGCCTCCTGCCACCAGAAAAATTTCTCCTGCTTTTTAGGAAATTTAAAAGTTGCAGAACTTGGTGACTGTCAAGAGTAGACTTTTTAGCTTTGAGTTCATCCCAGTTGTGAAAATTTAGGAAACCTCTTTTTAATTTCAACCTGTTTTCTGAAAAATTTAAATGTTAAATTTAAATTTTAAAAACTGAATTTTTTTTATAAAATTAGTCATGTTGCATATCACATCAAACAGCAACTAATGTACTTTAAAATGCATTTTATCAAATCTTTCTATCTATATTTGGTGCTGAGTTATTGTCCATTTTATGTTCAAGCATCCACGAAAAAAAAAGAGGGTTTTTCTAAAAATCAAAGTCTCATATATAAAAAAATAAAAGAGCTAAAAAAAAAATTGGACATTCGATGACCTTGAAGGGCACACTCTATGAGCCAAATTTCAAAGAAATACAAAAATGTGATAATTTTTTGGATCACTTGACATGGAATGACCCTGCTGGCAATCATGGACAAAAACATAAGATTATTTTGTGATTTACTTAGTAGTAGTTTAAGTATTTTGTAGCTTGTCCAGTGTTTAAAATGAATTAATTTATTTATATAACAAATAATTATAAATAGTTAAGTTTAAATAGTAAAAAAATATTTTTTTAAAAATTTTCTTTTTTCCCCTTAAAAAACCTGGGGGGGGGGGGGGGGGGAGCGAGTGCTTTGGAAGGCTTATTAAAACAAAAAATAATAGAAGTAATAGAACCTATCTTCTGATTCAAGAGGTAGTACAAGTAGTCATGGTAAGTAGTCCTATACCACATAATTTAGAAGAGCTTTCCAATGAAAGCCTACTTAGGACCGGAACTTCAAAAGCATTTTAGACAAAACTGTAAAATGTCTACTTACATCCCTTTGTGTTTCACAGCCTTAATTCTAGTTTGTTTGTTTTTTTTTAAATATATTTTTAGGTTTTCTATTTTTTTTAATGTAAACATAATTGTACATTTTGCCACTATGATTCCATTCTACTTTGACCTTTTGGCCAAAGCTTGGCCTTTTCTTTTCACTCTTGGAGGAAACTTTTTATATGGCAACACTTCCTTTTTTCATACAAAGAAAAAATGTTGTAAGTACTTTTAAGAGGCTAAAAGGTTCTGCCTTCTCTCAAATGACCCTAATCATGTCTAATACTGGGAATCTTGTAAATATTTCATATTTCTATGAAATGTTATGAATATATTATGCATTTTAGAAAGATATAACAAGCGCAGTGCTTACTTCAAGAATTTGGCTTTATTAGCAGCTATTTACAAGTTCTTTACAAACATCATTATGGAGAAAGCAATAGAAATGATAAAATCTGTTTCAAGTTTTTTTTAAAACATATACAAATTATTTTTGTTTTTAAAGAAAAACAAATACTTTCCATCTTGGTCCATTTTTACACCGAGAAATGAAGGGAAATGATTACCGTATATACTCGCGTATAGGTCGAGAAATTTTGTCCAAAAAATGAGATCAAAGGAAGGGGGAGTCGACTTATACGCGGGTCAAATTTTCCGAAAAAAATATTCCAATCAACGAGAGCTGGGAAGCTACGAGAAATGCCGATGTGCGGTTACAGGTAGTTGCTGATAAGTTGATCGTGTGAAAAAGTAAACTTATTCAAAAATAATAACTAAAAAACCTAAATAATACACATAAATAAAAATAATTTTATTCCTCTTTATTAAGGATCAAATCAGCAATTAACAAATATCGTGAAACGTATGAAAATATTTATCGTCAACAGTCACGCCATTCAAATAATTAACTGCTATACTTTTTGTTTTAAGAGTGGCAACATACTTGCTTAATCATATCTTTTCAAAGCACGTGCGCACTTCTGCCTCCTGTTTTCTTAAGATGGCTGATTATTGCAAACAAAAGAGAAAATCCTACAATGCAAGCTTTAAGCTGCAAGTTATTTTATTTGCCGAATCATCGAACTACTCTGCTGCTTAACGTAAGTTTGGCGTGAGTGAAAAACTCGTGCAGGACTGGAGAAAGAAGAGCTGCTCAAAAACAAAGAAGGCTATGCGTCATGGATCTGCATCTTTTCCAGAATTGGAAAAAACTTTGAACGATTGGGTCATCGACTCATCGACTGCCGGAAAAATGGGTACACAGTTTCTCGAACTGCAATTCGTTTGAAAGAGCAAAAACTTGCCAAAGAAGTTGCTTCCGGCAGCACTTTCCGCGCATCAGCAGGGTGGTGTACCCGTTTCATGAATAGGCACGGCTTGTGCTTACGACAGCGCACCAAAATCGCATAAAAGTTGCCAGCTGATTTGGAGCATAAGATTATGGAGTTCCATAGATTCATTATCCGAAAGAAGCAAGAGGTTGCTTACGACCCATCTCAAATAGGAAATATGGACGAAACCCCCCTCTGTTTCGATCTCCCTGGAAACAGGACTGTAAACCAAAAGAGGGAGAAAACCATCCTCATAAAAACAACCGGTCATGAGAAGGCGAATTTTACTGTCGTTCTCTCGTGTTGTGCTGACGGGACCAAGTTACCGCCACTCATAATATTTAAAAGAAAAACTTTGCCAAAGTCTGTAATGTTTCCGACTTGCGTAGTGGTTCGAGCTCAAGAAAAGGGGTGGATGAATGAAGAGGGTGTATTAGATTGGTTGAAGACCGTCTGAAATAGACAGCCAGGTGCACTCCTTCAAAAAGAATCGCTTTTAGTGTGGGACATGTTTATTGCTCGCCGGTCCAACGCCGCGAAAAGACAAGCAAAAAATGAAGACTACGCTTGCCGTAATTTCAGGGAGGTTGACATCCGTGCTTCAGCCCCTGGATGTCTGCCTCAATGAGCCATTCAAGAACAATGTTCGTCAATATTGGGCAGAATGGATCAACTCAGGTTTGCCTACGTCAACAAAAGGCCGCAACCTGAGAAAACCCGACGTAGCATTGATCGCCCAATGGGTAAAAGATGCTTGGGAAGCAATCCCTCAAGAAATGGTAATCAAATCCTTCAAAAAGTGCTGCATAAGCAATGAACTGGATGGCACAGAAGATGAACTGATATTTAATGACCATAGTGCCGACAGCGATTCAGACTCTGATATCATTGACGATTCTGCAGCCGCCGATGTATACAATGACGCGGTGATGACGGAAGCGGACTTGAATGAACTTTTTTTTGCGTCTGACTCGGAATGCGAGTTTGAAGGCTTTTAGAAATGTTTTCCTATTTAATTCCTATTTTATTTGTAAATAAAATGTGTTCATTATTTTGAAATTTCTTTGAAAATAATTCGCAATGTTTTTGGAAAGTATGGGGGCCGACTTATACGCGGGTTTTAGATTTTTTCTCTAAAAAAGGGTCGACTTATATGCAAGATTGACCTATACGCAAGTATATACGGTAAATCTGTACAAATTTTATAAAATGAGCACAAATTATTTATAGTCTTCAGGGAAAGACAAATACTCCTCCAAACATGGTCCATTTCGACCTAAGGGATCTTGAGGTATCATTAAAATGTCATCCACAAAGCAAAACATTAATAATCTGAAAAAGTAAGATTTTAATAAATGCAATGTTACATTTATTGACATTCAAAAAGTTTATTTTAAGTTTTAGAAAAAAAATCAACTTTGCATTTAGAAATTAACAGTATTCCTAAAAGTGTGAACAAAAAACAGTTACACAGTCTTAGAAGTTTTGGAAGTTTCCAGCAGGGTAACTCTAACATGGTCCCTTGGCAATTAACAACAGAGTTGTAGGATAATTTTACATTTTAATGGAACTTTTATTGTTACTTAAAGTATTTTCTTTATACGTATTTGGTGGATTATTTTTAAATTTTACTGGAACCTTTAATAGTTTCTTGTGGCCTAACTTATTTATTTGGCAGAATTATTATATTTTAATGGCCTTAATAACTTTTGGAATGGCCATAGCACTAAGATTTTTGTAAACTCACCACAACAACTTTCTGTTACTTTGCCCAGTTTCCTAATGTCATTAAAATGTCTGTTCAATTCATTGTTTCCAGGAAAGCATGCTACAAAATGAGGAAACATCGGACATTTTGCAGCAATTATGCTCTTAAATATTGCGCATAGACAAGTCATATGATTATTTTACAGCATTTGGCGACCAATAAATCATATTTTTACACTAAGTTAGGTTTTTTTGTAAGACACCTAATTCTAGCATCAGCATTTCTTCTAGATTTTGTTTCTTCAGACAGAATGCAGCTTTCAGTCACATAAAAAGCACCTTTCCAATCATTTCTAATAACTGCAGTTACATTGAAAAGTAACTGTACATTTCAAAAACGTGAGCGAATAATCAAATCAAATGAAACGTTTTGAAATTGGAAATTTTCCGCCAGTTTATTTACGTTTTAACTGTTGCCATTTGGCAATAAGTAATAAGCTCAAATCCTGTGTCACATATGTTAGAGAAATTTATATATTGTATACAAATCTGGGGTGACCTCAAAATAATGTTCTAGAGAAATTGCTGTATCATACATTTTAGGAGAAAGATTCTTCTGTACTACCATTATTATAATTATTTGAAGAAATTCTAACAGATCTGCATATAATTTAGTAACTTACCTCTCTTCAATAGTTTTTTTGAAAGATTCATTTTCACCAATCAGGTCTTTGTAGTTATCATTTGAAAGTATAACTCCACCCGTTTTAGATGCCAGCTCAACAATAAATCTGATATAGAATTGAAAAACTTTAAGTAAAATATCAATTACGGTAAACATATTACACTATTATAATGTATACCTTAAACACACATGAATGTGTACAAAAAACTTTTGCAAATCCATGTAATCAAGTTGGCGAATCAAAACTACAATCTCGTTGGAGCTTATAGCACAAATGAAACCATTACATTTAATAAGATTCCCACTTTTATGTCAAAAAAGGTTGAAGTTTTAACAAAATTTAGCAACATACTCAGAAACCAATTTATATTTTTTGGAGAAAAAAAATGTTTTGACAATACACATAAAAAATTGGTCACATGTAATCCCCTATAGGGGCACATATGAACAATTGGAGATGGTATAACAGGAAATACCCAATGTTGTTTAACACAAATGCACAGATTACATGTGTTTTTCGGGTTTCAAAGAACCCCTTTTTCAAATGAAAGGTGTGAGCTTCTAGATGACACCCAATAAAAGCAATGAAAATGGACAGTAGACAGCTTAAATATCAAAATAAGCAATTAACAAAAGCAAAACAAGACAAAATGGAACTCAAAGTCGAAATTTATCGCATGATTCCTTCCCAGAGAAAACCGTTAAGCAATAAATTTCAGTAAAAAGACCCATAAAATACATTTTGCTGTCAAAATGAAACCCCTTATTAATAAATTAGCAATAAATTTCATGTTCAAAAAAGAATTTGCTACGAATCAACTGCCACATTTAGCAAAAGGAAGAATAATCATATCAAACAGCCACTCATGGCCTTACCATGAATTATCATTAGCAATTGCAAAGAAACATAGAAAAAAATTGCAAACGCTGAAATAAACACTACGAAAAAATCATGATCGCAAAAACAAACCATTCTTTGATAATAGTAAAAAAATTGCACAAATGCTATCTTAAACCTTTTAATTCATTTCAAAATATCTATTTTGGCTTTTGCGCTATTTTTAAAATAGCACAATAAATTAATGTCTGACTCACACAAGTTGAAATGAAAATAGACGATCAGAAAAGGATAAATTATGAAAAAGAGTGCAGAGTTAAAGTAACTTGGTATCAAATTCAAGTATTCATGTGCAATGTAACAAGAAAACTGTGACATTCAGAACTTAGCATTTAGCACGGTCGGGAAAAATCATTTTTTCTACCACCCTCTTATTGGGGATGTGAAACAATGATATCTAAAAGAAATTCTGGTTACACGAATGCGAAACAGGGTTACTTGTTCTCTACAGTTCTCTTGTACTAGTCCTGAAGGGTGCATTGAAAATGCACTTTTACCAGTTTTCAGGAAATTCTAAAAAAAAGATGATGTGTGCATCACATGACTTTCTTTCACTCCAATTCAATGTCATTTCACCATTACTGGCAATTTTAATGTGATTCAATAGTTTACTCTCTAAATATCACCAACAGTGGCAAAATTAAAATGGAATTTAAAAAAAAAATCACCAAACTTGTCGCCAAGTTGGCAACAAAACTTGGCGACCAAAAGACTGCCGATATATCGGCAAGTATCTGCCAAATTATAACATTACTTCAGTTTACATCGAAATTAACAATGATTTCCCCCCAAAAAGGGGCAAAAGACCCCTTTAGAAACACCCGAATGCAACCAAAAGGGGAGGTGCATAGATAGAATCACCCCACTAGAAGTCTACATACCAAATTTTAACTTTCTAGGCATACCGTTCTTGAGTTATGCGACATATATACATACAGACGTCCAGGGGCGTAGCTAAGGGGGGGGTTTTGGGGACAAAACCCCCCCCCCCCCCGAAAAGTTAGTCTCAAAAAAAAAGAGAAAAAGAAGAGAGAAGAGAAAGAAAAAAAAAAGAAGAAAAGGAAAAAATTCCAAGCGATTATACATATATATATATATATATATATATATATATATATATATATATATATATATATATATATATATATATATATATATATATATATATATATATAAGAAGTAACCCCCCCCCCCCGAAAGTCGGGTCTAGCTACGCCACTGCAGACGTCACGAGACAACTCATGGTAATTAACTCAGGAATTGTCAAAATGGATATTTTGTGTGTCTATACGTTCTTAGGCACTTATTCACGTGTGGTCTAGTCGAAAAAAAACTCAACATTCATTCGGGGGTGAGTAAAATGGAAATTAAGATTGATTTTTGAGTGAAAATATTTTTGCAAATACAATACTTCCTCTTTTGTAAAAGGAAGTAAAAAGGATATTGAGGGAAAGCTTATTCCCAGAAACCAGTACAATGTGCTATGATTGAACTAGCAGTATTTTCAAGGTTCATATTCAAATGGAAAATTTTGAATACTTTTTCATAAATTTTTTTACAAAAGTTTTGTTTAAATTCATACCTAAAAATGCAGCCAAACTACAGTATTGTGCGAATTATTTGGGACACACATGTTTTTTAGGAAAGCTATTTCTTTCTCTGAGATTTTCAGCTTCAAACCAGTTTCAACTGCATTTTCTTCCATTGTATAACTGCTCTTGACTAATTGAAACCAATTTGACCACGTGATCATGACATATCAAAAATGTTTCCCTCTAGTTTGTGTAAGATGTAAGAAGTGTTCGATTGTGCAAACTGTCAGCTTCTGACGCGTATTTAATTTATGCAAATCACTCCCAGGAGAAGTGCTAGAATTGTTACCCGTAGACAACATACTTCTATGACTGTGAGGGATGTTTCTGCATTAGTTGGAGTCGGGAAAATACAGTTATTTCTAGGATTATAATTCAGCAAAATACTTTTGGGACAGTGTCTCAAAAACAGAATTGTAAATGTGGACTCAAACGCAAGACTACTCTTCAAGGAGACAAACTTCTTGCATGAAATAGGAAAATGCATCCTCGCAAAACAAGTACCTACAGATCTTCAGAGAGAATTATCAGCTACTGATGTAAGGATGTAGTCATGGACAATTCAACATAGGTTTATTGCATCTGGGAAATTAGCAAGAACAAAAAACTAATACCTGCAATAAAGAGAAAATTTTTGGACTGGATCAGGAAATATCAATCTTGGACTGCACAAGACTGGAAGAAGGATATATTCAGTGACAAAATAATTTTACTGTGCAAGAGTTTCGACCAAGATTTGTCAAGCAAAGCAATGGAAAACCCATCAGAAAACAACATCTTTATTCAAATGTGATTTAAAAAATGAAAGCAGTCAAAAAAAACTTCCTTTTTCGAATTATCTTAAAATTTATTCTTTGTAAAGATATTTTCATACAGTACTAATAATTAATTAATCCAAACTATATGTGTTATGGTCTACACACTATCAGGGTTCGTACAGGTCCTTACAAGTCCTTACTTTTATATTTTGCCTTATAAGTGCTTACAAGTCCTTATTTCAATGCTCCAAGTCCTTATAAGTCCTTATTTTTACTCTGCCATTATTTAAAAAAATCAGATTCTTGTTTTTTTTAATAGAGCACTTGCTACTCACTTCATCACCCAAACTGTAGAGGACAAGCAGCAGTATTTAAATGAATTTAATTTCCCCTTAGAGAGCTCCTAAACTGCAGGGCAACTGGGGGCAAGCTGCTCCTAAACTGGGGGCAAGATTACAGTTGCTGGTGGAAAGTCAAGTGGTTGCAAGTGCTCCATTTCCACTAGGTGGCAGCTTTATTAATCTCAAACCTCGTTAAGGGAATTCGTGCAGAATGTGGGGAGGGGGCGAATGCGACCCCATCTCGGCTCTCGTTCTAGGAATCCACATCCATCAGTGCAACTGCCAATTCCCGATACAATTGGTCTATCTTAAATGACTGATACGAAAATTGAACTGCAATAACTAATCACTGTTGACACTTACATTTTTCAGAGTGTAATTAATGAATTTATTAAATTGTCTGGGTCAGTTAATGACATGCAAATAACCAAAGAAATGAGGACAGCTGCTACATCTGCTAGAGCAAAACACACCCAGTATTTGGAAAATTAAAAATCAAAGGACATGAAACAAAACAAGAAAAACGTAAAACATTAGAAGAGGAAGTAAATTTTTTTAAGAAGCAGAAAATGTTTCTCCAAAAAGACATAATGGAAGCAAATGCAAAAGCAAATCATTTGGCAGATGAGGCTGAAAAAAATCAAAGGACATTAAGTTGTTCATTCAATCACATGAACTAAAGAAAACACTAAACGAAAAAGAAATAAGTTCCGTGGATGTAAAATTAAAGGAAAAAAGTTTGGAATTAAAGATATTTAATCTGATTGCTAGGTTTTGTTTTTTTTCCCTCCATCTTTTATTATGTCACATTTTTAGGAATTTTTGTTGTTATTGTTTTGATTCTATCTTTATGTTCTATATTGTTCATTATCCTCTGAAATGTGTGTGCCAATTTAATTCTATTCTGAGGTCCTTATTTTTTGGTCCTTACAAGTCCTTTTGTTTTAAAGAAGTGTGGACGAACCCTGACTACTCCCCAAAAAAACTATAAAAACAATTCTTGAAAAGACTGGAAAAGAAATTCCAATAACTCAAACAATTGATTACTAGATGGTTTCAGCCAGTCCCTTGGGGACTTTGAGTTATTGAGAGTTGACTGTATAGACTTATTTTATTGACAGAGAACCAGACTGAGTTTTAGTCTAGAACAAGAATTGGTAACAGCATTATCAAAAATTTATTAGGCTGGAAAAAATACTTTACCTATCATCATAGCACGTAACTCTTTTTCCATTCACCTTCCTTGAGGGGGTAAAGACAACATGGCCTGATCTGGCAAGATCTTCTAAAATTGGTTGATCTGTTGTGACAACGGGTCCAAATGTACAATGCCTTCGAAAATTTGGTACAAAAGCTGTAACTTGTGTGTGACCTCGTTGTAGAAAATATTCAATACTTAATTTGATACCTTTGCAAGAGAATGTGTTATTTTTCTTCCCATGCCTATTTAAAAAAAATTAAAAATATATTATTCAACATATTAACCAAACAATCAAATTTACAACTGTATTTCAAACTGCATGAGTTTTCACCAGCAAAACATATCAAAATTAGTACATTGAGTGAAAACATTTTGCAGCATTCTTGAAAAATATTGTTTTACATTCATATCAATTTCATGTTATAAGTGATAAATATTACTTGAATCATACTACACATATTGAGCATATGTTTAAGTAATCACATCCTTATTAACCAGGGGCTGATCCAGACCCGAAATGGGTCTACTTTGCTGCCCCTTCACAAAATTCCACATTGTAAAAGCAATTCATTCACAAAATTTCACATCATAAAATAAATATATAACACAGGCTCGATCAGGGAAGATTATATTTTTTTAATACCAGAAAGCTTCTTATAAGGGCATATATAAGAGAGGGGCTGAGGGCTTGCTGACACTATAGTGGGACTGCTGCCTTAATTTTAATGACCCTCTCTGCAAAATTTCTCCTTATTCGAGTATTGGCATTTGGATAATTAAGGGAGTATTACCTTTTTGTACAAAGTTTTCTCAATCGAATGGGAATTTTTAGAGTTCAATGTTCAAATTTAAATAGGGATTTTTAGGGACTGTTGATATTACTCTGACGGGAAAATTTTAACTTTTTCTTTTATTTAAGCCAGATTATTGAACATGCTTATTGGCATAGCTTTCATTTTCGAGGTAGATCAGGTGACGCAGTGAGTAACTTGCATAAATGAAAGTTATATCGACTACAACAAGTGGAAATGGATGGCAAATTGCTAGGCTGGAATTCTACCTGTTTAAGAAAATGGTTAAAATATTGCTAAACAGGTGTAAGTAACACCATTGCCACAGAGATAAACTGAAAATATTTTTTCAATTCACTCTGCCCCACTATTTCCCTTTGCTCCACATTCCTCTACGTAAACATTTAAAAAAAAAAAAAAAACAGAAAAAAACTGGTCAATTCGTGATAGTAGCTATAAAAATGTCTTTCAAAGGTCAAAATTGTTTTACAGGCCATTTTGAACACATGTTTATACTTTTGAATCAAAAGCTAAAAAAGTCAACAAAATTCAAAAGCTTGGGGGCTCAGTGTCTACCTTTCTTTTCAGGGTGGCGACAGAAACTGAAAAAAAGTTCTCTGACTTTTCCCTGATTTCCCTGATTAAGTTCACCAAATTTCCCTGATTTAGGTTACCAATGATAACGGTTCCCTTTCTTTGCTCTACTTGAAATTCATTGTATGTTTGTATAAAATGCAGTATTTTAAACGTTTTAAGTTGTGTAAGTTGTGATCTAAAGATATATTTTTAAAAAATGCTACTTTTTTAACAAAATGGTTTTTTAAAAAAATCACGTTAATTTTTTTGGAAAAAAAAACTAAAAAACAGTATATTAAATTTTTCTACATGTAAAGATTATAGAAAATTTTAAAAAAGTACTTTACTTCTAGAAACCACTTAGCATAAGAATGTTAAGAAACTATTAAAATCACTCTTAAAAACATGTGTATTTATGGTAGAACGAAGAAGTAATTGAAATTATTTTGAACTAAATTTTCAAAAGGTATTATAATTGTTGCAAGAATAATAAGTAATAGTGAAAGAATGGAAGAACTAATTGACATATTTACGCAAAACATATGAAACCTTTTGACATCTATTCATAGGGAGCTTTTCTCTAATCAAGAACATAGGTTTTAATGAATGAATACAGCATTTTAACAATGAAAAATAAAGATATTTACTCTTTCAAATGATTTAAGTATGTAACAGAAAAATCTTAGATTGCTTTTGTAAGAAACAACTTTGAAATGCAAGGGGGAAAAAACAGAAAAAAAAGCAATTGGTCAACTTCAAAATGTATAAAAGAAGAATACAACTTGGTTATAAAATAAAAGAATCATTTAAGTCTGAAGAAAAGAAAACCTTTATAATCTGTGGCGACAGCAAATAGTATAGCAAAAAACAAAGTTTTTTTGATTGAAAGTTCAATTTTAACAATTAAATTAACCCTAGCATCAATGACCAGGTACCCGGGTACCTTTTTGCGACTTTTATCATAATTTTTATTCTTTCTAACTAGGTCTTGGTAAAATTGCTTTTAATCCTAGTTATTTACATGAATGTGAACAAAAGAAAGTTAAAACCGTGTTTTCAGAAAAATTTCCGGGGGCAGTTTTTTAGCATTCAAAATTTTTATACCTATATTCAATAACCGGGTACCCATTACACTGCACATCAAAAAATACCCCTTCAAAATGCTTCTGACACCATTTTTGATGATTCTCATGTGAAATGAGCCCTGAATCAAAATATGACTGCTGTTTTGCAACATCACTCCCCCCCCCCTTGATATCGCGCCCCCTAATTTTATTTGTGTTCGGCAGTTACATAAAAATTATTTCTATTTGATAGGAAAAACAGCATTGTATTCACCATTATTATTCTTCTGAAGGATTAGAGTAGTGTATAGTTCAAAAGCATGGATATTTGTGGCATGTTGGAACACTCAAGGAAGTCCCCCCCCCCTTAAAAAAATCTAAAAAATGTCAGACGGCATGACAGCAATGGTTGAGCAAATGACAGTGAGGATAAAAATTACAGATAATATTTTTCGATGCAACGGGCCACCTGTATGAGCTTCGCGGGCCCCATGTGGTTCGCGGGTCGTAAGATGAACATTACTGGTATAAATAAATGAAATCACTAGGAAATACCCAAGCGTAAGCCCTAATACATCCAGTCACAAAAAAAACTGGAGAAACACATTTTTTTCTAATGAACCATTTAGCAAGTAACGTAAATATAAAATGTTGGAAAAACAATAAGCCATTTTGTTTTTTTGGTAAAAACAAGCTAGACACATTTCCCAAGATGAGGGTGGAAGAAAACGTTTCAATTAAATGGAAGAGGTGTCAGAAAAAAAATATTTTCCTGCTCTAAATCTTCGAAATTCAACATGGGTATCCGATTATTGAGAGTAAGGGAAAATTTTGGTCATTGACGCTAGGGTTAAAAACGCGAAGAAGTAATAGCTTTTAAGCTTTTATCAGTATTAATTCAAAAACCAAAGATTTCTTCTTGAAACTGCGATTACAGTTTGCTAATCACTTCGAGACAACGGAATAAAGGCAAAGGAGCTAAGGCATTAATGAAGGCTTCCTCTTTGCCTCTATGGTTGCTTATTTTACGTCGCATTGAAAGCGTGAAAGGAAATTTCATGCTAGGTAAGATAAACAACCTAACAGACACAGGAGCAATCTTAGGAAGTTCATCCTGCGGTTAATAAGCAAGATTCAATACTTTGACGTTTAACCGAAACAACTTTTAAATAGACTTCCTGTTTATTACGATGTAAAACAATGGTTTGTTACAAAATTATGTACAGTTTTTACAACGGCATGAAAAACCATGGAAATAATTTTTTATATCATTTCATAACAAACAATTAGGCCATTGTCTTCTGTTCTTCTGTTTCAAACACATGGTTTATTAGGATGACGCTCCAAGCACACCATGATGTTTGTTATATTTACCATATTTTATTGTACAATCTAAATAGGAGCCGTACATTTAATCACAGTAAAAAGAAAACTCTACACAATTATAGTAACATTCTTGGTATCATAACTTAAAACTTGTTTTTTTTCCCAGATTTACAAGGGCCCAGATAAACAAATTAGGTTCTATTACATAAATAGCATGCTTATAAATTTCAAAAAAAAAAAAAATACTCACTCCCTGGCTATATTACTTCCATCAATAACAATTGGTCTTAATAATTTGGGATCTTTAGGAATTGGCTTTACAACTGATGAGGAATTATTACTTTTCACACTCTCAGAATTAACTTTGATAGGAATAAACTCTTCAGCTGGAATGCTTTTGTGCTTGCAGACCTGCAAGGGGAAAAATTGTTTTAAAATAGAAGGGATGAAGGAGACAAGTTTTTTTTATTATGTTTTTTAAAGAAAATCAAAAGCAAACATAAACATAAATCAAATATAGCTATTAGAATGTTGAATAAGCTTTCATTTCTTTTTATTTATTTTTTTGTGAAAGTTAATGCTTTAGTTACAAAAAACATGTTACTGAAAGCATTGTCCATTGCTAATCACTACTTTTTACCATCTGCCTGGCAGCACTTGAGTCCCATGTTGAAAAAAACAACATGTCTTTTGAGCGCATCCATGAGTGCACCCAATTTTCAGCATCTTCATAAGAATGAAAATTCTGCTCAGCCAGGCCATGTATCATCAACCAGAACAAATGGTAGTTGGAATACACAGGATATCACAGGGACAATGTCCAGTGAATATGACGGCTGAGGTAGGACTTACACTTAAGTGTTTCCAATTAGATTTTTACAGAATTGCAGCATGTGGCCAAACGTTGTCATGCTGCATAATGACCTGGTTGCATCTCTGCTTGTACCACGGTTGTTTTTTATTCAATGCTTGACTTAATCACTTCATTTGTAGTCTGTATTGATCTCCCATGATGGATTCATTTGGTTTGAGCAGCTCAAATCTTCTCAAACTTTTCCGGTGCACCAGAACGTTCTTATCTTCAAAATAAAAATCATTATTTTTAAAGGGTCTAAAATAATCTCAACAAATTGTTTCAGGAAGAGTATGATCGCAGAAGGTCTCCACGAGAATTTCATAAAACTTAACTGCAGACTTTTTTTGAATGAAATAATGCAGTAAAATTACTTGACGAAATTTGACATATTTAGGCTGTGAAAAATAAAGTTGCTTGCCCTTTGCAAAATAACACACACTGAATTTCAAGTTTGCTTGTATATTGTCACCTCAAAGCAACAGTAGGATATCTTAGTGTTATTTCTGGGATTAGATGTCTTAGTGTTGCTCTGAGGCAATGATATTGCTTCGTCACTATCATAAAATAGTGCAGTCAGTTCAAGTAACGCCATTAGTCGGAAAACAGCATGGACTTATTTAACTACCCAATACATTATGCATTCAATAAAAAACATCAGAAAAAAGGAACCACTGCCACTCGTAAACAATCATCATTATCATGTATAAAACAAATCGTTCATTCACTATTTAGTTGAGGAAGATATCTAACTCAAGTCAAAAAATGAAGTTGGTGAATGGGAAAGCAAGACTGTTTAGCTCTGGACAGGAATTCTAGATAATATTCAATTAATTCCTTCTGTCCAGGATTTTTCCAGCAAAGAAAAATATTTTAGCTTATAAAAAGTTAGTTTTCCTAAGTCATGGAACTTTTGCACTTTATGCATTTTTCAAGTTTTCTTAGAATATATGATCTATAAAATTAGTACAACAAATTATTTCAAAACAGTACTTCCTTTTTTTTACCTAAATAACGTGAAAAGTAAATGATTCCTTTCAACTGGTAAAGTCAGTTGTTAATAGCATTATGTCTTATAAAATAGTCCTTTAGGTTTTTTCAGTTTGAGAAGAACTATTGAATAACTTGTATCTTTAAAAGGAATAATAAATATCGTTTGAATGTACAACTTACCAGGAATGCTTCAAAGTTACAAAGATCTTCTTTTTCAATTAAAAAGAAGTGAGCTTATGGTTGAAAAGACATCTAACAAAAGCTTTTGTCTAATGTCTTTTATATAATTCAACCAAACTGCTAGAGACTTTATTTAAAAAGGTTTTGACAAAAAATGTAATCCAAAAAACAAGACAAAACTTTGCAGAATGAAAATCAATGAGACGCTTGCAAGAAAATAATTTCTAGCTAAGCGTGTGTTTAACTTATTAAAGATTGATTTCTATTATGTTAATAGTTCCTTTTTTAGATTATTCTAAATTACTAAAGGATTTTAAAATAAAGGGAAATAAAAAAGAAGCACATAACAGCAAACTTTTGACTGTTGCCGATTATACACTGGATAAAACTTTTTAGGTTTTTTTTTTTTTTTTTTTTTTGAATTTTGATCACAAACAAACAAATACTGATTGCAAATTTTTAACAATCCTGATTATGTGTTGGATGAAATTTTTTGCACAGTTTTTTTTTTTTTTTTTGAAGTTTTTGTCATGAAAAGTGGCCCCCAATAGCAGACTTTCAGCGATCAGCGATTCAGAGCAGGATGAATATTTTGGAGAGGTTTTTTTTGCAGGTTTTTGACGCAGGCAGGCTCAAAGATATGCTTTTGAAAAAGGATGATGCAAAGATTTGGCGCAGCTGTCCCATCCCTAAATTTGTGATAGCTAAGAATGCTCAATATGAAATGACAGGATTTTTTTCATTAAAAAAAAAAAGCCCAAAAAAGTTTTTTTTTTCCACACAATGAAAAACGTTCACAAAATTTTTATATTTTCAAATTGCAGACCTAAAGATAGAAACCTAGATTGAGCTCTGCTCTTGTGTCAAAATATTATGCTTTGATTACAGACCCCGAAGTGTTTTTTTGGGGAGAAAAAGTAGGAAATAAGGAATCAAAAATTGAAAAAGTAGGAAAAGTAGGGGAAAAATCATTTAAAAAAGTAGGAAAAAATAGGAAGAGATTAGACTGCGCACAGATCTAAAGGAAACAAATTTAGAGTAAATGTTATTTCTAATGTAAAATAAACTAACAGTATTTTTGATTTACAACTATCCCAAAATAAACTAACAGTACTTTTAAAGTATTAAAGGGGTTTAGTGAAAGGTTGAGTTGCAAAAAACAAAATGAAAGAAACAAGCTGACAATCATCAGTATGGAAACTAAGCTGATGGAAACAAAGATATATGAAAATAAAATCCAAACAAAGAAACACTTTTCAACAATACAGTAATAAAATGTTTAAGTGTGAAAGAATAAAATGCAAAATAGCGATCACAAAAAAACCCTCATATTTTGGTGCAATAAAGCCATTTTTGTCAAACATTTGTTTTGTCAAAAACGAAACATTCCTTTGAGAGCATCCATTTATCATTTGAAAATACTAACACTTTCAGCTCCTGTTGTCATAAACTCTGATACAAAAAGCAAAGTAAATATTAAATTGGTTTTAGTTAAAAATAATCAGCAGCTGACATGCATTCTTGCAGAAACAGGGGCAGATGTTTGAATTTGAAGAAAAAGGAAAAAGACTGAAAATACAGAACTAAAATAAATTTCTTAAATATGGGACATAAAATTTGTAATAAAATAATTAAACTAAATAAATAACGAAATAAGTAAACTATAGGATTTGTATTATGTTGTGTACTTTTAGCATTCAACATAAATTTTTTGTTTCAGGCACGTCATTTATGTGGGGTCAATTTCTCCCCTCACTGGCTATGGCAAATTAATGCTTAACTATACAAGTTTGTGCGGTTTTTGTTGTTTCCAGATAAAATTTGCATTCAGTATACATCCTTTGTTAGCCACCCCCGGGGGGAAATCAGAATGACGGGCCAGTTTTAATTTGAATTAAGCAATAAAAACGAATATTGTTTTATTGGTTTGATGATTTTTTTATCGCTTTCTTGTTTCAAAATGTTACTGAAAAAAAAAAAAAATACAAGCATGGTTAACGTTTTTATCAAAGCCAAAGATTAATTACTAATGTTTCTCTGTGCATAAAAGTGAAGACATGTAGTTTCTTTTGATCCTCATCATACGACAAAAATATTCATTCGGAAATTGTTCACGAAATTGAGTGAGGGGGAGCACCTGGTATCAAATGCCAGCATATATCTCTCCCCCCCCCCCCTTGATCAGGCGCTCTGAGTACAATAACTTACAGTAGATATGCCGCATTGGTATAATTGTCGCACCTCGAAAAGTGTAAAAGTGTCAAAAGTTTTTTAGATGTTCCGCAATGCCGCATTACCATAAATGCAGCACATAAAAATGATGAGCAACTCCTCAATATTGATGATATATCAGAGTAGAAAATACCCATTAAAAAGAAAAAAAATACAGTACATATTTTCTTGTGGCTCTATCCCCCAACTTTTAAAAATGTAAAGAAATAAAAACGGAATCTCGCATTTAAATTGATTTTCGGTTTTTCTCCAAAAAACGGGAACTTTTGCCCATCTAAGTTTTACCGATTTTTTTTTTTTTTTGCAAATAGACTTTTTGCAATTCGCAATTATTTTTGAAGTGATCTGTTTTTGCGAATTTCTGTTATCTGTGCCTTTTATTTTGTACTAACATCAATAAAATATGTACAGTGTACAGGTTTTTCATTTTTGGCTTCCTTACGTTCCTTTTAAGGTTTTTCATTGCCTTTCTGTTTAAATAGAGCTTCATTTCACTTGTAATCAACTATACAAAAAATTGGCAAACAGGAAATTCGGCTTTTCCCGCACTTTTTGGACAGTCGGCCGTTAACTTTAATTAAAGCTTCTAATTCAGGGGTAAAAAATATATAATTGCATCAGAATGGGCAAGTATCTGTTTCTTTATTGTTTCGCTGAAGTCGGGGCGATAAAAAGAAAGGTCGATCATAAACGCCGCAACAGCAAAAAAGTCACTTACAAATATTTAACTTTTAAACACGCAGATGCCGCAGTGTTCCTTCCAGAAATTACTGTATTCAGTCAATTAAAAACTTGCGATTCGCTTGTTTCTTTTACTTTTTAAAATTGAAACATGCAGAAAATTATCGGTGCGGCACTGTAAAAATAAGAAAAAATGCACAATTAGAAGTGCAATACTAAAGAAAGAAAAAGTAGGAAAATAAGGAGAGACCTCTAAAAAGTAGAAAAAATAGGCAATCTTCGGGGTCTGTGATTATCTGTTACAGTCTGAAAAACTGCAGAATGCAATATTTCAACACACTGCTTTGTTTTTCATGAGCTTCAGAGAAAGAAAATTAGTATATTTAAGAACAACATACTTTTCGTTGCAATTTTTTCTTTGGTTTTGTTGCAAAAATTTTTGGCACTTCATGATTTTGTCGTAAATTGAGCATAGTTTCAACTGTTTGGTTTGATTTTTGAAAGAAAGTCTGAGCCATATTTGATTGCAAAGGATAACTTCCAGTCCCGAGGAAACCCATGTTCCTTCTCTTGAATGCCTGATAGGTTAAGGAGAACAAAACAATAAACACAAAAGTAAATGATTAAATAAAGCAAGATAATTAAAGTACAATAATTAGAATTAAATTGCATGTCTGCTTAAGACACGCAAAGCAGAAAATATAGATCTCCATATCACTACGTTAGTAGAAAAGTACATGAACAAGTTTAAAAGCCTATTATTTCCTCCTGCAGCAACATTAAATGCTGTTTTAGCAAGGACGAAGTAACAGAAATACAATGGGCTGCCAACTACGAGATAACTCATAGATCGTGTTCTTTTCTAGGACGCCAACTACGAGTTATCTCGTGCTTGTTTACTTGCCATTTTGTGCAGCTTCGATTAAACTCACTTGAAATATATCAGTGCTAATATCAATAGATGGCTTTTGGGAAAAGAACAAAAAAAATATAATTATAAAAATTAATTCAAATTCAAGAAATAAAATATTCTATTGTTTGAGGAACTTCTTAAAATAATCTCCAGGGCTAGCTCCTCTTTACAGGCTGGACGGAAATAACGCGTTTCTTGTCGTTTTGTGCTTGGGTACACATACGACATGGCCTTGTCAGACGATGTTTTTTCTTTTTTTGGTAGGTGGTTTCCTTTTTTATGCTTTTTGATGAAAACTATATACTAGAATTCAGGGTTGTAAAAGTTTTGGCCAGTGGTGGTTTTAACCATGGATAAAACCAGTTTTAGCCAATGGACATGGATATAGGAAATAATAATGTTTAAAATCAAAACAGATGAGTACATAATTAAAAAACTTTTTAAACATCAATTCCATAATCAGGCACTATTCATTATTTACGTAAACAGTTAACTTTACGCCTGAAGCAAGTAATAAATGACGGCATGTTCAAACAGGTTAGTCATATCATAGGAGAAATATGTGATAATTTTTTAAAAATATGTTTCAAGCAGTGTAAATTACATAACCTATACAGTGAAACTTTGGCAACTTGACAGGTGGATAACTCAACTACCCCGGTAACTCAACATTTATTTTTCTTATGGTTGGCCCAAGGCCGCCCATATGGCCCACGCCAAGCCTGATGGGCGCCGTCGTGCAAACGTCTTTTGAGCACCTTTATGCTTTGGCGTTTGGGGAAAATATAGTTAACACCTGGAAAGAAGTTTTGTAAACAAATATAAAATGGAAAAAAATAAGTTTTGCATTTAATTTACTAAAACAATAATGTGTGAATATTTAGTTTTGGAGTAGGGCGTACATTTTACTTCATGTCGCGAAATTATTTAGAGTTCAGCAGCTCCTCTGATATGCTAATGATGCATTTTGGAAAAAGGAAAATGTTTGAAATAGCAAAGTTCATGCCACTGTGAGTATCTATCTAATCTCTAAGTGATAAATAATAAATAAAACAGTTATACCTGTCAAAACATGACAACAGAAGCAATGGCGCACATAGAAAATAGTTTCAGAGGAGTTCATTGAAAAAAAATTCTCTTGTAAAATTTTTGAAATTGGTAGTTTTAAAAGATGCAATTTTATACGGTCTTTGATTGTGTTATGGGAGAAAACAATACCAGGGGCTCCAAGGAAATTTGTAGAAGTTGAAGCTTTAAAACGCGATTATAGGCCGTATTTATTGACGTTAGAATAGGACATGAAACTCTGGGATTCTAGAAAGATTTTTTTTTGTAAAACAGTTAGAAATTAATTTCTTCTCTCCCCTCCAATTTTTAGAAACTGAACTTCCAAAAACGCAATTGTAGACAACTTTGAAGATTTTTACGGGACGAAGATTTTGGAGCTCCTCCACTGGAAATTTTTTCAAAATTAAAGCCCTAAAAACTTGAGCAATATTCTATGATATTAGGAAAAGAAGTTCAGAGGCTATTTCACTTAAATTTTACGTAAGAAATGTTTTAAAAACCTAAATTTTAATGATATTAAAGGAAGGCAGTTCGCAGGCCCTTCCCCAAATGTTTTCTGAAATTGAAGTCTTAAAAACGCTATAGTTAAGACCATATTTGGTAACATTAGGGCTGGCAGTCTTTCGAAATTGAAGCTCCAAAAACGCACTTTTAGGTGATTTTCGAAAGTAGCTTCAAGCTATGTGGTCATAGGCGGATTTAGGCTGAAAGTTTTGGGGGTGCAACAGTAACGGGGATCTGGAGGGAGGGAGGATATTCCCGGAGTAACAAGGCAGTGGCGAAATCAGAAAGTAATTTTAGGCGGCGCGCACTTTTAAGTCTAAAAAACTCGATGTAAACCATATTTAGTAATATTAGGGGATTGGCAATTCTTAACATTTCAAACTGCAGAAAATCTTCAACGAAAGTCGATGTTGTTAGAAGCAATGGGTGAATTCAGTTTCTGGTTTGGAAAGGCATTCACGTCCCAGAAAAAAATTGCAATAGTAGTTTTGAAAACGCAGTTTTACAGTTCTTGGTGATATTTTAGAGGTGAGAAAGGTACGTGGGGCTCCAAGGCTATTTTTAGAAATTTAAGTCTTATAAATGTGATTATAGTCCATATTTATAGTCTGAGTTAGGAATGATACTTATGGACTGTCTCCAATCGATTTTTTGAAAAACAGATAGAAATACGTCCCCCAAACTACCTCTTTAATTTTTCATAATTGAAGTTCCAAAAACGCTATGGTGGACAAGTTTTGATGCTGTTACCAGACATGGTGCTCTGGAGCTCTTCCCTGGAAAATTTTCGAAATTGAATCCTAAAAATGAAATTCTTATGCAATACTCCATGGTATTAAAAAAAGGATTCTCCTACTAAATATTACGAAATAGCAGTTTTAAAAACCAAAACATTAACAATCTTTTGATAATATTAGAGAAAGGGCGTCGGAGGCCGTTGTTCGAATATTTTCCAAAATTAAAGTCTTAAAGACGTGAGAGTAAGACCATATTTGGTAATGTTTGGGACACTGCAGTTTTTCAAAACTGAAGCTCCAAAAAGGCAATTTTAAAAGATTTTCAATGTTTTTAGGTGATTAGAGGATCTTTCTTGGAAATTTTGCGAAAGTGAAGCCCAATAAACGAAATTTGAGATGCTCTGTAATAACTTCGGCTGGAGAGAGGCTTCGGAGAAGAAAAATTTTGAGCACTATTGGAAAAAATTAAAACGAAATAGGAAAAATGAAAACGAAATTTAAAAAAATGAAAAAAGAAAAAAAAAGGGAGGAGATATGAAAGAAAGAGGATTGTGCGAGGAGGGGGGGGGAGAGGCATACAATTCGTTTTAAGATTTTTTCCCAACATTCTTTTTTTTTCTTAAAGTAACTGAGTTTTCCCAAAATGAGAACTTTTCTTCCATTCAATAATAAAGAATATTTTTTTAAAAACATCAACTCAGCATTTTGTGGGGAGGGTCACCGGTCTTGTGCCCCCTCCCCCTGGATGCAGCATGGCAGGCAGGCCTTGATTACTGGAATAGGCCAACTAGGCAGTGACCTAGGGCCCTCAAATGGCTTAAATTACTTCAGTCTATGGCTAAAATTGTTTCAGCAAATGGCTAAAGTTATGAAGTTTAAATAAAGGGGGCCTCAAAATGTATTTGGCCTAGGGTCCCTCGAAGTCTTAATCGGGCCCTGACTGCAGCAAAAAGTCCGGGGGCCCCCTTCAAAAAATTTTTAAAAATTTACCTTAAAAATGTTGCCTTTTAGTTGATTTCGAAGTAGATTTCATTGATAAAGTTTGTTGCAACAGTCCTTTTTTTTTTGAATAACTTATTTGGGAAATTTCTTTATTTGCATGAAATTATTTATTAGTTTTTTTTAATGGATAAAATTACTTTAATTCTTAATATGAAAGCACAGTTATGTTTTTCTTGCACTAGCGAAGTGTGGTGATACAATGGATTCAAGTAAATTTACTATATAGTTGCTGTGAATTTTTTTCCCAAAACTGCGTTTCTGGGTGAAATATACTAAATTATTTTTTTTGAAAGCCCAACCAAAAGTTTTGAGGGTGCGGTGCACCCCCTGGCACCCCCGTAAATCCGCCTATGTATGTGGTTTGGTATTCGAGGACTTTCCCTGGAAATTTTGCGAAATTGAAGATTTGAAAATGAAATCTGAGATGCCCCGTAATGCTTTTGGTGGCGGGAGAGGGAGAGAATCGGAGTAGTAGCATTTTGAAGACAATCTTACTTTCAGATGAACTAGAAAAAAGGAAATAATAAGGAAAAAAGAAAAAAAATAGGGCAGTGGGCGGAGTAGCTGGGGGGAACAATTAGCTGTAACTACTGAAAATGTTTAATTCAAAGATTTCTTTTTGAAAGAAACTTAAATTTTTCCCCATCATCATTATTTTTTTCTTATCAAAATCACTTTGTTTTCCTAAGATGTGTTTTTTTTCCTCTTAAATAATAAAGAGTATATTTGAAAAACATTCAACTCAGCATTCTGGAGGTGCATAAATTATAGTACAACATATTCACTGCAAGAACCAAAATGGGAAATAGCAAAATTCTTGCGCTTCGTATGCTCGACCTTGAGAAATTATAGACATACTGAAATAGCATTCGCAGCTCCACATATGAAGGAAAATGCTCATGTATGCATAAATTAAAATCATGTGTTTTCAATGTAAAAGATTGCGCTTCTGAATAGCATGTTTGGACACAACAAGGCAATTTCTTCCTTTTAGAAAGAAAACAAGGAGGATTGCTTATTTTAATGAGCGATATAATTTAACCATCACTATTAGATACAATGAAAGTTCAATTTTATTTTTTTTGGTTGGAGATTTTTTCCACTCATTTGGAGCATTTTTGTTTGATAGAGCTTGGCACCTTTTTGACTCTGGTGCCGTCGTGCATCGCACGACCTTGCACATAGGGATGACGCGGCCCTGGTTGCTCAATGCTAGTTTTAATGGGCGAAAACCTCGCTAACTTGACACGCATTTGCAGAGACTCCTATAAGTCGATATCTAATTGCTATTGTAGTCCAATTTTCGCTACCAATATTCTTGTATATTAACCGGAGTCAGCCACTCCACTCTGCTGTTAGCGTAGTTGTTAAAAGCTAGGAAAGGGTAGGATAAATCTATCAATGGAAGTCTTCTAGAGAAAGGAATGTTGACATGTTTTGCACATGCTGCTCACATGTTGTGAGCAGGAGTTATTTTTAACAGACATGACTGACAAGAAGCTTTTTCACCTCTTTCTTTTTTAATTATGTATTTATGCCTCATAAGGTATTCAAATATAGTGATTTATTATGTACTTTACAAAAAAAAAGAAAAAAAAAAGAAAAATTAAGTGGAATTATTTTTCATTATGTGTATGTTAACAGGAGATACAGTAACTCTTTAAGAATTAAAATAATGGAACCTCAATAAGTAGACAACCGCTTATATCGGCATGTTTTCATGTTCCCTTGGGGTGTCGAGTTATTGAGGCTTCACTTTACTTGTTTCATAGTTTTATGTGCACAAAATGAATTTCAAATCTAAACAAAGTGAATATATTACTTAATTTTTAATACATTGAGTACATGTTACAAGTTTTGTGAAGAATAGCTATCAGATTGTATTGCAGGCTGTTTAGTATTCCTAATAAACTAGTGTCCTTTGTCTTTGTTGTGAATGATTTTTAATGTTAATATAAGAAAAGTTGCATTTGAATCAATAAATTATGCATACAAACTATATATGTACACATATTAGTGTGCTTTTATACAACACAGTTTTGGTCAGCTCGATGTTGATTAAAACCAGTTTTGGTCGGTTTTTGTCAGTGGCATGGCCAAAATATGTTTTGTCCAGCCAAAACAACAACCCTGCTATAATTACGAGTTTTTAATAACATATTGCAAATAAATCAAATTCATTTCATGCCAGATTTTTGAAAATTCCTGAGGCAGTCAATGTTTCAACTACCAATAAGTTCAACAATACTTTGTAATTATGCATTATATCCCCCCTAATAAAGCTTTATTGGAGTTTTAAAAATTAATCTTGCATCCTCTCAATATTGTGTACAGTTCCAAATTTAAAAGAAATATTAGCTACTGTGTATTTATTTCTCTGAAGATGTCATATCTGAATTTTAAATCTCACTTTCAACTGGAAATGAAACACATAAGCCTCTTTCAAGATACACTTTTCGACCCCGTAAATCTTCGCTCCGGCTCCGCAAAATCCAATGTAAAAAGAGGTTTTCCACTGTACCAGAGAAAGAGGTTTTTACCTAGCGAGTACAAGTTGACGAACTTGTTTCACATAATGCATTCTGGGTAAAAACTCCACTTTCACTCCAGAAGGTAGCAGAAGGAGACAAATTCCCCATACACCCCACAAATAACCGGAATGCGGTGAAAAGCAGATTTTTCCCGGGTCAAAAGTGTCCATGGAAACGGACATATAGTGTCAGTGAAAAGATATGTAAACATATTCATTAACCTTCGACATTTTAGCATTTTGCTGTGTGAAGCCTTTTTCCCAATTTTAGCTTTTTTTGCTAAAGAGCATTTGAATCCAGTTTAAACCCTGCTCCTCTATTTTGGGGCAAGAGACAGTAGCCCTGGTAGTTGCTGCTATACAGCATAATTTAGAACAAAATTTCAATGAAAACCTACCTAGGATCACTTACATTCTTCTGCTTCTCACTGCGTCAAATAATTAAAATCCAATAGCCTGAAAAGCATAAGAGAGACCAATGCACAGTAGACTTTGACGTACTGTACAGTAGATTATAGACCTTTTTTTCTTATTTCCTGAAGTCTCATATTTACAACTTAAAAAATAACATAGGAAATACTAAGGTACTCAGCCATTTAAGCAGATTTTATGCTTTATGTGGTGATCAAAGAATTTTTTACACTTGAGTTTTTTATTATTATTATTATTATTTGATTAAGATTGAACTACTGACTATAACAGTATATAGATGCTGTTAATAGAGCAGGAAGAGAGAAAATCTAAAGTCGACTTTCTTGTTATTTTCAAGCAGAAGACAAAATCTTATGACTCAAAATATTGAGAAAAGAGACGAAATAAAAACTGAGATAACAGGAGATAAATATTTTTTTTTAAAAAGAGACAAAAATCAATCAACTTTGAGGACACCAATAGAAGAAGTGTTCAATTATTTTCATGTTTTGTCTGAAATTAATATGTTGAAAAACTTTTCAACAGCAGCATTGCTCATTTTACACACACTGCCTTAAAAGAGACATGAATTTGTAGGAAAAAACTAGAAAACAAAAAAAAAAAAGGAAAACAGAGAAAAATTACAAAAATGCAGAAACTTGTGAATCCAAAGAATCTCATGTATGTACTATAGTTGGGGTAAATCTAACCTGGCACCATTATGAAGAGTACACAGATCCTAATCATAGGCTGGCCACCTAACCACAATGTTGATAGGTTAGATTCGCCCCAACTATATAGATATGAGCCCAGATAAAACGGTTTGACTGCATAGGCCCTAATTTGGCTGCAACAAGGGTTCAAAATTGCTAGTTAGGCATCAGAAATGCAATAGCATTTCTTTTGAGATTTAACCTTTTTTAAATTTATTTTCCTTTTGATATTGCATTTTAGTATGAGCCAATTGCAAGAGTAAATTAGGTTATATATGAATAAATTTTTAATAATTCATTCCGGCATTTAAACTGGATATAGGGAAGAGATTCGTTCACCCTCTCATATCGTGAAACTGCAATAGTAGGCAATAGTATTTTGATAATGGAAACACAATGAAGAAGCGATGGTATGTTTACATCCCGAAGTGTCAGACACCTGTTTTGCGGTACAGATGTGATAAACCCCCGCATTTGGCGACATCCGATTTTTTGCACAAAATTGAAATTTTTCTCGCCAATGAGGCGATAATTTTTTAAGCATGGCATCCCTGGTGAAACTAACATGTGTTTGGCAACGAGAAGGCAATCTTGTTCAAACTTGTTTACTTGGTTTCACGCAGGAGAGATACAGGTTGTTTCGTACAATATACCTTATAGGAAATCTTATTTCGTGCTAGTTTAAATTCAGTAGTTGTGTTTTGAAGTAAAAACATTAGAAAATGCCAGTTTCTTCAAACTTGAACGTTAATTAAAAGTTAACTCCAACGTGGTGTGTATCTGTAACGTGCCATTGTTATATGATGCTTTGTTTTGGACTGAGTGTGAGGATTTATACTATAAAAAGGTAAGTTCCTTATTTTATAATTTTTAAAAAAAAACCCTCACTTCCGAAATTCTTTGTTTTTTTACAAATCCTTGAGGGGTTCTTGTAGTTTTTAACTTTATTTTTACTGTATGTAAATTAATTTTGCAAAAATAGTACAGTTATTTTGTTCTAAAAGTTAATTCTTATAGATGCCACGAATTATTTAGACATATTCTATTAACGTGAATCCCTGAGGTACTGAATTTCTGAAAATAAGTTGACCCCAGCATTTTATAAAAATATAAAGTTGTTATTTTATGTAAAATATAAAAGGTATTTTGAGAGCATGTCTGTATAGCAAATAAATGTATGGTATTTTTGTATCGTTTATGTTTAGGATGTTTTGTTGAGACGTTTCTACTTTTCATACATGGAAATTTGAGTAACTAAGCGCTTTTTTGGCTGAAATAGTTATGGATTTTGGGAATGTTTTCCGCTTTAAACATCGGGATTTGAATCGCTTTGCTCTTTTTTTAGCAGAGTGTGAGAAAAGTTTTTGCTTGATGAAATGCATGTTGTAAAATAGCTTTTATTTCTATTGGTACATATTTCATTGGTGAGCTATTATGGTAATTTGTCAATTTAAGCATTTTAAATACTTTCTAGTAATTGTTCCTTGTGTACAAAACCTTTCTAGTTTCTGGTATTTTTGAAGCGTATATTCGCGATGTTTTTTGTTGTAATTTTGTGTTGTTTTTATATATAGTGTGTTCTGAATTGCTTTGATCGTGTTTTTTTTATCTGATTTTTTCCTGTTGGCGCTAAAAAAAGCATTGCTAAAAACGATGTATGACATATGTCGTCATACATCGTTTTCTTGGCGACGCTTTCTTGGCGCTAACAGGAAAAAGTCGCCAAGGGTATATGACATCAGTTCCCTGTTTTGCACATGCTTTTGAGGATATGGATCACTGTCAGTTTTCAGAGTTGAGATTTTTTTTTTTTTTGAATTGTGTGTGTGTGTGTGTGTGCGCGCGCGGTGGATCAAAGAGGTCGGTAGCGTTTTTGAAGAAACCAAGTGATACATACATTGTTTTATGGTAGAAGATTTGAAACATTGTTACAAGCATGAGAATTGCCAAATTTTGGCTTTCTTTGCTGCAATTTTGAAATATGTTTGAAGAGTATACTTTGGGATACTTGATCCTTTCGAACCAAAGGAACTAGATCAGGGATTAAGTATCCTTTAATATTATTATATATATATAAGTATATGCTATTAACAGAACTTATTTTTTAACAGAAATACAGCGGCTTTACAAAATCTAGCTTACAGCTACAGTAAATCCCCTATTAATAGTGAAAGCTTATAAAAAGAGAAATCTGACTTGGGGGAGTTGCTATAACATTTTAAAAAAAATTCTCAGCCCAACTATTAAATTTATTATTAAGCTAATCAGGAACTTAAATTATCTAAAATTATTCTTGAAATTTGAAAATTAAGAGAAAAAAATATTTTCATTTGAACCACTAATTTTAGCTGATTGATAGTGTCTATTTTAAAATATATTTATAGTTCACGACATTAAAACACTAATTTTGTTCATTACTACTTGCATTTACAGCAGCATTTAAATATATATATATATTTTTAAATTCCTTAGTTATCACTGTATACTTGATCAAAGACTGATGAAAAAAGGATGAGTTTCTTAAGCACTGCTAGTTTTTTCCTATTACAAAGTAGATTTTGTTTGTTAAATATAAGTTTTAATAACTATTGTTTTTGCTTTGTTTCATTTTTTTAAACTTGACAAGACCATTTTGGTTGTTTCAAGAGTAAATAGTAATCATGTTGCAATAATAAATGACAGATTTGTATTTAAAATACTTGTAAGGACACTTCATTGTACCAAGGAGACTTGATCTTTTTACCAACCTTAGAGTTTTCTTTAAAAATATTTATCTAATATGTATATATATATTTTTTTAATGGCAAAGCATTAAGGCAGGGCATAGATTGACCTAAATATGTAGCATGAGATTGTTTAGTTCCATTGAATCAATTAAAAGTTAAAAACTCCAACAAAAAAAGGAGATTAAGTGTACCCAGTCTACTCCACTGCTTTTAATTTAAATGCCAAATTACTTACAGTCACAGTTTAATGACAAAGAAAGAAACCATGGGAGTACTTTCTAAATTTATTGTTACGAAACATTCAATCCAACTACAATGAAACATATTATACAGTATAGTCAACACTGAAAAATTGTTTTCCAAATAAAGGAGGGTCAGAAAAGTGATGGACTAACAAATTTTCAACTGTCAACCTGAAGGAGGCAATTAAAAACGTGATTTTTTGTCAACTTGACTACTTTGAAGTCAAAATATAACAAAATTATATCGAATATATTCTTTAATAATGATGAAAAGAAGAAAAAAACGTTAATTCCAAAGAAAATGCTATTACATTTTGTAGCCAAACTAGCAACTAAGGACCCATGTTACAGTTGAACTACGGTTTCTCTCTCTATACAGTCAAACCACTTTACCTGGGTTCATATTTAATGCAACTTGAACTAAATCCAGACTTTTGACTTGTTCCATGACTCTCAAGATCATGAGTAGAGTGGCCGGAAAAAAATATGCACGAGAAAAGATGAACCTCAAAGTGAAATTTCGCTATGAATTCTTGTATTCCAAAAAATTTTACAGACAATAGTAAAAAGAGAAAACTTACCCGGTTCCATTGTTGTACTACTAACTTCACAAACATTATCATTATTACACACAGATGAGGAAGTGAGATCGATTACACTTTTTTTTCTTTTTTTCTTGCACTGCTTAGTAGTTTTATTTTTGAGCTGACATACTGAAGCATCCAAAACTTCTGTGTCACTGTCAGATAATGTTATGACAGGGATTTCATTTTGAAGAAGACTATATTCGTTGTCCTCAGAAAGAATGAGCACATCATTTCCATATTGTGCACTAAGGAATTCCTGCATAAAAATAAGTAATTTAGAGCAATAAATGATTAAGAGTACACTATTTATGAATTGTTCAAAGATCATATGGGCAGGTCACATTTAATTTTAGTTCGAGCAAGAAACATGAAACTAAGGCATGATGAAATGAATCAAGAGTAGGTCCAATATATCACATTGAAAGAAAAAAAGTTGGGTATAATTTCCCAGGAGCAAGAATAGGCAGTTGGGTGCAAGAATGGGTGCAAGTTTAGTGATGTGTTCCAGATGGAAAATATTTTCAGCCCCCTGCCCCCCCCCCCCTAAGCATGCATGCTTAAGGGGAAAAAGATACATGTGTATAAATGTTGTAGATTTTTACTATACCAGCTTTTGAATCTGTTTGACTTGAATTTCAAGCTTTTGACTTTTCTAGTAACATGAACTTAGTTTAAATTGTATGTATATTCGGCGTTTTGATATCGTAATTCCAAAAACCTAAAAAGCAGCAATAACGGGGGGTCTGGCGGCTCTTCCCCAGAAATTTTTTTTTTGAATTGAAGTCTGAAAAACTTTATGGTAGGCCATTTTGGTAAAGTTCAGGGAAAGGAGGGGTTAAGGGGACTCTCTTACATCATTTTTTTTTCAAACTGATAGTCCCCAAAATCACAATATTGGGGCTATCAGTTCTAATGATCTACACATTCTAAAATATTGGAGAAAGAGTGGGGGGGAGGGAGCTCTGCACTCTACCAGAAATTGAAACTTTAAAAACAAAATTGTACTCTCTATCTTTCATAACGTTTAAAACTCTCTTTGAATGCATTATCGAAGGCATGGAGTTCAGGAACTCTCCTTCGGCAATATTTCTAATTTAAAGTTCCAAAAACGCAATTTTAGACGATGCTGAAGGTAAAAGCGTTCGGAGCTCTCCGCCAATAGGTTTTTGCCCATCGTAAACATTTTTATTGCAGTAATAAAATTGCTTGGAACATCAGATTTTTACTTTTGCAACATAATTCAGTTCTGATATGAAATTCTACCCAAGGTAGCACCAACAAAGCAGAAAAGCAGGAAAGGTGGGGGAAGAGTATGGGCGACTAATGATAATGAACTGGCACCATTCCCCACACAGTCTTCATTTTGAAAAATAATTCTTTTATAAGATAGCAGGTGGTGAAATTAGACAAAAAAAAAAAAACACTTCAGTGAAGTGGATTCATTTTTTAAATGAGGTACACTTTCCAATATTCCTTAATTAAAAAGAAAACAGTAGGGGAACTGAATCTGCACCTCAGGGTCACCTCTGCATCACATCCCTCTTAAGGCACTCAAACATAGCCTAAAGTGGCATTTTAAATATTACAGCATCGAAAAATTTTCGGAAGAGAACTCCTGAACCCCTTCCTCTGAGTTCACTACAAATATCCTAAATTTGAGTTTTAAGGATTCAGTTTCTAAATTTTTTTTCTACGAACATTACCCCCCCTTACCTATATACATGACTTATGACCGCCTAAAAGTTTTAATACTTTAGTTTCGGAAACTTTTTTAAAGAATCTTCCAACTCCCTTCCCCTTGAAATCATTCAAAGATAGCCCAAAACAGAGCTCTTAAAATTTCAGAAACGGAAATATTTTGAAAATATTCGACCCCTCCCCCCCCCCCCCCGAACTCCTTCCTTTAAAATCACTCATTTTGACTTAAATTTCAGTTCCCCCTTTTCATCACCGAAGTTTTAAGAATTTAAGTTCTAAAATTTATTGGGAAAAAGCCCTCTCTCCCTCTAATTCTCTCTTCATAAGTCCTTTAAAGATTATCTAAAACTCAGTTCTGAATACTCCAGCTTTGAATATTTTTCGAGGAAGGGGGACCCCGAACCCCAAGACGGTCTAAAGTTGGGCTTTTAAACACTCCAGTTTTGGAATTTTGCTTAAAGAGAGCCCCCTCCCCCCTCTTGACATTGCCAAAGACAGCCTAAAAGTTTTAAGACTTCAAATTCAAACACTTTTCGGGGGGAGGGTCCCAAATATCCTTTCTCTTAAGAAAATTAAGTATAGCCTCAAATAGTTTTTAATACATCAGCAACAAAACATTTTCAGGTTAGAACACCAAAACCATCCCTCATTAATTCACCAAAGATTGCCTAAATTAGTGTTTTTAAGACTCTAGTTTCCAATTGTTTTTAAAAACCTTGCCCTTCCTACTTTTACATCATTTAAGATAGCCTAAAATTTTTGACTACTAAATTTTTAAGAGTTTGCAGAGGAAACATCCCAAACCATTCCTAGCTTCCAAAATGACTTTCAATTCAATTTTTCGAGATTTAATTCTGGAGCCCTTGAGTAGCCCCCCCCCCCCCCTTTTGATTGTCCCAAGATACAAATGTTTTAAGACCTCAGTTTTGTGGGTTAATTTGCGGACTTACCCTCTTTGCAAGAGCAGTGTTTTTTTTTGCAAATTCGTGCTGCCGTTATTTTTCTTGTTTCCTTTTCTCTCTCTCCCTCCCCCCTCCCAATATTTCCATTATAGCGAGTGTTTAGATTGAAAAACATTTGAATTTAGTGATTCCTCAAATCTTAGAATATCTTACCAGAAACATGTCAAAAAATGCAGGAACAGTTGCCCTTCGGCGTTTCAAACCAGCTTGAAATTTCCCCCCCCGATTTTTTCCAAAATTCCCATTTTTATTAAAATCTATCAAATTCCCTGATAGTTCCCGTTTTGCCTGGTGTTGCCTGTGGACAAACATTTGACATCTGGCAATCACTCTCAATCGGTCATTCAGATTCAACTCTAAGACATTTTCAGAGCGCACATAATTTTCATTAATGGGTGTAAAGTTTGCAAAAAAAACCGCAAATGAAAAAAACCAAAGCATGATGGAAAATAGAAAGAGTAAAAGTTAAATTTTCAAATAGAGTCGATTAATTCGATAAATCAGGGAGAATAGTGAGCAACTCCGCGGTCTGCAATGCCGTGAGTTGGAAATAACAGGGCAACCTAAAAAAAAGTCAAACCGGAACGAGTCTAAAAGCCACTCATGCAAAAGCATGGTGCAAACAAAACAAGCCATGGCGGAAAATCGAGAGAATGTAGATATAAATTCAAGGTTATGGAACTATCCAGTAATTAAAGCATATTTTTCAAACACCTCGATTTTTAAGTAAAAACTGAAGGAAAGTCATTGAATTTCTTTTCGTCCCGACCTCCGTCTCGGAAATTTTGTCCAAGACGGAAATCCGTCCTGAGACGGAAGGTCTTGCACCCATGGAATAGGGGGGAAAAGATCAAGAAAATAACTTTGATAGTCTGCCTGGGACTGGAACTTATCCCTTTGCTTCTCACTGCATCATTTGTGATCCGCAAACTTCATGTTGTTTAGAACAAGAGTCAAGGCTCCCTTGCATTCTTTTAAATGTGAAGGAGCATCCAATCGGTATAAATGCATACTTATTTCCGTGATGAAGAAGAAAGGCTTAAAGACTTACTTTCGATGAATCTATAAATAGACTCCAATCATCTGTATTGTAAGTGATACGGAATTTACTCATCAATCTGAGATCAGAACAATAAACCAGGTTCCCCTCTTCTTTGAAGACCTTAGCAAAGTCCTTCCCTCTATATCCGTACAAATAAAAAGAGGTTCCTTCAACTATGATTTTTTTTTTCCTTTAATACAGAGCTCAATAATTCAGCTGCTTCAATTGAAAGACACAAATCTCCAGTAAGATAGTTAAGGTTAACCCGAGAAGTGGGCTGAGGTGAAGTTTCCACTAGCTGCAGAGATCGGTGACGAGGGGGGCAAGGGGGCAACTGCCCCCTTTCTTCCAAAAGTAAAAGGCCTTGCCCCCTCATTTTTCAGAGTAAAAAATAAATAATCGAATGAAATATTATTTTCTCTAGGGTGGATTGATTCAATTTACAAAAGTAAAAAACTAAAGATTTCAAATAAATAGACTTTTCATCTTAGTTCTTAGGAATAAGTTTTGCTGCTTAATTTTGAATATTTGCATTAGTATGTTCAGGAAATTTCAGAAATGGCAGTCAGTTACCAAGCTGCTCTAAGTACTGTAATTCTTTATTGTAGCAATATTTTTACTTGATTGCTACTGATATTTGATAATATTTGAGGCAATTTCCTCATAGGCTGAACGTTTATTCATTGTTTTTTGATCCTGAGTTTAATTTAATAAAAATTACATTTACTGTTGGAAAAATCTCTTGTTGAATCAGTATTACTTTTCACGCATTGCAGTCAATGTCAGTCAAGTTTTGTCAGTCAATTACCAAGCTTTTAACAATTTTTCTAAAATCACCCAATATGTATTTTAGAAATTCAACTATACCATGAAATTCAGAATAAAAAGTACAATAAAAGAAGAGAAAATATCTTTTTAAAATTAAAATTTTGTGGTTCAATACTTATCATTTTGCTCTGTGAATGTCAGACAGTTACCCGTTGAATTGCCCTGCTAGTAATGGTACCTTTTCCGCACTATTCATCGTTGAATATAAAAAAATATGTTTTCTACTAATTTTGCTTAAAACATCATACAAAATTGGGTCGAAACTTCAACCCAATTGCGGTAGATTAAAGAATTATTTTTAAAAAAATTTGTATGTGTACTTTGCTCTACTGATGGTACCTTTTCCACACGACCTACGTCAAAATTTTCCAAAAAAAAAGTGTTTTTTGGCCCACCCTATTGTCTACCATTCATCATCATTGCTTACACCGGATGTCTTTTCATCCAGAAGCTCACTATTTGCATTGAAAAAGAGGTTCCCTTGAAACCTTGAAACAGGTGCATGCTGCTACAGAAAACAGTGCAGAAATCTGCCAATTTTGAGCGACAAAACGTTGTTGATTACCATTTACTTTTCTGCACAAAGGTATTTATTTATTTCTATACTATTGTGTAGAAAAATTATTTTCTGGTTATTAAAACATTGCATGTAGAATCTTATTTCGCATTTAGCCATAACAATGTAAATTTCTTTTTAAGAAAGCAAAAACTCCTTATTTGTTTACCAATGTTTTAAGAACACAAGTCCCAGCCATCGTATGTAGTCGATCGTTTTTATGTTCTCCAGAAATGTAGTGAAAATGACTTTTTTTTAAAGCAAGTCAAATTTGATGGCCAATCTCTTTGATAAAAAGGCTATTTGCTCCCATCATACCATGACAGGTTATTTTCTAGTATTATCTTAATTCAGAATAAAAGTAACAACCAGCAAAAGCCTCGAAACAGACCCTTTAAGCAAGCAAGGGTTTTTCAAACAACATAAAAAACAGCACATTTAGATCGTAAACAGGCATAAGGCAATTAACTGATAATTTATTACTTTCAATAATAAAAAACTGAAATCAATTATATTGTGCAATGTGCATGTAACTGTTTTTTAAGAGTATGTAGAATTATTTATAGATTTTTTAAACGAACATTTTAAAGAAAATATTATCAAATGTTCATAATGACTAATTAATATACTATGTTTAACATTGGGTCATTTCCATGCGTGACTTACACTACAATTGACAATTTAACAAGTATTGCTTGCATAGTTAATAATCAATTTTCATTTAATCAAAAAATCTTATTGTATGTCAGTTTACCTCTGAACATGTAGTATTTTTAGCAATATACAAAAACTTTTTTACATTTTGTATTTTACCAAAAAATCATAAAATTGTCATGATGTGACTTACACTACAGGAAAGGAAGTCAAGTTTTAGATACCATTCTAAATTCAATTTTCTTCTTCACTGGTGCAGTAATTTAACATTCTGTCAGTGTATTCTTTTAATACAAGGTTTAAAGCTATAAAATTGAATACAAACAAATTTTAACTATTAAAGAAAAATATTTATTAGCATTTTTGTGCGTGACCTACACTACATTAATTTTGTGACTTACACTACAGTATGTAAATTTTATAACAACAATGGATACTGAACAAATTTAAGTAACTTTAAATCTTGTAAATGGAAGTTTAGTCACTGTATATATAGTAAATTAAAGTTAAGCCATTGCATACATGGTAAAATCATAAGTGGGAAAAGTGATATGTAACCGCCGGTCAAAGTTAGGTTCCAGTAATTTTTTAATACCTTCTTCAGTGTCAATGTCTGACGAATCTTCATTGACAGGCCACGTGAAGTAACTTCCTTTACATTGCAGAAATTTCACTTTTATCGAAAACAAATCTTTGCTTAATATCTGTCCCACAAAATATTTGACACTTTTCTTTCCTGCAAATGGTACTAAAACCCAGCCGCCGACATCAAATTCTGTTTCATCTGCTTCTTCTTCTATATCTACATCTACATCTTTTTCCACATCTACATCTCCATCTTTTTCTGTATCTACATGTCCATTGGTTAAATCAACTGTACAAAATTTTTTGGGGTTCAAGGAAACATTTGAAAATTTAAGTATGTATTTCTTTACTTTAATGAAACAGTGGGATTTCTGAGTATCGGGAATCGGAAATATTTCTTTTCTGTTTGGAGAGCAAATATCATTGAGTTTAGTTATTTCTCCCTTTATGTTGTTGTCAGAAATATATAACAATGTGACGCTTGGGCAAATATCTTGTGCACAGAGAAAAAATTCTTCTGCAGAATGTGGATCAATTTTCCTGGAGAGGGTGGCTTCTTTGACCCTTCTCTTCACCGTGCCACCAAGTCCATCAATAGGTCCTTTACCATGACTGGTTGCAGAGAAATGCCATTCAACAATGGGGAAGTTTTGCAACATGGCGATGCAGATTGAATATTTTTGCTTAAAGTGTTGTCCAGTTCCATCTGATTTGTATATAAGTCTTGAAATAAACAATTCAGGATAGTCGCATTGAATTTTCTCTATGATTTTTTCATTAAATACAGCTACTGCGTATTTGTCGTGCTGCATGTAATCTGATACTACAACTATTGGCACAGTTTTTTTTTCATTTTGATATATGAAATATGCTATGGCCGTGTATATTGTGCACGATTTCGAGACTCAATGAGCCGACTGTATCTCATCTTGATAGAAGAAACCATAATTTTTGCTGAAGTCGAAATGTAATAGCAAAGTGTTGGTTGATATGCCTGCCTTCAATTCTAAAAAAAAGTATCTTGTTGTCCCTTGATATAAACATGTGTTAAAAACTGTGGAAGTTTAGATTCTAATTTTTCTAAAGCATCTTTTGAAGTAGAAGAAACATTTCCCCTGAAAAGGGTTTTTGTCTCATCTCTCATCCATTGTGAATATTTAATTTCCTCTTCCAAATTCAAATCTTCAGTTAGCTCTTCCATGACATCGTGAAATTTCTGTAAATTTCCACAAACGGAACATCTTTCATAAAAGCAATCTTCCATATTGCCATCACAAACAATTAGCTTGACCAATTCTGAAGCATATTTTGGTAACTGTTTGACTGCTTGTAAAATTAATCGAACATTTTCGTGGTAAATACACAAACATAAATTTGATGGTGTTTGATGTCTGAGGCAAATGTGACCTGGTCGCAACTCACAAAATTTAGAGCGACCAATCTTAACACTTGGATTTTCAGCTTTAAAAATTTAATAAGCTTCTCCAAGAGTCAGCATCAAATATCTCTTCTGAATCTTATTTTTGTTGCCTTCTTCATCCTTCATTATTATAAAATCCCTAGTACCAGGTGCCTGGTAGGATATACTATCATTTTCAAAAAAAAAGATAATAC
The DNA here is from genome assembly GCF_026930045.1 of Uloborus diversus. Lineage (NCBI taxonomy): Eukaryota > Metazoa > Arthropoda > Arachnida > Araneae > Uloboridae > Uloborus > Uloborus diversus. Next base: position 107,035,821 of record NC_072731.1, read on the forward strand.
ATGAGAAATTACTTCATTACGTATCTTGGTTACTCTTGATGACTGGGTAGCAGGTGATTTTAAGATGTTAGGAACTAGCTGGTGAGCTAACTTTTTCACAAGAGCTTGACATTTGTTAGGACTTGTGGGTAGGTTCCTTTTGACTTTTGCAATGGCTTTCCCAAATGACATTGGACTTTTAAATGCTTTTCTTGGTGAATCGGAATTGGGATCAAAAGAAGTACTTTGGTTTTTTGAAGCATCTCTTATGGATTTTTTTAGTCTGTACTTTCTCATTTCTTCTCTTTTCTTTACTCGTAGAGCTTCTTTATCCTCAATGGTCACTGACTTTTTCTTTGCTGTACGCCTACTCTTCTGTTTTTTGGTTTCATTTTCTTTAAAGGATTGAAATTTATTACTAGCTTTGTCTCTCCCTTTGCTCTCTTTTTCTTTCAGCTGCTGATTTAGCCATCTAAAATCAAAATGAACAAAATATCAGAAATGCACAAATCTAATGGCTTGTCTACAGCAGATAGATCAAACAGAAGCTGTGACTGACACTACATTGTGACTTACACTACAAAGTTAAAATATTTCATAAATAGAGAAAATGACTTAAAATTTAAAATTTAAACATGTGTTAATTAGAGACATTACACATAGAAAGAAATAACTTAAAAATTTTAAAGAAAAGCTTAATTTTGAATCAAGTAGAGAAATTTTAGTATCTTTTTGTGACTTACACTACAACCAAAACAAGGTAATTTTTATGCTTCTTATTAAGTAACTTAAACTCATGAATCACTATTTAAAATAGGTTGTTTAATGGTAAATATATTATATTTTAATAATTAATCTACAAAAATCTGATGAAAATGCCACTTACCTTTAAATTCAAGAAATCAAAATGATGAAAAAAGACAGACCATGCTTTCAAAACAAAGTAGCCATTTTGAAACTGCAGTGTTACCACAGATAAAAACAAAAAGTTTTTGATGTAAAATTTTTACATTTCAGACTATTCTAAAATACATATAAAAAATATAACTGTTTAAAAAAATATTTTTGTAATTCACTTGTTGGATACATTTACATGGAATTAACCATTGTAGAAAATACAAAATTTATTAGATTAGAAACGTTAGCTTTTGCATACTTTTGGACAGTTTACGATGCTTTTGACGGAAAAGAGTATTAAAACCACCCTTGGGTTAAGACCATCTAACCTGATCAAAGAGTTTGGACGTCCAAAACCATGATCTGAGTGGAAAATAACATTCATAATATTTAGGAGAAACAAAGTTCTAGTGTGTATCTTACTTTTACTTTGCGTATATTATTTACGTTTCCATGAACAGCTGCAAATATAATGTCATTATTATTCGAGGATTTAAATTCAGGAACACATATTTTCACGAAATATTTCCTCTCTAAGAAATCTTTGTGGCGTATTATAATTTTATACTCTTCAGAATTCAGCAGTAAATCTTCCATGTTTACATTTAATCAATTTTCGTGATTCAAATTTAAAACTATGGACAAATACATAATTAGCACGATAGAATGTGGAACAAAACAAATCCGTTTACATTTGCGTTGATTTGTAATCAAAGTTAAAGTTAAAGTTGTTATTTGTTAAGGAATCGTCCAGAAACCTATTGTAACAGGCGTTCGAATCGACACGCATACGAAAAGAATAGTTCATTTTGAACCAATAGGTAGCGCGTCAAACGAAAAAAAATCCTATTCACCTGACGTCACTGTGTGTATTTAACGTCACTGCAGTACATTGTGGACTAGGTGAGGAAATGGGCTTACGGGGTCTAATAATACTTGTTTTTATGCGGCTTATAAACTCTTCTTTATATTTAAGGGGAGAAACTAGTTTAGAAGGCCGAAATTAAAATGTTTTTCGTAAATTTTCACAACAGGAAAGGAGTAATCAGAATTTGCAGAAACTTGAAGGATATTTTATTCATATTTTGAAGTACAAGTTGTAATTTTTTCAAATCATTTCTGCCCGAAATAGAAGAGTTAGAAGCTGGTGTCCGTGGATCGGTCTAGGAAGATTGGGTGCTGGGAACATTGGGCGCCGAGCATATTGGGCGCCGTGCATATTGGGTCCAGAGAACATTGGGCACAGGGAAAGTTGTGTGCAGAGCATTGAGCTTAACACTAAAAGAGGAGAGCGAACTAATCAGTCCGTTTTTTGCCCAAGCGAGTATGGCAAAAGAATCGCACTTTTAACATTTAAACTCAAGTTTTATCATGTAAAGCCTTTTGCCGTGCATTTTTCAAATCCTTAATATGTTCAAATCGTTGTGGCAAAAAAAAGGCGGTCTTTTGCCATTAAACAAGGTGTTTTATAATACAATTGGTTTTGCCAAACTCGCTCGAAATTCAGACCGTGAGCCTCAGTGTAGAAGAATGGGAAGTTCTCTCTTCTCTTAGTGTTATAGCTCAATGGTGCAGAGTCGATTCGACGCAGTTTTTGGGCATCGAAATTGTTGAACAGCGCCCAAAACCTGGGTGCCCAATATTCCCAGCGCATAATTTTGTGACGCCGAACATTCCCGGGGCACAATTTTGCGGCGCATAATATTCCCGGCCCTCCAATATGTTCAGCGCTCAACGTTCCCGTCGTCCAATGTGCCTGGCACCCAATGTTCCCGTCGCTCAATATGCCTGGCACCCAGTGTTCCCGGCGCCCATAATATGCTCTTTGCCCAATGTTCCCAGCGCTCAATCGACAGCGCCATCTGCGGCCTCCAATCTTCACATTTCTCCATGGATGGCCGCAATCAGAGCTCGTGTGCATTCCTGGAGTCACAATTTTTATCTGTATAATCATTATAATTTTTTTTCATCGTTAAGCAACATATTTCTTCAGAATACAAGCCTAATTCTGGTTTTAAAAATGAAACATTTAATGCTTTTGAGGTGTTTGGTCACAAAATGCAAGTTTTTCTACCATTTTTGCTAACTTTTTCACCGTTAAAAAATATTTTTAATAATAAATAATATCATCTCAGAATTAGGTTCATTGTAATTGAATAAAGAATATTCACACAAAATTCCAGAACGATTGGCCAATAACATTTTGTCCTAGAATGCACACCAGTTGAAAAAAGGTCGTTTCGAGAAAAACGCGATTGAAAAAGAAATAATAATAATAATAATAATAATTATATTAATTGAATTTTTGGCATCTTGAATTCAAATTATGTTTTTCGCAATCACGAGAGCATGTGTGTATATGAATGCGCGTGTGTGTTTGTGCAGGCGCATGTGTGTGGGTGTGTGTGCGTGCTGTGTGCATGTGATGTTTGCGTGCAGCAGTTCGCGTGTATGCAGTGCTGTGTGTGTGTGTAGGCAATATGTGTTTGTGTCTGTGTGCAGGCATGAGTGTGTGTGTAGGAGTGTGTGTTTGTGTCTGTGCGCACGCATGAGTGTGTGTTTGTGTCTGTGCGCAGGCATGAGTGTGTGTATGTGTATGTAGGCATAGGTGTTTGCGTCTGTGTACAGGCATGAGTGTGTGTTTGTGTCTGTGCGCAGGCATGAGTGTATGTGTATGTGTGTAGGCATGTGTGTGTATGCGTGTGTGTGTGTAAGATATGGACGCAACCTGGAGATGGTTTTCGCAGGAGGAGCAGCATCGTGAGGCCGGTCGACGCAACGGTGGTGCTGGCAGAGGGTGCTGGTGGGAAAATAAAATGATAGGAATTCAAAACAATCAAATGAGAACAATAAGCAATCGTGATTGCTCAAAAAAAAAAAAAACCTGCTGTGAACATTTTCGAATATTCAGTTTTTTAAGTGCTCCCCAAGTAACACTAATCACGTTACATCACGTTGCTTTTAAAAGTTGACGTAACGTTACCGGTAACGTTGAAAGAGCGAAAATATGTCTCGTTGCAAAACGCTCAGGCAACGTTGCAAAATAGTTTCTTGCCACGATTTGTCAACGGTTTCTGCAACGTTATATCAACGAAATCTGTCACGTTATATCAACGCTGCTTTGAAACGTTATATCAACGAAATCTGTCACGTGTTATCAACGTTGCTTTGAAACGTTATATCAACGAAATCTGTCACGAAATATCAACGTTGCATCAACTATTAATTAGAAACGGTATAATAAAGCTTCTTTAAAGAAAATCACAACATAGCACGAATCATTAACTTTGAGAGAAAAAATCCTATTCATAACATGAGTCAGTTTTTATAACTAATTTAAAGCAAGTTCAAATTTCAGTACAAGATTTAAATGGGTGTTGAATTAGAATCTATATAATAATGTATAAGGAAGAAATAAATCAAAAGACAGAAATAATTGGATTTTAAGGCACAAGACTTTGAAATGGACAGGTTGAAAATCTCGCAACAACGATCCTCTTCAATTATGATGTCGTCTACTACTTCCAGAGGTGATGATAGTGGAACAGAGCGAGATTTTCTGATATTATGTGATCCTCCCCCTTTAAATTTGCATACCAAAATTGACAGAAATCAGACTAGTTCTTAATTTTTTTAAAAAAATTTTATTGAAAAAAAATGGGAAGATAAAACATTACTTACTTGTAGCATTACATTCATAAGAGTTCTGTGATAGAACCAGTATTCCAAAGAAAATAAGTAGTAAAAATTAAGGTATCCAAAACTACACAGCATTAGAAACTTGAACAGCTCTAAGTTAAAATTTTTATGGTTGTTAATCAAAATACTGGATAGTTCTGAAGAACATTTTAATTTACAAAAAGCTCGACATTTCCACAGTAATAGTATTTTTAACTCTAATAATTTTATATTTGGTTCTAAGGGATGCGCCCAATGAATCTTACAAAATTAGGAAGGAATATTTAAGTTTTCAAAAACGTTTTTACTTCACCGAAAATTTTAGCTTACAAAGTATATGACTACGAAGAAGCCCCTTGAATATAAGCTGGACAAAGTAAGAAAAAACATATTGATATATATGTATAATAATTATATATGAAATTAATCTTTGAAAACTTGATTTTTTTTCATTTCTTACATATAAAATTTTGTTTTAAAAAAAATCGTAAGTGGAAATATTGAGACATTTTCGGATTTAGCAGAAAAAGTGCACAAGGTTTTATTAGAAAAAGTTAATGCAGAAGGATGGTATTACTAATAGCAAATCACTTAAATTAGTAGCAAACTAATTTTCTAATGCTTTTAAATTGTTTTATAAGAAAAAAAAAAGCATACATAATATGTAAAACCCAAAACAGTTCTATGAAAGAATATTGATACAATTTAACATTTAAAGTGAATTATATTTATGCAGCTTTACCATTTGTACTGTTACCAGTTTTTCATTTATTTACTTATTTTTTTATGATATCTGAAATAACTTCTAAGCTTTCCAAAACAGATACAAAAAATTTATATTAAAAAGATTTTTTTTTTTTAATTTCAATCACAATATACATAATTGATTCATAATAAATTCTTTGATGATCTTCCTCTGGCTATCCTAACAGGGGCATATTTCAGCCACTCCTTTACATAATCTTCCACTTCCTTGGCTACAGCATTTTTAGTGTTAATATTTTCTCGAACAGCAACTAATAAAATAAAAGAATTCCACATGAATAATTACCACACAAAAAAATAATACAGAAACGATTCAAGTTTACCTTTTTAAATTTTTTGAGAACTCTTTATTGCCAGCAGACATTAACATTTTTAGAAGAAAAAAAAATGAAAAGTTTCATTAAAAATTGATTTGTAGAATATAAATAAAAGCATTAGTCAATTGCCAATAATATATTTAGAAGGGAGAAAATATATAAAACCAAGCATAAAACTGGATTTTTAATTTTCATGTAACATAATTAAAAAATTAATTTAGAAATGAATACTAAAATTTGAAAAAGAAACCATCTTCCTGAATAACCTTGTAATAGACAAAAGGAATCTCTCATAGAATGAAAAATTCACATTTGATACATTCAAAAGCCAAACCAACTAACCAACCATTATTTAAAGTTGTGTAAAGGCAGTCAGAGAAAATAAAATATAACCCTAACAGAATTAATATTCTACTCATGGCTCTGGATAGAGGGGGAAAAATGGATATTAGACTTAAGAGTGAGATTTTTGAAAATTGGGCGAGATTTTAATCTTTTTATAAATAATATATCCTTATTTTACAAAATATTAAAGTTTAAAATATTTAATTTTGAAGATACAGTAACGATTACCACTTCTTGCATATTTTGGCTGATTCAGTGTTTGCAGACCTAGATAATTACTTAGACAATAGCTAATAGACCAAATGTGGAAGAGAATGAGTAAAGAAAAATTAAATGAAAAGAATAGGGTTCAACTTGGGCAAAATCAAGGTTTAGAAAATTGTTGGTTCAGCTTTTCCAGCGTTGTTATGCATGTAAATTTTTCCATCCCTCTTTCTTTAACTTCCTATTAGTGGTTCAATTGGACAAGCGTATCAAAATTGCAATACCCTACATTGATATTAATTTTCTGTGAGATTTCTAAAAAACAAGCACGATTTTAGCGCTTGATCTAAAACCCCCGCCTCTACTTATATTTTAAAAGGAAATATACTTGGAACAATTATTGTATGATCTTGGCATGTGAATTAGGCTAGGTTTTCTTTGTTTATAAAGAATAGAAGTTCAACACCAAATAAATATATAAAAGGCCACTTAAATACAAAATACTTAAGAAATAATAAAAATACACTACATAAAATAAGGTTGCTCATTTTTAGTTTTTTAAATTCCTCTTTATTTCCCCGTCTGGCCCAATTAAATAGGGCTGCAACTTCATCGGTGAGAAGGCACTGCAAAATGTTCCTGGTTGTTGTCTTGATATTGTGGCCCCCACGATGAGCTAGATGTCTAACCTTAAAAATGAAACAAATTTTTATCTGGAAACACAAGCTTCAAAAACATAGCATTTTAAAAGATTATATTTAAGAATGATTCAGGATGCATTAATACACACCCAAACATTTTTAAGAAATCATAACAGGAAATTAATTTATACACAAATACAGTATACTTTCAATATCTCGAAAATCTTGATATGACGAAAAATTATCTTCCCCCTCGATTTTGAATATATATATTTAATGTTATTTTTCATTCTTATGTTGAAGAGTTTTTAAACAAAAGCTTGTTATGCGCCAAATATTTTTCAAAGTCAAATATAATTTTTGCGGAAAAACCGCAGTTTATTGTCTCGTAGCAACTCATGGAATGCTTCCAAAAATTTCTCACTCTTCATTATTTCTTGCTGGGGTTAGAATAGGAATGATTGGGAGAAGCTTATTTGCTGTCATTTTCCATTCTAGAGCCCAGGGGTGTCAGAAAATGTAAATCCTGAGAAGCCAAAAAACCTACCAAAGCTTTTCGCCCCCTTCTCACCCCATTTTGTTGGACCTTTGACGCTATTTCCATCCCTGTAAAAAGGGATGAAGAAGTAAAGATAAATGGAAAACCCTTTACAGACACAGAGAATGGTGCAATCCTTTGTTCCACTTTTTTTGTTCCGGGGTGCTCCAAACTCGTTTGAAACCACTTTCTCTACCGTGGTAAATTACTATGTTTTGCTACTTCACTAGAGCATTCTTTTTTATTCTTTATTCTCTATTATTTTTGGCTTGGTTTTTAAAATTGATTTTGTTATCTCGAAACTCGGATTTTTTTACTGTCCTTCGACTTCGAGATATTGAGAGTATACTGTAGTCTTCTTAATCACAACATGTACATAAGATAAGCTAAATTCTCAATGAAATATAAAGTTTATTTTTGCAAAACCTGAAAGGATAATTTTCATCGAAAATGAAGGCTAGTTTTGGCATTTTGGGCAAAATGCCCATAATTCTTTTTAAAAAATTACTAAAAACAACCTGAATGAAAAACGTTATTGAACTACAAGATCAGGGCGGTCATTCCAAGCTCGTCAGCTTGCGAGATCGAGATTCTCGCTTACGGGATCCGTTGTGACGTAGAAATGTCGCAAAGTAGCATTTTAATCTACTCGAACTTAGCTTGCGGCTAGGTTCGAGTAGATTAGAATACTACTTTGCAACATTTCTACGTCACAACCGATCACGTGAGCGAGAATCTCGATCTCGCAAGCTGACGAGCTTGGAATGACCGCCCAGATTAAATGCGCTTGCATCATTACTTAGTAGTGTCTCAAACAAACTCTCTGTACAGATCGTCATGAATGATAACTTAAGCAAGTCATGTATATCACCTCAAAGCAACAGAAGGATGCAATGATGCCTCGATGGGAGGTCACTGAAACCTTCTAAAAATTTCTTTGTTCAGCAAATTTTGTCTGATGATTTGGCAAAATTTGGAGTTCCATTTGACAAATTGAAAGTTTTCACTCTTCCAAAAAATTAAGAGCAAGGCATCCCAAGTGGAATATCTTTATCTCATACAGGGTTCATACTCAATTTGGAAAAAAAATTTCCATGACTTTTCCAAGATTTTCATGGATTCATAAAAATTTTCATGACCTTGTTACACGAAGAATGTAGTACTATTTAATGTCGAACTTGCAAAATTTCAGAAATGGGCTTTAGAAAAACTTTTACCTGAATGTGAATACTACACACCAGCACTTACTTATGACTGAAAAAATATCAGTGCACAATGCAGAAACTAATAAATTATTCATATTCATCTTTGTCATATAAATTCAAGTAGAGAAAAAATATAACGAATACAATACACTGATGTTTAAATGTTAAATAACTATTTTATAAATGGGGCAGAATAGTAATGAATGGGACAAAAATTGAATGAGTTATTATCAAGTTTCAAATAAATTCACTTCATAAAAACATTGCCCTTTGGTGTCAATAGTGCTTCTAATCACTCATGTTATTTGACAGTATATTCGTTTATTAAAGCAAAGCCACGTTTTTCAGAAAATTCATTTTTCTAAACCAGATACATTTCAACAGACCACAAGGATCAGTTATGCAAGCTGTATGTTGGGCCCCTCCATTTTATAGTATTATAATTCCCCTATTTCTATGCTATATTGCCTGACTTAAGTCTTCATTTTCTAAAGCCTTCAAAATACTGAGATAAACTCTGATACATTAAATAATGAATTTTTTTGCTAGTAGTTGAAACGAACTTGGATGCAACTGAATTGCACTTTTTGAGGGGCGTGGCAAATTCAAGAACGTGCATGTCCACTACTACAAAAAATAAAATAAAAGAAGTGCCGAAAATAATGGTGAATTTAAAATTAGTGATGCCCCAGTAGTAAAATCACATTACAAAAAAAAACGCGAGCGGTTGTTACAGAAACGAATGAAATTGGATTCCAAAGCTTGAATTTGTTTTTGAGATAGTTTAATTTATACGAAAATATTACTAAATCACTCAACATTTCCAGTGCTTCAACTATCTGAATTTTTGATTATATGAATGAGGGTTTGGTCCTAACTGATTCGCATTACTTGAGTTTGCTGTGTATTCCAAATGTATACACTTTATTCGCATTATTTATCCTTATAATTTATTACCTCAAAAAGTTTCATGGGTAAGAATTGCAAACTACAAAACAATACATAAGTACTTACTGCTTTAACAAAAGTCTCTTCAAAACTTAAGGATTGATCAAACTCCTTCAATGATGAGAGGGTTTGCAATGGCAAGTTAGGGAAAACTTCCAGATCATTAACTGGCACACTTTCCTTCCTAACCAAATTATTGAGAAGTGAGACAATTTCTGTCAGTGTTGACTGCACAGTCAGAAGCATCTGTAATAAACGCTTTTCAATACCTGAAATCGCAGGAAAAAAAAAATTTTTTTTGAAGCATTTTTTAATTAAATCAGTAAAATATACAAACAGATTCAATAAAAAAAAGCCATGACGGAAAGTAATTTTCATGAACTTGATCAGCTTAATCTACACCAACAAAATAAGAATGATTGAATGAAATCGACATTTATAGCTATATAATATCACATATATGTATTTCTATTTAGTACTTATATTTAAATTACTAATCCAAAACCACTTAAGTCATTCTCTCTTCGAAACACATACGCGGTAGATGTCAGTACTGCTGTTGATATGAAATTTACCTCACTTAATGCAATAGCTCATAACAAAACCAAATTTCTCGAGAATCAAGGGCCAATACCCCCCCCCCCCCAGATGTAATAACTTTGGCTACATTTACTGGACAAGTTAAAAAAAGCCTTTTCACATTTTATTTTGGTACAGATGCAGCACAGTCTCATGCCCCCTGGACACTCTCCAATCGGTCTAACGTTTTCATTGGAGGATCTTATCTTCAATTTTGAATGAAATAAAAGACAAAAAATATGATTTTCTTAAATGTTAGACTAAGAGGCTTATCTCAACTCAAACAAGACAGAAATTTGCTTAACCTAGAAGTAAATTTCTTACTATGCTACCGGTAGATAAAACTCGGTTGAATCGACCACATTGAAATTTACAATGGTACTGGACATTTCAACAGTTGATATTACATTCATCTTACTATTCATGAAAATTAGAAGCTGACAAAATGCAGTGTAATTAAACATACCAAGTAATTATGAATTTGTTGATTTATTGATCTGAAAGCTGGCCCCCTGCCACGGGCCAGATTTTGTATGCTAGTTCAAAAAATGTCTTTCTGGGGGGAATTAGATCCATTTTTATAATACCAATTACAGTTACAAATACTGTATCATTTGAAGGAATAATAAAAAATATAATTGAATTTGTATATCTTACTGTACCCCTTCTTCCCTTACTTAAATAATTAAATTCTAGCATTATTACAACTTTTTGATTGATAACCACATACCCTTGAGAAAGTTTGCTGTTCTCCAAGGGGTACACATACCCCTGATTAATAACCACTGCAATAAACTATGAGATACATTTATCAATAACATATTAAGCCATAAGGGGAAATAATTTTGAAGATTCATTGGAGTTCAAATGTTTGGGTAGATAAAGAACTACTTAATTAAGGCAAGAAGGATCCTTTAAATAAATGACAAAAATGATACAACAAATGATTTTTAAAGCAAACTTACTGGTTGGCTCATCTGACACAATCCTCATGGGATGATCTGTCAATGTGTGAAGGCTTAATGAGTCAGATGATGCATGAGATCTGGGGCTTTGCTGATACCACGAAACATCTAAGCAAAACATAAGATTTGATTTAACATTAAGGTTTTTCTTTTACTACTGTATGGATATTTCTCTGAAAAGTCAAAGAGAGAGAAAAAAGCTCCTAAAAGTTTTTATAAAATGTATGAATTTAGATAACTTACCAGCAGACTCATTTACTTGCTGAAGTACAGCACGGCTTGAACCCCCAGAGAAACTTGTAAAATCTAAGGAAAACATAAGTTTGACTACTATAAGTTTATGGTTTTTTTTTTAATGTTAGGATATTTTTCTGATTAGTGAAAACTAAGTAGGTTAGAAACAGAGAGAGAGAAAGAAAAGTTTTGAACTGTGAATTGTGAAGAGATGGAGAATGCACTGTATATTCAGTTGATATTTGGTATACTGCATATTTGGCAAACAAAACAAAAATTTAATTCAGTCGAATACTTTAACATTCTGCAGCGATTAGCAAACATTTAAATATTAGTCAATAAGTAACAAATTTGACAACTAGTAAACCAACACAAATTATAAAACTATGAAAAAAAGTTACACAGTAAAACACCTTAATAAAACAATTCAAATTGTTACTCACTAATATTGTCATATTTAAACAAATTTTAATTTAGCAGATAACTCTCAAATGTAAAATTTGAAGGTTTATTACTTTTTACTGCAACATTTATGAGAGATTACATTATCCTTGATACTACTATTTCATTTAAATATAAAACTGAAACCAGGGGAAAAACACACACAAAATTACGATTATTATTATTTTTAATTTATAAGGTTATTTTTGATTAATATACGGGAAACATTTTAATTTGCAGTGTTATTTTTTGAAGTTTTGCACTATACAAAATACTAAATATTATTTAAAAACAAATTAAATTTACATCGTAATCAAAACTTAATAATAATAAACACTGTAGTAAGAACATTAGGCATTCTGCATTTTTAGGTTAGGGCCATTTCACGAAAAAGAGAAGCTTATCTTGTATGCTACGGTTCATGTATTTCATTAAAAAGTAATAATTTCAAAGGGTAATGTCAAAACTTTTTGCCTAAGATATCACACATTAGTTTTTAATTTGTAAAGCAGAAAAATTTGCTCATTAATATTTTAAAATACTAATTTTAATGACATATATGAGGCATCCTGGGCAAGACAAAAACAACCATGTTGCATGGTATTGCCCATTATAGCCTATCTCATATTTTGGTTCATAAACATTCCCTGCTTTGAAAACAGATGTTCACTACAAATATAAAAATTTTAAAAAACGCACACACACACATCAAACTATCCATTAACTACATAGGATTAGTTTGCTTTTTCAATGATTTATTCCATTTTAAATTAACCTTTGAAACTATTTTTATGTCTCCATCTTAATTCGCAGCTTTTAACTGAAAATGAATTCATAGCAAAAAAAAAAAAAAAAACATCACTCTTAAAAATGCACTCTGTCATGCAAACCATGAAACTAGCAGAAGTGTAGGATAATTCACTTTGTTTTGATTTTGATACATATTTATTTGTGAATGACAATATAAATGATGTATAATTAGTACTTGATTACTCATTTCAGTTAAAACTTAGTCTAAAGAGGAAATATACACCTGTAGTCTGAATATTAGTTGCAAAACTTGTGAAACTATTTATACACCAGAACCAGTATAACACAAAAATTGGTCCTGAGGTGAGAGTTATAATGGTCTTCTACTGTATTTTAAATCAGTATAAAAGAAATATGTTACTGTTAAAAGTATTAATCGGATATTTGGTATTTAGCCTAATATTTGAATTTCAATTAATTATTTGGTATTTGGGAAAATATGATGTTTAGTACGTCTTTCTTTAAAGTTAAAACATTTTTTTTTCAAATAACTCACCAGCAGGCTCATTAATTTGATGCAAAACAGCATGGCTTGTGTTAGGCCCAGAAATTAGAGAAGGACTAAAGCCTGTAAAAAATGTGATAGTTAAAAGATCAATATTAAAAATATACAGATTTTTACTAATTCAGTTACATTTGAAAACTCATGACTTTGAAAATAAATTGTTTTTAATTATGCTTCAGAACAAGTTTCAAAATAAATTTTTGTAACAAGAGAAAAAAATACCTTTGTTGGTGTAAAATGGCTTTTTAAGTCTAGAAGGTAATGGCAGGGAAGAACTTTCCTCATCAGAATCAGAAGAAAGAACAACTTGCTTTCTTCTTTTTCTCGATCTTTTCTCATCCTCGGAGCGCTCGCTTTCCAAACTTGACTTCTCCTCTGACATAACACATTTTCTTTTCGCTATTTCAAAGGTGTCTAAAAAAAAATTTTTTTTTTGTATAACAAATTAAACAACTAGGATATGCCTTCATCGAGATAAATACATCAAGAAATAAATTAGTAAACAAATTCTGAACATCGAGTTGTTTCATCATTTTCCATTAATCAGAAAACTTAAATAATTTACATACCATATTGGCCCATTAGCTTGATGGAATGCATTTCCCAATCTTTATCAGGTGTTTGTGCAGATAGGAGGGCTTTTTTCAGCTTGGTGTGCTTAAATGGCGGCCATGCACAGCAGCCTTCTTCAACAAGCCAAGCAGAGCTTACAACTTCAACCTCATTCGTAGCTTGAAAATGAACAACCGAAAACATCTATTGATTAAAAAAAAAAAAAAATGCAATTCTTAGTTTTTAAGTATACACAAAGATTATGAAGGTTTTCACATTTTCTAAAAATAACTATTTATAACTAGGTGTGAGAGTTTATTTACCTTAATGTAAATTATTCCTCTTCACATTCAATTCTTAATCTTTCAAATATGCCTAATAGCAACATTTCCAAAAAAAAAAAAAAAACACACACACACACAATGATCATGAAATTTATACATTTAAAGCATATTTTCTTTCTGAAAAAAACCTGCAGAAAACTTTTTTCAACCAAACCAAAATTTCTGGAAAATATATAACTTTCATTCAGATAAAATCTTTTTGTTCAATAATTCCTAAAATACACATTTAAATTAAAAAAAAAATACCTTGGCATAGATTATAATTTTAAAATATTGTACAAAAAAACAATGTTACTTTAAAAATTGAAAGTATATGTTAATCACTTTGTCAAAAGAGAACCTTATAAAATTAACTACTATTGTAAACTCCCAATTATCCAATTATCCGCGGAATAGGATGGTACAGTAATTGCAATTTAAAATGATGCTAGTGTATGCAATGGCTTAAAAAGATCAATAACATTTACATTATAGATGAAACAATAACAGTGTGTGTAAAAAATGCATGTAAATGCTAAAAACAGGATCGCTCATTTCTCTCAAACGGAAATTTCACACATAAAGGACAAATAAATTAATTGCCACAGTTCAAACTAGGTTAAGACAAAAGAAAAAAAAAGACAGGGCAGGAGAAAAGAACTTTTTTAAGACTGTTAAGTTCACTTGTTTACAAGTGTAAGTTATGTAGATTTAAACTACAATAAGTAGGATCAGTGGATCTAAAAATCATTATGTAGCGTAGATCTGATGCAGTAAGGGGCGTGATCTAAAAACCAGGTTTTGACAAATCAGATGTCAATGGCTTTGAAAGGTTTAATGTCATTGGAATGGAGGAGGAAGAAAAAAATAGGAATGTTTAAAAATGGATCTTGCACTGTTAAGTTAAAATGTGTACGTTTATATACATTCATTTAACCATCGCAAAATTTTATTTTCTCCTCACGTCTTTTTTTTATCCCAAGTCTTCATTTTTCAGCGAGAAATGTCATGGATAATTGGGAGTTTACTGTACATAAACATTGAACAATCTTTCTTAATTATTTTGATAAATTTTTTAAAAGATAACAAACATATTTGTTTTCCTTGGGCAAAAGCATACATTTAAATTTAACATCTGATGATGAACAACATCTTAACTTATTTTCTACATTTGAAACTAAAAAAATTCCTAAACTGCTTGAGGAACAAGGATAGTCAAAAAAATCCTCCTTTGACATAAACATTTGATACAATATAAAAATCTTTTTGTTACAAAGAACAAAGTTTCGAATCAATGCCACACATTCATTAGTTAAAAATACACAGTTATCAGAATCTTTTAAGTTTAAAATAAACATTGAAAAGTTCAACTGTTGATACTGTTGTCCTTTAATTCCATCAATGAGAGGCCCCATACTGTGTCTTCTCTTTAATTCTGTTCGAGGAGAAGTTGCAGATTTTTTTTGAAAAGATTTCAGTTCGATATGTCTGTAAGTAACTTGTTGAAGAGGACGATAAGATGATCTTAACATCCTCTTCAATTTACTCAAAAAATTTTCGAAAGCAAAGCAGCTAAAACCGTCAAGAGGGCCAAACATTCTAACATCCTCTGTTATGTGCAATAAATTATGAACATTATATGTCAGAAACCCCAGTCCATAGATTTTCATACAATGCTCAACAAAAATCTTTAACATGTTTTCTGCTAAGGACAGTTCAGGATTGGGATTGATCAGAATATGGACAGCAGCATGTAAAAGTAGGAAATTTTCGTATACTGCCAAATCAATCACATTCATCAATGCAACTGGGCCTGTATAAATTAGGAAAAGCCTAAACTCAGTTGCTTTCCACCTTTTGTACTCTCTTAGACTCCGTGGCCTTCGATTGAATTCTCTAGGAATATAAGGGATAAATTGGAGGCACAGATTAGAAATTTGTTCTAATTTCCGGGATGGGACTCGAACGTCAAAATTCCCTTTAAACCAGTGTGATATTATTTTTTTGGTTACACCTAAACAAATTAGGTGCATGTAGTCCAAAGGGAACTGGCTTACAAGGCCAACAGAAAGAGATGTTAGAGGGGATAGTTCATGATGATGATCCTCATCAGTCATGTTTAGAAAATTCTCATCTGTTCTTTTCACAAAAGAGAGCTTAGTCCACACAGTTCGGCAATCATATCTTTCACCTTCCTGTGTACATTTTTCGCAGCTAGAAGTTCCTGAATGAGACTTGATGCATTTTAAAAATGCTCTGGCAGGAGCATCGCAAATGAAGGCCCTGATAAGTGGCTTGAAATGATAATTGTTACACTGAAATCCATTCTTCATTAGATGTTGCATTTCAGTAATGAATGGTTCCAAATATTCATATAATGGAGTTGGCTTTCCTGATCCACAAAAAATTCCGATAACAAATATATCAGTGGTGTCTACGATTCTGCCTAGCAATGGCCAAAAACTAGTACCAGAACTTCGAAACAAAGGAAGGCCATCAATGTTAATATCGATAAACATTTCACCGTTTATGACATTCAAATCCAAAGCATTTTCAAGTCCATTTTGAATACCGAAATGAACATACTCACCATTATCTAAATTAATAATGTCAGGCATTTTTTTGGGTGTTTTTAACAATGTCCTTGCATCTTTTGGTAATGATGGATGATAATGACGTAAAACTTTTAACAGGTCATTAACTGCTGCATGAGAAACTTGGCTGTTCAAGGCCCAATGTTTGATATCAGTATTTATGTTATGATTTGCTTTAGCTTCCTCAAAAAAAATTAATCCATCTTGTTTTTCACTAGTTTGTGTTTGTACATTAATATTATTATAGGACAAATCAACATTACTCCTTGAAAATTCAGTTGCTGAACTATCTTTGTGAAGGATTTGGTCAGTTTCTTCCTTATTTAATGAACTACAAGAAACAGCAACTTCTAATTTTCTATTATAATCTTCAGAGTTTTGAATACGTTTCAACATGTTTTCAGTTTTTATTTCATTACAGAACTTCTTTAATTTTGAAGCTATCATACGAGATTTTTTCCTTTTTTTGGACTGTGAAGTTTGAAATTCAACATTCATCTAAAAATTAGATATAAGTTCAATTTTAGTTATCTGCTATTTAATATAATTAGTAAGATTTTAATTATTATTATGCATTTATATTTAAAAAAAAAACTGACTTCAAAATTGCACTAAAAAGTGAAAAATAATTTTATTTTTTAAACACCATGGGTAAGACTTTTAAACATAATTATTTAAGTTGGTACAAAAACAAAAATCCAGTGTAACCATGCTTCATTCATGTTTTTTCAGAGAATCATCCAAAGTTAGGAATGAAACATTTATATCGTTACTTACATATGGTGCATACAATGCATAATGTAGGTGATAGTGAAGAAAGTGGGCCTGATTAAATTTATAGTTTTAATTTATTTATGGTTGTGAATGATTTTATCTATCATTTTTGCGCCAACTTCAAAAATTATGTTTAAAAGTATTATTGATGGTGTTTAAAGAATAAAATTATTTTTCACTTTTTAGAGAATTTCGAAGGTTTTTTTTTTTTTTTTTTTCAAATTTTTTTTTATTTTGTTCTTTTTTGTGTAAATGTATTTCAGAAATAGTAAGAGGTTACCATCATGAAACATCACATTATAATAATTATTTTTTTTAATGCTCCATACTAAAAAAAAACTATATTTTACATTTCACAGCATACAAGTTGCTTGTGATGCAATCCTGTATCTCCTTACTTAGCCCAGATCATCTGTTATCGGCATAGATGATAACGATAAAAAATACTACTATAGTTAAGGTAAACCTAATTTGGTAGCATTGTGAAGGCTAAGCAGATTTTAATCATTGCATTATCTTGATTCCAGATTAGGTTTACACCCACTAAGCAAAAACACTGAAGAAACTTGAGCTTGCTTTAGAGAAGCCTACATTCGAAATAATCACCACAATAACTATTAATATTACTGTTGTATGGCACCAAACTTTTGTAACAATGGGTTTCATATTTAATCATTTAATAGGGAAATAGTATGAAATTTACTGTCTTTCGACCACAACTTTTTTTTGTAGAGAACAAATATGGTCAAACAAAGTAATGGGACCTAAGTTGAGCCATCCCTTACCCATTAAAAAAAGAACCATCAAAATCGGTTCACTAGGTGAGACGCTGTGAGTGGAGAAACGATAAAAAATAAAAATAATTACGGTATGAACAGATAACCGCCTCCTTTTTGAAGTCGGTTAATTAGTACATTACCCAATGAAACTGATATTTTACCAACTCATCTTAATCATATTTTAGCACCTATCTAAGCTTTACTTATAACAAGAATTGTACCTCTCTTGTTCTGTCTCTTGGAATGCATTTACACATCCTTAATCTATTGTAGATTTTTCCAAGAATGCATTTTTTTGCACAATGTTTTAGTGTATTATATTGATCTTTAATTTATTTGTTTTTCATGATAAACAAAAAAGAACATAAGTTAGGTACAATTTTGAGGCTCAGCCAATAAATAACGAGGCAGAGGCTATAAAACAGACTTTATTCGACATTCTTCAAAAATACTGACCAAAATTGTTTAAACACTTTTCCTTCTGGAAAATCAGTCGCATAATTCAATGCTCATGAAGTCTTTTGACTGGCCAATTACGCAGGCACTCCTTTACTACATAGTCCCAATGAAATTGTTGTCCCTAAAGTGCCTTCTTGAGTTTCCCAAAGATGTAAGATCATATGGGGATGGATATGGAATACAAGGGCCAAAGTTCAAGATTTCCCACTTAAATTTCCGCAAAAGTTCCTTTTTTGCATTGGCTCTGTGTGGTCTAGTGTTATCGTACAACAGGATAACAGCACGTGTAAGTTGACCGGAACCACACACAGTCAATGCAAAAAAGGTACTTTTGTGAAATTTAAGTTGGAAATCTTGAACCACCTCCCTTATAGTCCAGATCTATCCTCATATCTTTGGGGAAACTCAAGAAGGCACGTTGAGGACAATTTCATTCAGACAATGAAGTAAAGGAGTGCTTGTGTAGTTGGCTCCAGCTGCAGCCAAGACTTTCATGAACACGGAATTATAGGACTGATTTCCCAGAGGGATATGTGTTTAAACAATTTCGGTCAGTATTTTTGAAGGATTTTTAATAAAATTTATTTATAGCCTTTGCCTCATTATTTATTGACTGACCTTAATAGATGATATTTGTCATTAGCGTTGGGAAAATAAGTTCTTTTCGCAATGGGGATTGACGTACCCCACACTTAGTGCACATTGGTCTGCTTCAGAGTTCAGCTACAAAAATTAATTTGAAAGACTTAATGAATTGAACATTAAAAAAAAAAAGTGGGAAGGTGAGATACATTTTTTAGACTTATGTCAGAAAATTAAATAATTTTTTGATGAGAAGAAAGATGAAAATAAACCAATGTGTCTTATCTCCTCTACATTTCAACTGTAGAAAAGAAACTGGTGTTCTTACTTTACTTTTGAAAGCTGAAATAAGCCATTGTGTCATGTTTTATATGAGGGTTCACTTTTTTTCTTAGAGGGCTTTAATAATTAAGTTTAGAAATCAAATAATGTTTTGAACCACTGAATTTTGTAAAACCATACATGTTAAACTTATTTTATCACTAAAGAGCTGATGTGTAAAGCAGGGTTGGCAAAAACTCGGGTTTTTTTTAAAAAGCCCATGGACCCAGGGTTTTTTTTAAATAAAACCCAGCTTAATCAAGACATTTCTTTGAATTTTATGCTGCCTGTTTTTCTATTTCTGTGTACAGAGTTAGAAATATTCAACTTTTTCGTAAGATAATGAATATACTGTATCTGTTCTGTCGACCGTTTGAAAAATCTGTATTTCTAAAAAATATACCTTGTGTTTATTCGAGATTTGTGATGTGTTGGTTAGCAGAAAATAATTCACATGAAAGCCTTTTAACTAGATCAGTTTCCTCTGTACACATATTGAGAAATCAGACGTGACAGGACTTGGTCGAGATAATTTGAGTTATTTATTGACCAGTTCAAGAAAAAAGTTAAATACATTTATTTAAAATCTTTGAAGTATTTTTTTTAATGCTGTTAAGAGTTAAGAAATACTATTAAAGTTCAAAATTCATTTTTTATGTTCATTGTCTGCGGTAAAGAACAAATAAGAAAGAAGTTTAAATTGTGAAAGTATTTAAATTAATTATTTAAAAAAAAAATTCTCAGAAAATTTTAAAAAACCCAAAAGTGGGCTAAATAATGGGTTTTTTTGAATGGGTTTTTTCAAGAAAACCCATTGGGTCCAACCCAATTGGGTCCAATTCGGCCAACCCTGGTGTAAAGCAATCTAAATGTTGATCCATTTTTTTTTTTTTTTTTTCATAAATATATATGCTTTTGACACTTGCATTTGCTGAAATTTATTACTTTGTGCTTCCAATTCAACAGAATAACACATACACTCACACAGACAAAGGCCGCAGAGAGGGATCGAAATCGCTTTATTCATTGAAGGGATTTAAATCAACATATTTGTCATATAGAATAACGCCTTCAGTATAATAAAAATGTAAAAAAAGATAATAATTTTAATCAATACTATTTTTTTTAAATATTTTCACTTGATTCAAATCAAGGTGATTTAAATCAGAGTGATTTATTAAATCCCGGTGGTTGAAATCAAAGAATCCTATTAGGGTTACCGGCTCTAAAGGAATTTTCCAAGTACAAAATAATTATGTTTCCAAAACTGAAAATAAGATCACGGAAACGAGCTAAAAGAAAAGACGTTATTAAAAAGAAAAGATTACATACGTTTAAGTCAGAAGAATTCTCAGAACAATGCTACTCAAAGAATCACAAAACTTCACTAGCTAGATGGAAGATGGAACCCGACAGAGACAGAAGAAAGAGGTTATGATATTCCCGCTAAAGAAAAGTTGAGATGTAGCAAATTGAAATGCAGTAAGCAACGGTAAACAACGTGTTGTTGCGTTACTTTTAGCAACTACCTGTCAACGTTACAAGTATAAGAAATTTGCAACGTGATGTAACGTTTCAAAATTATGCTTTTTGTAACGAATCGGTAAAGCAACGTGATATCACGTTGAGTGGAAAACGGTCACGATGTTTCAACCAATTGCAACGTGATGAAACGATGACATAACGTTTCAATGTTACTTGGGCTCATAACATTACAACTAAAAGGAATTTTGAATTGAAATTTTGGCAACCTATTCTTGAATAGTTCTACTAACATTTTATGGCAAAAAAAATTGATTTTTTGACCCGTCTAAACTAGTTTTCCCCCTAAAAAAAAGAGATCTTTTGGAAGTTTTTAACCAAGAAACGTTGTAAAAGTATGATGAACGATTCATTTGGTACGAAATACTTATATTCGTGCATAAGTATATATAGGGCAAAGTGGGGGTAAAACCGGGACCCTAAGGTTTTCAGGCTTTTAGAAATCACAGTTGGTTAGCATAAAGGAACAAAATTTTGCAAAAGTGTGCACTCATCTATTAATGCAACCGCAGTTTCAAAAACATAAGAGTCTAAGTTTGTCAGGTTATGCAACCAAGTCTGTTTTTTTTTTTTTCTTTTTCTTTTTTTTTTTTTTTTTTCAAATTTTATTTTTATTTTTGGACAATTATAAATATTTGTTTTCTCTTATATGGGGGTTGAAATAGGTTTTTTGCAGATAAAATCCCAATAAACATCTTAATGTGCATATAGTAAAGTTCTAATCAAGGGAATTAAAGTTCAAACTTTACTGTCTGTTTTTCGCATTTATCCTTCTTTTCACGCAACAGTATTTTATCACCAAATTTTTTATTTATGCCTTTTGATTTTTTTTTTCAAACATTCCCATGGTTCACAGCTGTATTTTTGTCATAAATATCTGTATGAAAGTTACCTAAACAAATACTTTTGGGGGCACGGCAGTGCCCCCGCCAAGTCGAGCGCGAAGCAAACACTGCCGTACCATCTTTACTGGAACCATTTCGCCGCATTTTCGGGCCCCTATTTGAGAACCTTCTGGTGAGACTAGAACGCAGAAATTTTCGTCATCCAGTAAGCTATAATCACATACTTAAAATCCGAAATTTCAAGTCTGTAGGTCATTTAGTTCCGAAGTTAAGCGAAAGCAAAGTTTCGCATTTATGACACTCACTCACTCTGATCATCAAAATAGAACTAGTACTTCCCATAAACTCAGAGAGGTGAAATTTGGTACAGAGTTAGGGTTTGATGGCCACATAAAGGGAAAACTATAAAAACTAGGCTAATTGAAGATCTCGAGTGACCCTGATTAGAAAACACAAGAGCCCAACCAAACTATTCGAGATCGACATAACGCCTTTATAAAAAATATTCAACTTGGCGGGCCGCTTCATTTGATGTCAAAAATCGAAAGCTGAAGTATCTAATGAAGAACCCTCAGGTGTATTAGAGATATGGTAATGCCCCCTTCTACTATTGGTACATAAAAAAATCGACTGTCATTGCTAAAGTCCAGCGTAGTGGGACACATCTTCTAATTTAATCTAGCCTAACTTTAGTCTACTCGAACATTACACAAATTAAATGTTTCTACAAAAAGAAGTGAAATCCCACCAAAAACATTCTGTAAAAAACTAGCCAAGTCTCGATGGAGCTGCTTGTTTATCTCTAAAAAGTAGTGAAATCTAGACAAAGTCATGACAAGTCTAAGGTTCCTTACTGCGATTTCTTTATTATTAATGTTGTGTGACTTGGCCGTTAAAGGGTACACAAGGGTATAAAACCAGGTGCTCCATGACACCATTGCACCAATCTTTCGCCAGAACCGCTACCCATTGACGATGGAAAATTGCCACTTGGAAAACGTGTAAACAAAATTGACTTGTACCCACTAACGTATAATGTTTAACGGCCAAGTCACACAACATTAACTATAATAATAAAGAAATCGCAGTAAGGAACCTTAGACTTGTCATGACTTTGTCTAGATTTCACTACTTTTTAGAGATAAACAAGCAGCTCCATCGAGACTTGGCTAGTTTTTTACAGAATGTTTTTGGTGGGATTAAATTTACTTTGAGTGATTTGTAACTAATATTTAATGTCGCACAATTGTGGATATGCAAATTACATTTTCTTTCTCAATAGTAACTTGTCAATTCATCCTATGGCTTTTGGTTTGTGACACAAAAACTGTATCTCCCATTTTAATTTTATAAATGCATTTATTCTCAGTCAAATTATCATGAGACAGATGAAAATGTTAAAATTTACAGCAAATGCAGTTGTTTTTTTCATTGTTATGTACTGAATTTTAACTTTAAATCAATAATTAATTTATTTTTAAAATATCTTATCATGAAAAAGGTTATTTTTCCCATTTCCACTTCAAGTACTTCACATGCGATTGTGTCTAGATACATTGAGAAACGTGTGCTACCTTAATTTGAAAAATATCCTTAAATGAAAATAATCGAAATAATAATAAATTAATTTTAAGGGGTTTAGCATTTTTAATTATAACTTTCATTTTTCAGAAAAAAAAGTAGCTGGACAAAATATTTTCTCCGGGGCAGTTTTTCTTGGAAAGTAAAAAACGAGAACCCTGGTGCCAACGTACACCACCCTTGAGGACATTGGTCTGCTTCACAGAGTTCTGTTAAAAAAATCATAAAGAAATATTGAAGGTTAATGAATTGGAACATTTTGAGAAAATTCTTTGATGATGAGAGATATATTTTGAAACTGATGTCATGGTAGAAAATGAAACTGCTCATTAACTTTTTTAATAAGATGAAGAATTGAAAAGCGGACCAGCGTGTCCCATCTCCCCCCATTTATAGAATTGCAATAAACGCTTGTAAGCTTCAAATATTAATTAATATTGTACAATGATTTATAAAAATAATAAATTTCTTATAAGTACGTTGCTAATGTTTGCAATGAAAATTTACATTTGATAGATGTAAGAAATGTAATGTTTTTTTTTTTTTTAATTTTTCTTACATATGAATATACATTTTACGCAAAAATTTACTTTAAATAATATGTAAATCTAATATTTACAATCGGCTGGGAAATGTAGTTTTGTGATGTTTTAAAAATAAATTATAACTGATAATGATGTTGAGTATTAGATTGGATATTGACCATGTATCCTCAGTTAAACTGATTAAATATAATACATGTGCCCTTAAAAATAACAGAAAACTCCCACAGTAAGATATAGGGTTGACCGACCAGTGAGTGAACACTACCCAGTGAATGAACAGTGCGTCATTTTTTAAAAAAAAAAAAGCTCCCAAAAATTTTTTCCGAATAAATTCACTGCAAAAGCGTTCTTTATTGATATTCTAAGCTATCTGACACCTGATTAGTTACTTTGGATACGTATTTTTTTCCTGGAAAAAATTTGAAATTTTTACTGCCGTGAACCGTTCTTTCTCTCTTTCAAAGTAATAAGACTGGTTTCGTGCTAGCAATTGTTTTAAAACATATTATTTATATCGATAAATTTTATTTTTTAACTCTACGAAAGAAAAATTAAGTATACATATTTAGGCTATGGATTTAAGTTGTTTCAGTCAATGCAGAATGCATAGATTTTCAGGTAGAGGGGTGTTCAGTCACTGGATACGAAAAATTGCGAAAAACCCAGTGAAAGAACAATGGCAAAATTTCTTTTGATTTAAAAAGAAATTGGAAGTTTCTTTGAGACATTTTCATTTTCGTACTTTTTTGCAATGTAGATAGTTTTATATGCTTATTTATTTATGTATTTCATTATATATTTTATAATTTCTTTATTTTTGTCTTTGCAGACAATGCACTTTTTACTGAGTTTTATCTTTTATCTATCTATATCTCTATCTGTGTATTAACCTAACTATACCTACATCTATCTTTCTATATCTTTAACTCTATTGATAGATAGACAGGTAGATAGAGAGATAGAGAAATAGAAATATATATACAAAGAGAGAGAATAGACAGGTAGATATGTATGTATGTTTGTATATAGATAGATAGATAAATAGATAGAGGAAGATATAGAGATAGATATATAAAAAAAAGATATAAATAGATATATAGGTAGATAAATATAGAGATAGAATAGGTAGGTAGATAGATCGATCGATAGATTTATTGATAAGGAGATAGATAGATAGATAGATAAGTAGGTAAGTAGATAAATAAGTTTGTAAGTATATTTTATATATATAAGTAAGTTTTAAGTATATAGATAAGTATACATACATACATCCATCCATACATACATATATATATATATATATATATATATATATATATATATATATATATATATATATATATATATATATATATATATATATATATATATATATATATATATATATATATATATATATATATATATATATATATATATATATATATATATATATATATATATATAAATAGATAGATAGATAGATAGATAGATAGATAGACCTCAAAAAACTTAGTTTTTTTTTAATCAGAATTTATCATGTTCATTCACTGGTCGGTCTACCCTACATAAATATAAAATATGGTTTAAAGTTGATCCATGAAAAAGTTATTTGAATCCGTATGTTATGTTTGTAGAATTGTTTATTATAGCAATATGTAAAGTTTACATGTATTTTAGAATTAATATTTTATCTTAAATTTGTATTAATTTTAAATGAGTTAATTAAGCATTTGCTGCTTTACTCAGTTTTCTTTTGTTAGCTACTTTTACAAAATTATATAACTTAGAAATAAAAATACAAATTGGTCAATGCACAGCCGTTAGACATGTTAATTTTTCTGATGGACTTTTAATTTTTAGCTGTGAATTTTTAGTCTGTATTAAAAATGTTACATCATTTCATCATTTACAATTTTATAGAGATAAATAATATAATGTTCTTATTTTATTTTATGAATATAGCATGTTACTTTCTTTTGTTATTTTTAATAATATGATTACCACATATAATTTTTTAATTACAATTATCAGTTCCAACAGGGGTGCCCCCCTCAAGAGCTAGCGCACCAATAACTATTGCATCGATCTTCCCCCCAAAATACCCTCTCAAAACACCGCCCTCTCCGTCCCTCTAAAAATTACAATGGCGCAGTCTGTGTCATGATCCCCCTGGATGAGTATCCCTGGTTCAAAAAATACATATTGAAAATAGCAAAATATGAAGTTTTCAAAATAAATACCAAATATATAATGTGATTTAAATGAAATGATATAATATTGGCGAACCTTAATTCTCAGTACTCAGCAGCTAAGTTATGAAAATTAAAAAACGATAGTTTTAATGAGGACAGCAATTTTTAATTTAAAAAATGGTATTTAAATGTAAATTTATTTTAGGAAATTATTTAGTACTGCTGTACTTGTAAAATATGACCATATTATGTTTATATACGTTGTAAAAAGCTCCAGATGCAACATTGATAAAAAGTATTCGTCGTTTCTCTAGCATTGTCTTGACAGATTTTCAACAGTTTTTTTTTTTTTTCAACATGGTGCAGCTAGAGAATATTTACATTTTAGATTATTCAAATGTTATCATTATACCGACAAAAATCATTTATGACGGTAAGGTTTAATCCTTTAAAGAGCTATAACAAATTTTAAAATTGGTTAAGATTTCATCTCATTTATGATTGTACTTTCTCCCCCATATATTTTTAATATTTCTCCACTGTAAAATTGCTGACTTGATATTTTTAAGGTACCCTTGATTAAATTTCAAAGAAATTGAAATTAAAAAATGATCATTTATTCTAAAGACATACAGTGAAACCTGTGTATAACTCTACTGTGTATAACGATAACCTGTCTATAACAATATATATATTTTTTTTTGGCCCCAGTAAAATGTCGGCATGAATAATCAAACTGTCTATAACGATAACCTGTATATTACGATATTTTTTTTAGGTCCCAACAGTATCGTTGTAGACAGGTTTTACTGTATTGCGTTCCTTAATTTTAAAATTCTTCACATGTATCTCAATAGTTCCTTCTTTAAACATGACTAATACTTAGTAACTCAGTACTTGGCCAAATTGTTCCTTGGTGGGGCACTACAACTGCAAAATGCCAGAAAATTTTGTTTTTCTTTTTACCTGCCTACATTTATACTTATTTATGCAACAGTTTTTAAAAAACATTTAAATTTCATTTGAACTACTGTTTGTGTTTAAGAGTTTTATATGTGCTAAAGTAAGCGATTAAAAAGTTATGCCAGAGTTCTCAAAATCGACTTATTAATGAGAATGAAATTACTAAATCACATTTCCAAAAGCATAAGATGACTTCATTGAAGTATTTAAATAACACATGTTTTAATAATTGCTGATTTATTGTACGTAAGAATGGTTCACCATTTGATTTAGTATTAATCGTGCACACCAAATAGACTGGCAATTAACCTGAAACGAGCTGATGTGTGCATCACATGACTTCCTTTTACTCCAACTTAATGTCATTTCCCCATTACTGGCAATTTAAATGTGATTCAATAGTTTACTCTATAAATATCACCAACAATAGCCAAATTGAAACCAAATTTAAAAAAAAAAAACAGTGGCGTTCATCGCCAAGTGTCCGCCCAATTATAACACCACTTGAGTTTACATCGAAACTAACAATGATTTCCCCCCAAAAAGGGGCAAAAAATCCCTTTAGAAACACCCGAATGAAACCAAAAGGGGAGGATCACAACTAGGCCCTACTAGGAGTCTACGTACCAAATTTCAACTTTCCAGTACATACCGTTCTTGAATTATGCAACATACATACACACATACATACGTACATACAGATGTCACGAGAAAACTCGTTGTAATTAACTCGGGAAACGTCAAAATGGATATTTCGGGCTTCTATACGTTCTTAGGTACATATGTATGTGTGGTCGGGTCGAAAAAAAAAAACTCAACATTCATTTGGGGGTGAGAAAAATGGAAATTAAGGCCGATTTTTGAGTGAAAATTTTTTTGCGAATACAATACTTCCTTTTTTGTAAAAGGAAGTAAAAATACCGTGTCATTTACAGCCTCCTGCATGAGATATGATTTTAGTTTCCAGGCCATGTGAAGCGTTAGCCCTCGTTCGTCAAAAATTCGCGATCCTTTTTACTTCCTTTTGCAAAAAAGGAAGTATTGTATTCGCGAAAAAAATTTCACCCAAAAATCGACCTTAATTTCCATTTTACTCACCCACGAATGAATGTTGAGTTTTTTTTTTTTACGACTCGACCACACGTAGATAAGGGCCTAAGAACGTATAGACACGCGAAATATCCATTTTCACGATTCCCGAGTTAATTACAACGAATTTTCTCGTGACGTCTGGATGTACGTATATGTATGTGCGTATGTATCTCGCATAACTAAAGAACGGTATGTCCTAGAAAGTTGAAATTTGGTACGTAGACTCCTAGTGAGGTCTAGTTGAGCACCTCTCTTTTTGATTGCATTCGGGTGTTTCTAAAGGGTTCCTTAGTCCCTTTTTGGGGCGAAATCATTGTTAATTTCGATGTAAAATCGAGTAGTGTTATAATTCGGCGGATACTTGGCGATATATCGCCAAGTTTTGTCGCCAACTTGGCGACAAATTTGGCGATTTTTTTTTAAAATCTGATTTCAATTTGGCCATTGTTGGTGATATTTAGAGAGTAAACTATTGAATCACATTAAAATTGCCAGTAATGGGGAAATGACATAAAATTGGAGTAAAAGGAAGTCATGTGTTGCACGCATCAGCTGGTTTTTTTTTTTTTTTTTTTTTACTTTATTAGCGTCCTCGAACGTGTGCGCCTCCGTTTTTTTTTATGCTCCCTCAAACATGTGTGCTTTCGGTTTTTTTAACACGCTCTCATTAACTTCACCTGTATGTATGTATCTTGTAGAGCAGTGGTTCCCAACCTTTTTCCCCTTGCGAACCCCTTCCAATATCTGAAAGAAGTTGGAGAACCCCTTATGCAGTAAGAAATAAGTGAAAAGCAAAAAAAAAAAAAAAACACACACACATATACACACACACACACACACACACACACACAATGGGGTTGCTTCCATCACTCAAAAGTACTACTTTTAGTCACTGAAGTTGATAGAATGAGCAATAATAATAATAATAATAATAATAATAATAATAACATGGAACGAGGAAAAACTGAAATGATATTTGAAAAATGAATTAAAAGAAAAAAATAATAATAAATTGCGAAAACAAAATTATAATTTTTTGAGCTACAGTCAAGTTAAAAAAACCCCTTAAAATACGGTTTTTTGAAGAATAAAGAAGCTCATAGTTTAGCTCAATACATTACAATGCATTAAAAGTGCGGAATAAAATACACATATTGAAAAATAATAGAAACGCTTATTAACTCAAATTTTTCACTAAAGGTGTTTTTTCCAACAAGCATGTTTTTAACTTCTCACCAGTGAAATTTCCTGCATAATGATTCGTGAGTCTCTTTTTACTTCCTTTTACAACGAGCTGATGTGTGCATCACATGACTTCCTTTTACACCAATTTAATGTTATTTCTCTATTATTGCAATTTTAATGTGATTCTCTCTCTAACTCTCTAAATATCACCAACAATGGCTACATTAAAACCAGATTTTAAAAAAAATAGCCAAATTTGTCGCCAAGTTGGCGAAAAAATTTGGCAACAAAACGGCTACCAAAAGACTGGCGATATATCGCCAAGTGTCCGCCAAATTGTAACACCACTTGAGTTTGCATCGAAATTAACAATGAATTCCCCCCAAAAAGGGGCAAAAGTCCCCGTTAGAAACACCCGAATGCAACCAAAAAAGGAGGTGCACAACTAAACCTCACTAGGAGTCTACGTACCAAATTTCAACTTTCTAGGACATTACGTTCTTGAGTTATGCGACATACATACGCACATACGTACATACAGACGTCACGAGAAAACTCGTTGTAATTAACTCGGGAAACTTCAAAATGGATATTTCGAGCGTCTATACGTTCTTAGGTACATATGTACGTGTGGTCGGGTCGAAAAAAAAAACTCAGCATTCATTTGGGGGTGAGCAAAATGGAAATTAAGGCCAATTTTTGAGTGAACATTTTTTCGCGAATACAATACTTCCTTTTTTGTAAAAGGAAGTAAAAAAGAGTCACCACTGAGCTGAATATATGTTTTTTTAATCTCATTCTTATAAAATAACAAATCAGGAATGGCTAGGTATATTTGGCAGGAGAACAATTAATTTATAAGAAGCACAAAAAAAAAAAAAAAATCGTCGCCAAGTTGGCGAAAAAACTTGGCGACCAAAAGCTTGGCGATACGTCACCAAGTGTTTACCAAATTATAACACCACTTAAGTTTGCATTGATATTAACAATGATTTCCCCCCAAAAAGGTGCAAAAGACCCCCTTAGGAACATCCGAAAGCAACCGAAAGGGGAGGTGCACAACTAGACCCCACTACGAGTCTATGTACCAAATTTCAACTTTCTAGGACATACCATTTTTGAGTTATGCGAGATACATACGCACATACGCACATACGCACATACACACATACGCACATACATACAGACGTCACGAGAAAAGTCGTTGTAATTACCTCGGTGATGGTCAAAATGGATATTTCGCGTGTCTATACATTCTTAGGCACTTTTCCGCATGTGGTCGAATCGAAAAAAAAACTCAACATTCATTTGGGGGTGAGCAAAATGGAAATTAAGGGCGATTTTTGAGTGAAAATTTTTTCGCGAATACAATACTTCCTTTTTTGTAAAAGGAAGTAATATTGATAAATTATTATTATTATATTATTTCTAAGAGGAGATTATTGTGAAGTCAAACTTAATAACTTGCAAATATTTTACTATAAATTTACATCAAAATATAACTTATCAACATGGATAGAAATTTCATGTTAATAGTATTTTTTGTTGACTCTAGTTTTTTCCATGCCTGAGACTCTTGATTTTTTTTTCTTTATCATTATTTTTTAAAGATAGAGATATGTATAAAATTTCAGACAGAAAGAATATTTTGAACACAAAATTATTTTAATAAAGCATATTAGTATTTGGTTATGCTGTTTATCCAGAAATTTATAAAATGGATTACATTTAATCTTATGACGTTTTATTGTCAAAAACCACAATCAAAACTATTTTTTAGTGGTTGAATATGAAAGCAATGGCCTGTCGGTTTTTTGAATTTGCCTTGCAGCTCTTAGTTTTATTTTCTTTCAAATAATTTTAAATTTCTTGTGTTGAAATTGAGTTTGAAAGAAGTGGTGCCTTTTTCCTTACCATTATAAATTATTCAAAACTACTTGGGGTGAGTGAAATAAAATGTATAAACAAATTTAATGATGGTAATGATTTTTTAAAAACTTTTATACATGTTTTATTGATATTATTACAGTGAAATTCCGTTACAACGAATACTAATACAACCAAATTTCTGTTTCAAAGAAATACATTTTTACTCCCTATATAATTGCCATTACGTTATTTGAATTCCATTACAACGAAATTCCCATTGCAACGAACAAAATTTGCGGTCCCTGTCCCTTGAAGTTCGTTGTAACGGGATTTCACTGTATTATAATGTTGTTTAGTAGATTTTCAGTTAAAATATTAAAACTTGATTGAATTAAACAAATTTTACAAAAATAATAATTTAACTCTATGATTTTTTCATGCTCAATAGCTAGCTACAATGTTCTTAAGTTTGCAAAAGATCATGATTTAAATTTATTAAAAGCTTTTGTGGTAATTCTTTCTAAATATTTTATAATTTTTATTCTACATTGCATATAATAATTTATATTATATTTAAACTGAAGTTTTCACAAAGGGGGGTGATGAAAAAAGTGATAAAATGTTTTATGTGTAATTTATGCACATTTGGTAGAATTTTAAAGGTTCTACTGAGCAAGAAATTATTTGCTTTTAAGTCTTCAGATGTTTTCTTTAGTGACCTAATGTATCTTACCACAGGTCAGTAATTTAGTGGTGTTGTTTTTGACATTTGTATTGAGTGTATAACCCTTTGCCCTCCTCCTCCCTCCATGGGAAATGAGTCCTGCTTTTTTAATAATTTTAATTTACTGACATCTTTTTCAAGGTAAGAAATTTGAAATTTTGCATTAATAGTAAAATCTTTTTTTTCCAAACTGCTTGGCATTAAAGCATAAGAAAATTCAAACTGAATGTTCAATGCTACTTATAATTTGAAAAACAGTAAACCATTACCATAAGTAGATAAATATGACATGATTGCAAAATGCATCCCTCTCCTAACAGGGTAGATGTTTTCTTTAATGACCAAAAATATCTTACCACAGGTCAGTGATTTAATGGTGTTGTTTTTGACATCGGTATTGAGTGTATTTCCTTTGCCCCCCTCCTTTCTCCATGGCAAATGACAGTCCTGCTTTCCATATTTGTTACAGGAAGAACATTCTTTATATTGTCTGTGATATACTATTTTGTATGTCAGCATAGAAATTTCTTATTCATACCCTATTAAGAGATTAGTAGGTTAGATTCCCCACTCGCAACTTACATGCAAACCTAATTGTTTTTTTTTTTTTTTTTTCAGATATTAATTCAAAAACTGGCTTAGAAAGGAATTATGCTGAAGATGACAATTATTGAAGAACAATATTTTGTACTCTTGATTGTTTCTCGCTTTAACCTTTATTGTTGTAATATAATCTTGAAATAAAGTGATTAATGAGAATAAAGTTTATTTGTTGTTGATGTTATTTGAATTTTTATAATTCAGTAATTTCTATACATGTGTATATTAAATATTTTCTTTTGGAAGTTTAAAACAGTCATTTCCCAGGTTAACTTATTTGATGTTGCTATAAAATATTAAGCTTGATGTTTCGATGTGCAATTTTATTTCCCCTCTCTCTAAAACAGAAGATTTTTAATCAATGTCATGTTGAATGTCTATGAATTTTCTCATTGTAAAACCAATAAATTAATTTTTGACAATTTTAAAAATTCTTTTCCCTTCCTATAAAGGCAAATAAAATGTGTACTTAGAAATATTTATCTCCAAGGTTTGTAAAGATATTAAAGTGAAAATTACAGTGCATAATTTATTGATGTTGCAAAGCAATACTCCCCCCCCCTCATAAAAATTCATTTTTGCTTATTGTTTCCAGATTTACAGCTCTAATATTTTAACAAATAATTATGATATAAAATTTCAAACATGAAAAGAATTTCAATGTGATAGGCACTTTTATTATCATTAAATTCTAGGGCCTCTATTGTAGGCAAATTTTTTTACTGATATCTTTTTAAATGTAAGGAATCTGAAATTTTGCATTAATAGTTACGATCTTTTTTGAAAATCACTTGGTATTAAAACAAAAGAAAATTCAAACTGAATGTTTAACGCCACTTATAAATTGAAAAACTCTAAATCATTACAATAAGTAGAGAAATATGACACGTTTGCAAAATGCATCCCTCTCCTAACACAGTAGAACAAATGAGCCTTAGAAAATGTTTGAGAAACTAATTTGACAGTACTTATCTAGCTTTCATGTACTTATCTTATATGTTATTCCCTTCTCATTTTAAAACTTATCAGGCTGGCTAATGACGAAAAATAAACTTACGGTCGAAAAATCAAGTTTTCGAAAACGCACTTTGCTGTTTGAAAACCTTGATGCAGCCTGTAGTTCTTATGCATTTTTTTTTTTTTTTTTTTGCAAAGTTCTAATGCAGTTTTCCAATTTTTTACGTCACTTTCGGCAAAAAAAAAAAAAAAAAAAAAAAAAAAAAAAGAGCCTGTGTATGTGTGTGTGTGTGTGTGTGTGTGTTCATATTTTAATAAAGCTTAAAAGCACTGGAATTAGTTGTTTGGTTAAATAGATAAGTTTTTTTCAGTAGAGCGTTCGGCTATAAACTATCTGAACTTCGGGCAAGCTTCGGCTGTCCGACATAATATCAAATTTATATTAGTATTACGCATTACATGTACTCAAAACATACACACGTAATAAAATAAATGCAGTGGGAATGCTACTTGGTGTTTCTACTCCTTTATGCAAGCTACAGTTATCATTCAGATAAGTTGAGTGTTATTCGAAGGGTGATGTTCTTCCTTTTTTTTAAGCTCTGACTACATCCAGATCACTCAGCATACTATAAGCATAAAAAAAAAATTAGATTTACCTATAGGAAATCCTTTTTGTGCAGAAAAACATTTTCATTGTATGCTGAAATGTAGATGTTTCTAATAGCAGTGTTCAACCTTTTGTACAAATGAAAAAATACTACGCCAAATTAAAACTACGAGTTTCACCCAGTAAACCTTTAATTTTTTATTCGCGCAAATACTATATAAAGCATTAAAATTATTATCAACTTCATTAGCAAGAAATCATTTTCTACTCCTCTGCTTTCTACTGAAAAAAAAAAAAAACATTTTGTCTACGTTCGAAAAATTACACTTAAAAAACGGACTCAGTTCAACTGGTTTTGGTTTTGAATTTTAAGTGTTCGATTAAAAGAGAAACATGTGCGCGCATTTGAGCCGTAACGATTAAAGCAATCTTCTATGTGAAATAGTTCTATATTCAAAGATAAAAACACTTATTTTCAATCTAAATTATTACTTCTCTAGAATGCTTATTTCAATCGCTACGTGAGATCTTCGTCATTTTTTAATCAAATTCCATGCTTTACGAATAATTTTAAATCGTATCATGCTGGTTAATGACAAAATATAGAAGCATGATTTTATTTTCCATAAATTACCGCCCATTAACCAGAGCTAAAGCAGAAATACGTGAAATACACCGCCAGCTCAGTCATTTCCAGCCGAGGACTGCAGTTTCGTGCTTATTAGCACTCATCAGCCCGGCACAGGAAAGTGACTGAGCTGGAGATGGAAAACGGAATTCGCACTCTTGGCTTCCTTAAGAGGTTTTCCATCTCCAGCTCAGTCACTTTCCTGTGCCGGGCTGATGAGTGCTAATAAGCACGAAACTGCAGTCCTCGGCTGGAAATGACTGAGCTGGCGGTGTATTTCACGTATGATCTTATTATTATTATTTTTTTTGGCAAAAAACTTTTTTGCTGTTTTTTACCACACATTCCTTTAATGAATAGTTTTCGAAAAGGAAGGCGCAATTGCTAGGTTTGTTGGGGTGTCGAGCTGTTAATCAGAATGGCGCCAATTCGAATCCGTGCCAATAAATATCTCTTTAATGTTTCTTTTTTTTCGTGTCAGATGCTCACATGGGCAGGACTGTATTTGCCACAACCTGTTTTTTCACATGCACAAATATTGCTTTTTCACTAGTCACTACTCAGCCACTTTTAATGATATTTATGTTTGCATTGAAAATATGTACGGCCAAAAGGTGAGCGATGATCAAATTATCACAGCGTTGTATTTAACGAGGTTTTGTTACTGACGTCTTTAAATTACATGTCTTCTTTTCTGCGCTTACTTTTTTTTCGGTTCTTCTTCATAATGTTCTTCCTTTGAAATTTTTAAAAAGCGAAATGCCTTATGAAACGATTCGAAGCATAGTGCGGAGTTCCGCACGGGTCGAATAGTATAGCTGTATTGAAAAATACATTTGCATTGCAATATATATATATATATATATATATATATATATATATATATATATATATATATATATATATATATATATATATATATATATATATATATATATATATATATATATATATATATATATATATATATATATATATATATTTATATATATATATATTGCATGTGTTTTCAGTTTTCAGTTATTACATTCCAGAAAAATCATTAATCTGTAAGCAAAATATATCCTGTAATTTTTAGTTTAATAATAGAAACTGCATTGCGATCTATTAATGATTTAAAAAAAATCTTTCTACGGTTATCTGATGATAAAGGACAGCTAGAGGATCTATAAGGGATTTAAAAATATCCTGTAGGTATCTTATGATGATCAAAAGGACGGCCTGAGGACCTATAAAGGATTTAAAGATATCCTGTAGGCATCCAATGAGAATCATAAGGACGGCCTGATGATCTATAAAGGATTTAAAAATAGCCTGCAGTACCTTATGATGGTCCTAAGGACGATCAATGGATCTAGGAAGGATATCCTGCAAGTATCTTATAAAGGTCTTGAAGATGGCCAGAAGATCTATAAAAGATATCCTGTGGGTATCTAATAATGGTTCTAAGGATGGCCAGAGAATGTACGAAGGCATTTGCGACGAATACATTTGCATTGCAATATATATATATATATATATATATATATATATATATATATATATATATATATATATATATATATATATATATTTATATATATATATATTGCATGTGTTTTCAGTTTTCAGTTATTACATTCCAGAAAAATCATTAATCTGTAAGCAAAATATATCCTGTAATTTTTAGTTTAATAATAGAAACTGCATTGCGATCTATTAATGATTAAAAAAAAATCTTTCTACGGTTATCTGATGATAAAGGACAGCTAGAGGATCTATAAGGGATTTAAAAATATCCTGTAGGTATCTTATGATGATCAAAAGGACGGCCTGAGGACCTATAAAGGATTTAAAGATATCCTGTAGGCATCCAATGAGAATCATAAGGACGGCCTGATGATCTATAAAGGATTTAAAAATAGCCTGCAGTACCTTATGATGGTCCTAAGGACGATCAATGGATCTAGGAAGGATATCCTGCAAGTATCTTATAAAGGTCTTGAAGATGGCCAGAAGATCTATAAAAGATATCCTGTGGGTATCTAATAATGGTTCTAAGGATGGCCAGAGAATGTACGAAGGATAAAAAAGTGTCCTACGGTTGCCTTGAAGACGACCATAGGACGTGCTAAGTATTTAGAGGGTCCTGTCATTATCCTGCAGCTGTCCAGAAAAGGTCCGTTTAAGACGTCCTACGGAAGTATCCAGGAGTACTTTTGGAGAAGCAGCGGACGTCCTAAAGACGTTTTTTTGACAATTTTGGGATGTCCACTGGAAATCCCGGAATCCTATGAGTGACGTCTTCCGTATGTCCGGAAGATGTCTTTGTGTTATCTGGGTACGTTGCCTATCTTCCCGAGAACGAGACTTCCAAAAGTGAGATAAAAAATCCTCTAAAATCTCACCCTCCTCTATAAAAATTTCAATGGCGCATCCTAGGCCATGAACCCCCCCCCCCCTTCTTCGTAGGCACCCCTGACAGGTGAGACCCACCTCCAAAGAGCAAGGACACGCTCCTTCTAAATATTAAAAAAAAAAAAAAACCCAAAAGCAAAAACCTGTCCAAAGTGTGAGAAATATCCCTCAAAAACTACCCCTCTAAAATTTCAATGGCGAAGTTTGGTTTCCGACAAGGATTAAGCATTGTTAAAAGTGACATCTAGTGGCAAATTTTCCTGCTCCCAGCAGATCCTTGTAGGCTACGAAAGGACGAAGTGTTGCCACCACTAGTTGGCACAGTGTTTGCACCATGTTGCGTCATTTAGTTTCGCAGTGGCAGCATTCTTTTGGATTTCAAGTTACGTCAGGTTTGTTTATATTTATTTGTTGAAAAGATCTAAAATCTGTGTGACATTCGTTTGACACACACAAGCAGAATCCATTTTTTTGAAAAAAAGATAATTGATTATGGATTGTTCTAATAATGTTGAGAGATTTTAAATTTAATTCTGTCTAATTTATTTGCCTCCATCACATGAATTAGAGAATGTAGGTTGGTGTACTGAGCTTCCTGTTTTATGTTGGTTTCACTTTCTATTTGTATCAAATATGTTTCAATTAATTGTAAATTGATTTACAAAGTTCATTGATATTTTGTAAAGATAATGCTTTGAATTAACTGTGTGAGTCTCTTGGTTGACGTTTTCTACTGGAATTGGAAGTCTGAAATGAGCTCAAAGTGTTTCCTTTTTAAAAACCTTTTGAAAAAATGAAAGTCTGACTTAATGGAATCAGTTCCGATATTTTAGTGTCATTTGTGATGAAATTTAAAGTGTGTCACATTTTTTTCCATAATTATTTATAGTTATCGAAATTGTATAGCTTTATAGAATTGCATGAACACTGCATTGCATGATGCATTGCATAGTACATATCAAAACGAATGTGTATTGATCAAGAATCATGAAGAATATTATATTTTATTGCACCAAGCTTTGCTTTATTTTAATGAGCTGTCTTGATTTCACAGATGAAATAGTTACTGTTGGTTTTCTATGTAATGACTTTCATCGGACCACAAAAGATCATCCTTAGTAAAATGCTGCGTAAACATAATTTTTGTAAAAACATGGAAGCATTTCACTTTTTATGTTTAAAATGTCAAGATTTCTTTTTTTAATTTATTCTCCTACTTAGAATTTACGTTTATGTCTTGCTGAAATTTGTTGTTGGTTTGTGTACATTCTAATTAGAAGCAATGTAATATCAATGCCTATTCTTCGATCATTTTTAAACAGAATTTATTGACAATATCAATGAAATTGTGGTTATCATCTACACTTTACTATCATTTTGGTTTTCGCAAGTAGGGGCGGGCTCGCTGGACTGATTTCAATTTTTTAAATACTATTCCAGTAAGTTACCACCCTATAGCCAAGGCTAAGGCAGAAATACATGAAATATACTGCCAACTCAGTAATTCCAGCCGAGGACTGCAGTTTCGTGCTTATTAGCACTCATCAGCCCAGCATAGGAAATGACTGAGCTAGAGGCTTCCTTAAAAGGTTTTCCACCTTTAGTGCAGTCACTTCCTATGTCGTGCTGATGAGTGCTAGTAAGCAAGAAACTGCAGTTCTCGGCTGGAATTTCTGAAATGGCGGTTTGTTCTCTAATTTTAGCAGGGAGACACTTAAAACAGCAAAAATCAGAGAATTCTAATGCTGTGGTAATGCATATGGAGACATTTCAAGCTTCTCAGATTCGGGCATTTTTTCTATATTCTTAGCATGTATTAATTTTTTTTTTTCACATTTTTCATATTTTTTTCACATGCATTTTAAAATTCCTTTTCTAATGACATTATTTTTCAAAATCTTTTTTTTTTTCATTCTATTTTCATTATTAATTTTGTGATTAAATATCAAACCGTTAAAAATAAAAGGTTTTAATG
The DNA here is from genome assembly GCF_026930045.1 of Uloborus diversus. Taxonomy (NCBI): domain Eukaryota; kingdom Metazoa; phylum Arthropoda; class Arachnida; order Araneae; family Uloboridae; genus Uloborus; species Uloborus diversus. The sequence continues at coordinate 107,074,943 of NC_072731.1, forward strand.
TTGCCTTCGCTTGATCTTTAGATTTGTTAATCAAGTAGTTAAGTACATAGCATATATATGCATATATATATGTATAGTATCAAATATAAGTGAATAACTACACATATATGCAAAAAAGAAAAAAAAAGATTAATTTATAGCTCTTTAAAACTCACTTGTAACTTGTTGAGGTAAAGTTTTTAAATTTGTTCATTCTTTTTTGCTTTTTTTTCTTTTTTTAGCCTTTTTGAATATGTTTTGAATTTTAATTTCTACATCTTATGTCATTTGCATGTATATATGAACTACATAAAAGCAAACAAATTTTAAAAATAAGTATCAAAGCACTATAACTTAAATGTGCACTAAACCAGTGACATGTTTTAAGCTAAATAAATGTGTGAACTAAATTTAAATCAGAAGAAGTATAAGAAAAATGTAGAGCTGGATAAAACTTGTCTTTTGTACAAAATATTAGACAAAATAATAATAATAATAATAAACTTAATTAAGAGAACTTCAATTAATAGTTGGAGTTATGGTGTTTTTGCATCCTAAATCTCCTTTTTTACTATTTTATCACGTCACACATGTTTCTGTGTGTGAAATACATAGTTGCTCCAAATTGTGATACAAAATTAAATTTTTTTACTGCTGGGTGCTGCAAGCTGCTCCAAATTATCAATTTTACTACTCCAAGCTGCTCCAAATTGCAATTTTACTGCTGCAAGCTGCTCCAAATTTGCAATTTTACTGCTCCAGGCTGCTCCAAATTCACCGTTTTACTGCTCCAAACTCACCATTTTCCTACTCCCAAGATTGCTCCAAAAGCAAGTTTTGGTTGGCACATCCCTGTGATATTAAATTAAGGCTGTTCAAGGGCTCTTGCCTGTTTTTTTTCCTTCTGAAATTGAACTCTTAAAAACACGAAAACCAAGTTTTGGCAATTTTTGAAAGCAATTTTAAGTGATGTTGTCAGATATTCAGGGGCTTTTTCTAGAAATTTTGCAAAACTGACCATCTGGAAACAAAATTCGAGATTCTCTGTAATGCTATTGACGCCCGAGGGGGGGGGGAATTTGGAGGGAGGAGCATTTTGAAGACTTTCTTACTTTCAGATAAATTAGAAAAAAGAAAAAAAATGCCGGAAACCTTCAAAGATAATGTCTTTTTTTAAATGCTGTATACAAACTTCAACATTAAAGTTAATTTTAAGTCAAATATGCACTTTTCTTTGGTTTTTTATGTTTTCCCCAATGGGAGGGATTTAATTCCTAAAACCCTCCCCTTGGACACGGCCCTGAACTTGCATATAGGCAGTCTTGCATAATGTAGACGAACGCGCGAACGGCGTTCGCAGAAAATTTTTGGCTGTGCAGAAATTTTTTTTTCACTACTAACGTTAATAATAAAAAAAATATTAAAACCCCATATTTTATTTCTGTTTCTTCCAAATCTTATGCAAAATTAATCTAAAAAATAATAATTTTTTTTTGAAATTGCGATTATAGTATGCTAATTCCTTAAAAGACAAAGGAGTAAACGGTTGCAAGTCAAGTCGAGACCGCTCCTACTATGACTGTCTAGTTTTTTTATTTTACACAGCCTGGATCGCGTAAGAAGAAAATTCAAGTGCATAAAATAAACAACGTTACAGACTCCGGAATGATCTCTCCCGCTGTAAATTGAGTTCCAATGTATTGGCGTAGGGGGGGGGGGAGCACTAACTTAAAACTTTTTAAACAGAAAATATGCAGAAAATACGGAACTGATGTGATATACCCCACCCTTGGCAACTTTTTCCTGTTGGCGCCAAGAAAGCTTCGCCAAGAAAACGATGTATGACGACATATGTCATACATCGTTTTTAGCGATGCTTTTTTAGCGCCAACAGGAAAAAATCAGATTAAAAAACATGATCAAAGCACTTCAGAACACAATATATATAAAAACAACATAAAAGCACAACAAAAAACATCACGAATATATGCTTCAAAAATGTACAGGGCCGGGGTTTTTTGTAAACATATTAAAATACAATGAAATAAATTATTGTATTAATTACAAGTCGAAATTAATGCATTAATTTTTTTTTTCATCATTTCTCCGGGATACGAGCCCTCGGTCCGAGGTCTCGTTACGAAAGTACTATGAGACCTCTGGCTCGCCAGGACCTCGCTCCGCTCGGTCCGTTATCCCTCCGACTGTTAATATACATTACAGTCGGAGTATGGTCACAGTTATGTATATTTTCATGGAGACACCCAAGGGTGGCTCCTTCCGTTCAGTGTACAATAATGACACAGTTTTAAGTGTGAAATATGCACCATTATTGTGCAGATTTATTAATAAAATTCAGCATTTTTAAGAGTACAACCGAAAGAACTTTCAATTGTTCACATAAAATTCAGTACCTAAAGGAGGCACGTTAATGTCTAAATAATTCGTCGCATCGATAAGAATTAATTTTTAGAACAAAATAACCGTACTATTTCTGTAAAATTAATTTACATACAGTAAAAATAAAGTTAAAAACTACAAGAACCCCTCTAGGATTTGTAAAAACAAAGAATTTTGGAAGTGAGAGGTTTTTTTTGAATTCTAAAATAAAGAACTTACCTTTTTATATGGTATAAATATTCACACTCAGTCTAAAACAATACATCATATGACAATGGCACGTTACAGATACACACCACGTTGGAGTTAACTTTTAATTAACCTTCAAGTTTGAAGAAACTGGCGTTTTCTAATGTTTTTACTTCAAAACACAACTACTGAATTTAAACTAACACAAAATAAGCATTCCTGTAAGGTATATTGCACGAAACAACACCACATATCTCTCCTGCGTGAAACCCAAACAACCCAAGTAAACAAGTTTGAACAGATCTGTAAGATTGCCTTTGGGTTGCTAAACACAGGTTAGTTTGGCCAGGGATGCCATGCATAAAAAATTATCGCTTCATTGGCGAGAAAAATATTTTAATTTTGTGCAAAAATATCGAATGTCGCCAAATGGGGGGGGGGGGGGTATATCACATCTGTACCAAAAATACGGTATTTATTTTTGCAGAAATACTTAATTTCAAACAAATAAGTAGTTCTGTTGATTTGTGTACAAAATCAAATTTCTTCATAAAATTTTCAAGTAAAAAGCAGGTAGCTCATGTTTTATCAGATCTACATGAACGTTTTCACTGTAAAATGAAAATAATAATAATGATCATGTGATTCATATTGAGCAAAAAATAATAGTTTAAGCAGTTTTCTTCAGTTAGTTAAAGCAAGCATAAACTATATGTTGTTGCAAAATAAATAAATAAAAATAAATAAATAAAGCTGCCCCCCCCCTTTTTATATTTTTGTATAAATAAAGCGTGAATGAGGCAAAATAGTTATTTGCAGAAAATTTTCCAGTTAGGATTTGTGTTTGCAGAAAGCTTTTCATTTTATCTAAGTCTGCATATAGGAGTACGCACATCTATTTTCTTTAGTTATTAAAAAACCATTGAATATTTAACAAGGATGAAGTCATGAAGTGCACACATCAGATTTCTATCCTACATTTAATAGATGCATCATTTTTATGTTTGATGTTATGTTATGTTTAATAGATGCATCATTTTTTATGTTGGTGTCCTTAAAGCAGCACCTTCTTTTTTTAACTATCCTATTATTACAAAAATCAAAAGAATAAACAAATGAGATCAAATTCTGTTTATCATTAGATTTCACGAGAAATGTGTTTGGTAAAATCCTTCCTGAAACAAAAGTCTGGCTACGGCTCTGAATATTTACATAAGTATAGTACCATATTTTCCTGCTTATAATTCACAGATTATCTATTAAAAGAGGCAAAGTTTATGAGGTACGGATTATACACTGCCACGGATTATCTGTGATTTTTTTTTCCTTCAACATCAAAGCATTGAACCTCAATATTTACAGCACGGTCTGAATGTTCATTTTACAAAGCTTGCATGTTCTTTCTTACTGCCTGCCTGTATGTTGGTTATTTTACGTTGCTTGAATGTTCCTCTTTGGCGATTCAGGATATGTAAAATAAACAAGAATACAGTAAAGGAGGAAGCCACTTGCACAAGATTAGAGGATTTGCACCTTTGTCTTGACTCTTTGTTTTTCAATTAATTAGCATACTATAATCATGATTTCAAGTAGAAATCATTATATTTTAGATTATATTTCAGATTAATTTTGATTATGCTTACAAAGTAATTGTCTTTTCACGTTTTTAGTTTAGTTGCTCAAATAGTATGTTAAATTCAAATTTTATTTTTTTATATCTTATTGTTCGCAGATTATACGAAACTTTTTTTTCTTCAGGCCGATTTTAGGACCTGTGGATTATAGGCCGCCGGCAGATAATACGCAGGAAAATGTGTAACATGTTTGCTATTGAATCTTTATGATTGCTTAAAATTTAGACAGGCATAAGAAATTTTTGGTTATTTGCCAAATTGACTTTTTTTTAAAGGTTTTCTAGCTATTTTTGAGATTTATCCAGTTCTGTTAAGAAGCCATGATTGAAAATATGGGGCAGGGAAGGAGGTGGGGGATAGCTTTTAAATTAGATTTTATATTACTTTAAAAGAATTTTCAGTACTTCTCACCCAGTTCAGTTCCTGGCTTTTCCATAGAATTTTTTCAAATCTTCTAAGGGTCATAGTGTCTCACTTGGATTGTTTCCTAGAATGTATATGAGAAAGTTGAGCAGAAATCCTGCCATATTCCCCCAAGTTTTAGCCTCATATTAACTTATTGAAATATTTAAATCAAAGGATTATTTAATACGTTTGACTGCTGGTCATTTGATAACCATTATTATAACCGTGACAAATATTAAAAATATATGAAGTACCTTGCTTCATTCATATAAATAATGACTGCATATATTAATATATCTATGTATTTTATTTTAGCTTTTATCAAGTGATCCATGGATACTTTTGTGAGTTTATTTGATCCTGAGACTCAGGATGAAAATGGAGGTTCATGCCTATCATCTATTCCTGATTTCTTTCCACCAGAAGCTGCTGAGGGAAATATAGAGTATAAACTAAAATTAGTAAACCCATCAAACAGCAGATTTGAACATTTAGTTACACAGATGAAATGGCGACTGAGAGAAGGTAATTAGGTTTTCTAATTAATTATTTTGTGTGTGCTCTTTTAAGGGGACAGAAACCAGTTTAGAAAGCCGAAAATTTTGTGTTTTTTTTTTTTTTTTTTTTTTTTTTTTTTAATAGAGAAGAAATAATCAGATTTCTTTAAACTTGGAGGATATTTTATTCATCTTTTGAAGTACACCTTGTAATTTTTTGAAGTAATTTCCACCAGAACTAGTGGAGTTAGAAGCTACTGTCCATGTGCGGTTGCCATCAGAGCTTGTTGCTGGTGGGCATTACTGTAGCCACAATTTTTGTCTGTAATCATTACACAGTTTTTCTTTCTTGTAAACAACATATTTCTTAAGAATATAAACCTAATTATGATCAAAAAAAAAAAAAAAAAAAAAAGCACGATTTTGAGGTATTTGATTCCAATGTTACGTTTTTCTGCCATTTTTTTTTTCAAATTTCTTGCATTAAAAACAATATTTTTATTAATAACACCATCGAAGAGTTAGGTTCATATAGAGTATTGAATAAAAATTATTCATGCAAATTTTCAGAATGATTGCTCAATGACTCTTTGAGTTAGAATGCCCACCAGTTGAAAAAAAGTTGTTTCCAGAAAAACACATTAAAAAAAAATGCTGTGAACGTTTTCGAATCTCCACAGTCACTTTAAGTGCTCTTAGCATCAGAACTAATAGGAATCTTTCACTGAAAATTTGCTCTAACTGAATAGCATAAAAAGTGTTTACTTTATGACATATTTCAAGTGTTATCATAAGTTCTTCCAAAATTAGATATAATCCACTGCCTTTCTATCTTAGTTTATTTTTTAAAATGTCCCTCTTCCTCCTATTCCTTCAAAATTCTACCTCTTACTTATTTTAACTGTTCTCATTAATTTATGTCTTTGCATTACAGGAGGAGGCGAGGCAATCTATGCAATTGGAGTAGCTGATGGAGGCATGCTCATTGGTCTTGGTGACAAAGAAATGAAAGAGTCTCTCCATACCTTGTATAGGATGGCTGAAAAGTTGGGGGCAGATATTACTAGCCTAGGTGAAAGATATGTAGATGGCATTAATGGAGAAAAGAAAACAGTTGCCGAGGTATTTGTGAAATATTTGCATATTACTGAATGTGGAGTGATGTTAAATTTAGTTATATTAGATTATATTTCAGAGCAACTGCAACAGGAAATATGATGAATTGTGAATTAAATGTTTTAGCGAATAAGTAATACATAACGCCATGAAATACGGCTTAATGTGTTACAAAAGTGTCTAAAAAAAGTCAACAGGAAATGTATCTATATGCTAATTAGTGATGTTCCGGATGTTCGTATCCGTATCGCGGATATCCGAGGGAAAATAAGGATCTGTATCCATATCCGTTACTTTTTTGAAGGATCTTAAACGGATCTTTTCTATTCTAAAACTTCTTAAATATTTGAATTAAAGACTCTTAAATTCTGTTTTAATTAGGTTTTACTCCCTGTCTAAATTATAAGTTATAATTTCCGAAGCCAATTTACCCCCCGTCGCAAAAAGGAAGGGGTAATAAGTTTTATAAGTGTACATCTGTCTGTCTGTTTGTGGCATCGTAGCTCCTAAACAGATGAACTGATTTTGATAGTTATTTTTTTCGTTCAAAGGTGACTTGATCAAAAGTGTTCTTAGCTTGACCTTGGTTTTGTAGAATTTTAACTACCGGAGATATTAATTAAAAATCACCTTAATATTTTTTACAATTATGGTAGTAAAAACTTACCCGTAGGTTAAAAATATTGGCCCTAATTAAAGGGACGAAGTTTTCCGTGTTTGATTTTTATTTTTAATTTCCAAGTTATATACAGTAGGAGCTATAATCTTGTTAAGTAAATTTTAATGCTATTCTAAGTCTTTATACGTGTGATTGGTAGCGATTTCATAGTCGGAAGATAAAGAGAAAAGGCTCGAGGATTTAAAATTTCTATCTCCTGTTGGTTCACATTTGTTAACAATATGTATTCTGACCTGCGAAATTCATCTTAATATGAGGTCAGCTATCTGGGGAATGTTTTTTTTTTCCTTTCTAATTTTTAATTTAATATTAGTTTTTGTTATTGACCTAGGGTTTGTGTAATTTTTCATTTTGATTTTTATCGGCATCCTTCAAAAAAAGTGAGACTAAATTATCTATTTACAATAAGTTGTAAAGGTTTTCCCGGCTGTGTTATTTCGTCGGTCTTGGTAAGTTGGGTGGAATGGATCAGTGCTGCATTTACATTGAAATAAAATGCAAAAAATTATTTATAGCCTGTTCATAAGCAACTTTACACTCTTGCTCCTGTATCCAACATTTACCAGTCTATCTAGAAATAATTTTTCATATTCTATCTAAGCATTAATGTAGCGCTGACCCATTCCTTCCAATTCCACCTCAATTTAACGGAGATTTAAAGAGTAAATAATTGAGTCTTGTTTATATTTTCGTCGTAGATGACATTTTTTGAAGAAACTGCCATTACCCTAACGGGAATACTTTCGGTAGCAAATTTTACACTTGGGTAGTTAATTTGAGTTAAAAAAAATTTTGAGATCCGTATCCCTATCTGCGGATCTTGACACTAATGATACGGGTCCGGCTCCGTATTCAAGGATCTACTTTTTTAACGATCCAGCATATCACTAGTTAAATTACATCAGTAATTTTAAACAAGAATTTAAATTATATCCTCTACTGGTTACAATTTGCTTGTTTATAAGACAATTTTATGGTTAGAATTATTTTTTTTTCTTCTTGCAGTTTTCGTTAGTTGCTTTGTAATTAGCTATTGCTATAATTTTCAGAAATGCCTTTCAGATTGATTACTGAAACAGTTAATGTATTATCTGCTAGTAGTCCATGAAATTAAAGGAGAATGATATTTTGATGTACACACAAAAACCTACTCTTAAAAGTTATTTTTAACCGATTTATCAATTCTGAAGCTAATTTTTACTTTCTTCTATATGTAATATATAGAAGAAAGTATTGGATTCGTGCAAATTTTCGAATTTCGAATTTTGACGGATTCGAACGTTTTGAGGTGTGCTGAGTCCATTTCGACTATTTTTGGAAAATGTCTGTCTGTCTGTGTGTGTGTGTCACGTCTGTGTGTGACCAGTTTTTTGTGGCCGCTCTACAGCAAAAACTACCGCATGAAATCGAACAAAACTTGGTACACATATGTGCCCCTATGTGAACTTGTGCCCATTGGTTTTTGGCGCGAATTCCTCCAAGGGGGGGGGGGGTGGAGCAATGGGACGTTTTTTGAGTTATGCGTGATTGCTATTCCTCAGGAAGTAACTGGCGGAATCAAACAAAATTTGGTCCATATGTTGCCAGTAACAGAAACAGGTGCTGATTCAATTATGGTGTCAATAACTCAAACGGAGGTTGAGCTATAGAACGTTTTTTGTCGTCAATTGTGACTGCAGTATCTCAAGAAATAATGAACAGAATGAAAGAAAAATTTATCGGCAAGTAGCCCTTAGTGGGTATAAAAGCTGATTTTATTTTGGTGTCAACAGCTAAAAAGGGGGTAGCGCAATCGCCCGTTCTTTTTTTCCATTGTGAGTGCCCTATCTCAAAAAGTAATGCTACGTTCTGGTTGAAATTTGGAATATATGTGAATCCATATGTAAACAGGCTTTGGTTCAATTTTGGCGCCAATCGCGCCAAGAGGTGCTGATTTATTTTTATTATCATTATTTTTTAGCGAATAAAAATAGCTTTATTAGTGCAACAATAAGAAAGATAAATCGTAATAGATTACCGTCTGCTTATTTCTCGTGATTTTAATTGTATGGAAATGATCGGAAATATTATTTCAATGATTTAAAATTTTTAACTGTTGCCATCTTATGTTTGTTAACAAATAAAATATTTGTAATTAATTCAAGCAAGGCTTTTAAAATAACTTTCAATTTTCGCTCTTTGCTTTGCTTTTGCAATAATGCAGATATTGGGATGATCGTCAAGTTTTTTCATGTGTAATTTTGTTTTTGTTGGGAATATTGCTTCCTCGTCAAGCATGGGGAGGGATCAGAAAAAAAAAGAAAAATATAGAAGAAAGTTTCGTGATGGCCACAACATACTAGTTTCAAGATGAATTAAATCTTAATGTCCTATCAATGTAATTTAAGTATGTTCCAAGATGTCATGTACCTAGAATAATGTTTTTGATCATTTGTTATATGTTTTTGACTTGACCATTTTATATGGTGATTGCAGTTAAAGCTCTTATTTTCAAGAGCTGCTATATGTTATGAACTTTAAATTTTTGTTTGAACCAATTTTTTACGAGCATTTAGTTGTAACAAGCAAGTGTAAGTGAATTTGACTACTCACTTATAATGAGCATGAAAATACTACTATGCTGTTGATACAAAAAGGTAAACTTCTGCTGTTGATAGCTTTACTCCATTAAACCATCAAGGAATTGAAAATTTACAAAATTTCAATTCATTGATGCATTTAAGTTGAAGAAAATGTCTCACCTTGTTTTATAATTACAGTAGTGTCCCGAAAATCCAAGGTAATTGGGGCTCGCCCCACCTCGGATTACTGAAAACTCAGATTATCCAAAAAATTCTTTGGACTACATAAAGACATGCGCTGTTTACTTCCTTACGTTATGAAAAGGAAATATTGTCTCCTCTAAAAATTTATCACTGAAATATCAACATAAATTTAAGTTTTAATTAACCCTAAATGAGTTTTGATTAGTTTTTTTCTTGATATCTGCACGTACTTGTGTGTAAACTTGAAGGCAACCAAAAACTGCGCTTTGATCGTCCTCGAATAAGTTTTGATGAGTTTTGTCATGACATTTGCTGCTATGTGTGAGCGTACGTATGTACCTCACATAAAACAAAAACGTTAGTCATAAAAGGATAAAATTTCATCTATATGCTTCGTACAGTGTCAAGTTTTGCACTTTCCTTATAAATTGCAATCCAATATTCCAAAAGAGCTGTATGTTAGTCCTTTGAAACAAAACAATGTTTCAATTTCAAGTTATATTTTGTATCAACCTACTTTCTACTTTTCCAAGGCCTTAATCCATCTCTAACAGTCAAAAAATATTTCATGTCACTTGGCAAGTGTTATTGACATAAACCTTTCAATTTCTTTTCATTACCTTATCGTATATTGTTAGGGAAGTTGGAAAAGTTGTGCATAAGCAAAATATTTTAATTTTCAGATTAAAACATTTTTTGTCTATAAAATGTATACCTTAAAAATATCAACAAAGCACCTCGGATTAAGCGGAACCTCGGACTTTTGAGACTTGGATTTTCGAGACTATTGTATATAGAAAGTGTTACATAGAAGAATTTGAGTATTTCAATTACAAGGCGTTTTTTCCTGTTGATAATACATTTCTTCCCATGCATTGGTTAAGAGAAACTTGGCGACTTTCAGTTAATCAAAAATGCTAGATGGGAAATCCATTGCCAATTAAACATGTTTTCAGTATGTTAATTCCCTCAAGAGGTTGCATTGAAGTGTAAAAATTCTGCCAAAAAGTAAATTATGCCATTAAAATATATTGAAAAGTCAGGGAAGTTATCAAAGCGCTTATTGTATTTTCAAAAATTTCTTAACTATATCGTCCATTTTAATAGTTGGATTTGGTTGGTCATCAAATTTTAGGCTATAAATATTCTATGTCGGCGTTCTACATAGGCAAAGAGACTGAAAAGTATTAAGTGTTTCTTTATGACATCTAAAACCTTGGCAACAAAAAGAACTCACTAAACTGTTCAGATATTGAAATCTTTCCTAGATCACTGAAAAACTAATATAAAACACTTGACCCATTTTCAAATTTTTTTGCTAAGTAGTCTAAACAAAGTGCTTATGTCTGCTTGTTAAATATTGACAAAATTAAAAAACTGAAATGTAGAATTTAATGTATTTGAAATGAATAAAAAAAATTTAAAGAGTGTTGTAAAATTTGTGTAAAATTATAAATTTTAAAAGTATATAGTTAACACATGGCTGAAATACTTGAATGTGAATACTTATTTTGTAAGAGCTTTATTTGTAAGAAAGAAATAGAGCATTTGTTGTGTTTTATGAATTGTTTCATGATAGCAAGGGTAAAAAGAAAGTGGACACATTACAAATGATTTTAGTGATAATTTGATTGTAATTAATATTGTTTATTTTTAGATTACTGAAATTAATTGTTCAAAACATTTAGGTGCTTGTCAGGAAAGTACCTGATGATCAACCTTCCATTGAGTTTCGAGTTGCTGTTCTTGGGAGCTCTGATGTTGGAAAAAGTACTTTGCTGGGTGTTCTTACACAAGGAGAGAAGGATAATGGCCACGGCAGTGCACGTCTGAATTTATTTCGCCACTTGCATGAAATTCAAAGTGGTCGCACAAGTAGCATTAGTCACGAAATTCTTGGATTTGATTCTCAGGGTAGCGCAATGACTTACAGCACATGTCGTACTGCCGAGGAAATCTGTGATAGCTCAAAAAAACTGATAACATTTATTGATTTAGCTGGTCACCAGAAGTATTTAAAAACGACTGTTTTTGGATTAACAGGTATTTTTGTATCATTTATCTAAATGAAACAGCTTTGAATTGTTATTTGAATGTGCTTTGTAATTTCATTCTGAAAGGTGTAGATCAAAAAAGAGATTGTTATGCATTTTTTGTGTACAGGGTATAATGATTTGTAATTAATGCTTTTTTATGTATTCTTTAACATTTTGTTTTAAAAGTTTGAGTAAATACTTCCTGTTACTTTCTTTAAGAAAGAACCACTTTTTTTTATGATGAAATAATTGAAAAGTGTTTTCGTGCCAAATGAAATTGATAATTATTATTAGAGAAACAATTTTCTTACTTAGGGAAGTAGGCTCATTAAGCTTTGCACAAACTTATTCAATGTATTTGAAGGATAGGAATAAAACTATTAATTCCAAGTTCTTGTCCCCTCAAATCGCTTCAATGATATTGATTGCATTCTATGTTACGTTGCTTCAAACTACGCACATCAACTCAGCCTTTCTGCTGTGTTCACATTTATCATTTTTATTTATAATTTTACTTTTAAATAGCTTGTAATGATTAGCTTCATAAATAATATTATTAGAAGTTTTTTTTTTTTTTTTTTTGAACTATATCAAGCAATAGTGCTTATTGATCTCACTTCAACCTCAAACAGCATAAGTAGTAACTATTGTCTTTGCAATTGATCCAACCAATCGCATGACTAAGAATTAAAAATTATCTTTTAAAGTGAAGTTACTCTTCAATTTAGTTGAATATTTAATGCATAATTTTTCACACAAACTCAGCTTTTGTGTTAAGATTCAGGCCTGGATCTGTGTACCCGCAGACCCCGCAGTGCAGGGGACCCCACGTCCTTAAAGGGCCCATCAGCCCAAGAAATTAAAAAAAAAAAAAAAATTGAAAAAACTATCCCTATGACTTATTAGTGTGCAAATATACACTGCTGGCCTCTGGGGAGGGACCCAATTGATTTTGTTGCAGGGGGCCCAAAATTTATTGATCCAAGCCTGTTAAATTTCATCAGAAATTTAACAGAATTAAATTTAACCCTATCTATAGGCATAAAACAAAAATTTTGGGATAATGTCAAGAACTTCAAGAATTAAAAGAAAATAAAACTAAATCAATAAATAACTTTCAAACTTTACACGCACAAAAAAAAAAAAAAAAAAAAACTATTTCTTCCATACCAGAAAGAATGAATTTTCTTCTATAATACCTTTTCATCATAAAACCATCCAAGAACATGTATGATAACTCAAAAAATTGAAAAAATTTCTTTCTACCAATGGAACTGAGTTCAAAAAATACCTCAATTTGTTCTTTAGTTACAGTTGAGCCTCCATATATCAAACTTCCACACATCAAAATTTTCTATCTATCAAAATCTCAGCAAATCTCTATGTTCATTACATAGAAAAATTGTTTCTATATATCAAAAAAATCTCCATATGTTGAAATTTTTTTCGAGACATTCGTAGGTTTTTTTTCTACTTTGGACTGTTTGTCTCATGAAAAATGAAGGTTAGGGGAGAAAATTATGTTCATTAAAGGTTGCTAGGAAGTTCAAAAGCAAACTGGGGTTGAGTGGTGTGTAAATTGGTCGTTGTTCTATTCTGGAGTTCTTTAATTCCCTCAAGTTTATTTCAAATCTTAGTTGGAACCAGTAACACTATAAAATCAGTTTCAAGCTATCCCTTTTGTCTTTTGATTATCATTCCTAGTCTTTTTAGCTTCAGTAAAAAACATTCAAGTTAAGTAGATTGATTTTTTACTTTTCTCTCTATTACATTGTCAAAACAAAAACCATCTAATGTTGCAGATCAAGTTGAATTGCCGAAGAATGAAAATGTATGAAGGCACAAAAATATATGTAATTTCTCTTAATTTTTTGTTATTAACTTTCATTTAATCCGATGCTCATATCAGTTAGAAATTGGGTTTCATACACGAAAATTAACTTTAATTTTAATGTTTTAGGAGATTTTTATGATAAAATTGGATTGTTTCTATATATCAAAATTTCTATATATATCAAATTTTTTTCTGGAAAATTGCTGCTTCAATATATTGAGGTCAGACTGTAGTTTTAAATGAAATCAAACGTTTATAACAGAAGTACTATTTTATTAAAAAATCATTTATTACTGTGTCTTTCTTTTTTCAAAAAGACGACTCACAAGAAGCAAAAATGCTTGCGTCGCAGTAACGTAATTAACTGCTGTGAAAAATGTTCAAAGGCTCATGTCAATCAATGAACTGTTAACAGTGTTTAATCTGAGATTTAACAAAATTTCTGAAAAGGTAAACTAAAATTTTAGACAATTTTTGATTTCAAAAACTTGAATTTGTCAGAAACAAAATCATGTTTTGTTTTATTTTTATGTTTTTTCAATTCTGTAGACAGCATGGGGTATTTCTATTGAACTGCAATAGCTTAAAAGTATTCAAAACTTTAAAGAAATAACGTTTTCAAAAGTTTTTTCTTTTAGTTATGATTTAAACTATTACAGTAGGTTATTAAAATAATGTAGTGATTTGTTTTTCTTTAAATTAAGAAAGTAAACTGGAAATTAGCATAGAAGGTTTCAATCTCTTAATATATAAACTAAGGTAAACACACCAGTAGTGGCCAGTGCTTCAGTAGTGGCCACTTCAAGGTTTAAAATGCACTAATTTCAGCCACAGTGAAGAATCTTTTATTGTTTTTAAACTGTGTGTCATTAGCTCTCTTAAACTCAATGAGCGTATTACAGCCCAACTTTACCTTAATTATCCTATTTTTTAAAAATGCCAGAATTTCATTTTGTTCAATTTTTTATCATTTTCGCCCCAAACCTCAAATTTGATCTAGCAGCGGCCACTTCAAAATCTGAAAATTTCAGTAGTGGCCATCAGACATTCTCACAACTAATGAATAAAATTGATTCAATATGATAGTTACATTAAGTACCACTACATTAATCACATTATTATTGTTCATTTCTTTCTTCAAAGTATATAGGTAACCTTGAAGTGGCCACTACTGAAGCACTGGCCACTACTGGTGTGTTTACCTTTCTCATTGTTATAAAACTGGTAAAGCAAAGTACTGCAGTCAGACATTTTAATATTCTCTCATACATTAGTGTTTTTAATGAAAAAGCTTTCCCGAACATGCACATGTTAAAAAAGATTCCTATTTTTTTAGGACATTCTCCTCATTTTGCTGTACTTGTGATAAGTGCTGTAAGTGAGCTTTCTGGAATTGCAAAGGAGCATCTCAGGCTTGCAACTCTTGTTGACATCCCTGTTGTGGTAGTAGTGAATAAAATTGATCTTGCAAGTGAAACTTGCCTTCAGCGTACACTATCCCAACTGGAAAATCTTCTTGTAACACCTGGTTATGGAAAGGTTTGATTTCATTTTGTTTCATTTTTCATTCAGCATTTTATTATTTTGAACTTATAACTCCTAATACTTCTGTAATTGTTTATTATGTTTAGCTGTTTTTCTAAAAAATGTTTAAAACATGCATATCTTCAAAAGTTCAAAAGCTAAAAACTAATAAACTTTTTTGAAAAAATTATTTGAGTCATTGTTTTAAAATGAAATGGAATTTAACTTATTCTTTAGGGATTGTATAGATGTAGCTCTTTTTTCATAGTGTGTAACTTGGGTTAAGCTGTAGTTTTGAAAATGCAGAATAGGCATCTAAAGCTGTTAATAGATTTTGGTTATTTGTTAGAGACAATTGAATTTTATATTGCTCTTTCCATATTGACAAAATATCTAACTATGAGGTTGAGTCAGAAAATGAGTTTTCCTTGGCAACTGTGGACAATGGTGTGTATGAAAGTTTAAAAAATAGAGAGACATTAAAGATAAGCCATAACTTAATTTTCCCACATAAGTATCAAAGAAATTGGGAAATTCGTCGTACAATTTGATGAGCTTCAAAAAGCCCTACAGGAGAAATTCAGGGCTCTGCTTATGGAAGAAATGTTTAACAGCTATGTTCGAAAGAAGTTCAAAACAACTCCCTCTGCAGGTAAAGTGCTCCTCACAGTTTTCTGGGACCCCCAAGGAGTTTTGTTGCTGAACTTTTTGAAAGTTGGAACCATCAATGCTATGTGGTATTGGAATACCCTGTCAAAATTGAAAGGGATTCAGAGAAGCACCCTGGCCTTCTCAGATCTAGCTTTCAGATGTTGGATGACAATGCAAAACTACACTCAGCTTTGAAGAAGAATATTGGCTCAAGGTACTTTGTAAGCAATGCTGAAATCAAACAAGTCATTTGATGCTTCTTCTGTATATTAGGGGCAGCCAATAAATAACAAGACAGATGCTATAAAACAGATTTTATTAGACATTCTTCAAAAGTACTGTTTTCATCAAAAATAAAAGTTTGATAAATTTGATGTAATGTCACTTAAGAGTAGGATTTTTGTGTAGATTATACACCACATGTGATCCTTTTAATAATGAACTATATTTTAAAGTTCCACACATGCTTTGAATTTGACCAATATAGCCTCAAAACTATAAAAAAGTCAATAATTGTATAGCTCCGTACTTTGAGAAAAAGTATCAAAAGTCATTATTTATAAAAATGTGCTCTCATATTAATTAATTCTTACATAGATATCGAAAAAAAAGTAATAAAAGCATTTCTTGCATAGAGAAAGAAAAAGTTCATTTTCCCCTTAGCGCATAACAAAATGTTAAATTTACGAGTGATAAAGAGCCTAAGCGCATAACTTTGGTGCAAAATGTAAAATTTGCGTGTGATAAAGAACGTAGGTTAAGTACAAAAGTTTGAAAATAAATATCTAGCTTGCAACATCCCACATATGTTGCACCTTGAAGCAAAAGAAGTTGCTAAATAAATTTTAATGATTTTTGAGCTCTCAAACTGTAACCACATTTCACACAATAAAGCATAGTTTGGCTGCCGAGTTGTACTTATTATCTTGACTTCTACCAATGTTTGACCTTAGTGATGCATTGTGGGATGATATTTCTGAATATATTCTGACTCGAAGAAATCCATCTCTTTTGGTTAGATAACAAATTGTGGTTGACCCTTTGTCTAATTTTACCCATAGTCTCATTGTTTTAGTATAAACGTGAGGTTTTGTAAATCATACAATTCAGTAGGTACCGCCATCAAGTACCATTTTTTTCAAAGTTTTATCTGAAATTCCTATTTGAGGTGGAGGATCCGAGTTTTCCCACTCCCACCTATCAATGAGCTCGAGGTGGTCTCTCAGCATTGAAATCTGGAATTATGTTTTTTTTTGTCCAATTAAATTTTTCAACTTTGCCATCTTGCTCTCAGTTGTCATTTCGATCATCAACAATAATATAGTTCTGTACACTGGTTACTTTGAGAATCTTAAAAATATAGCTCTGGAGAATGCAGCAATGATCGTCATCAGAGAACTTGGTTTGCGTTGGATTACGAAGATAAATTCGAAGAATTTAACTAGACATTGAAAATTTACAATTTCAGATTTCAATTTCAAAGCTGAGAGTTATGAGGTCATTGATAAACGGAAATGGGGAAAACGTGGCTCCACCTTTCCAAAATGGGAATTTAAGATAGAACTTTGAAAGAAATGGTGCTTGATGGTGTACCTGCTGAAATTTATGGTTTTCAAAACCTCACATGTGATACTAAAGCAGTGAAATGATTGGTAAAGAAGCGCTAGCTATAGTTTGTTTTATAACCAAGAGAGATAGCTTTATTCAAGTCAAATTAGAATCCAGAAATACGCCACAATATAACACTAAGACCGAAAATTGGCAGAAGTCAAGTAGTTCAACTCGCACGCCAAACTATATTTCATAGTAATCAATGTGATTAGTTTGAGGGCTCAAAAATATTAAAATTTATTTCGCAACTTCTTTCGTTTCGAGGTGTGCAATATGTCAGCTGTTTCAAGCTACATATATTTACATTTTCAAATTTTTATACTTAACCATTACTCCCTATTGTAGGCAAATTTTACTTTTTGAGCTTACGTTATTGACTAAGTGGAGAATTATCTTTTTTTTATTGGATAAGAAATCCTTGTATTACCTATTTTGTTCATATCTTTGTAAAAATTAATTCATATGGAAGCAAATTTTTATAAATAATAACTTCTAATACTTTTTCCTCATTGTACGGAGCATCATGATGTTTTTCGATTTTGACGCTACATTTGTCAAATGCAAAGCATGTATGAAACTTTAAAGTATAGTTTATTATTAAAATTATCTTATGCAGTATGTAATCTATACAAAACGCTCAAGTAATATTACATCAAATTCATCATTTTTTTTGATGAAATTATTATAACTTTTTCCAGTTTTTATGCAATAATGGTGAACTTCTAGGCGCGGGCGAACCCTCAAGCTATTTTTTTCTGTTGAAATCCTTTTGCATGACTAAATATCTCTAAAAAAGGCAACTTTTCTGCACTATTACTTAACATATATCAGATTTTGATTTTTTTCACTCCACCCTAATATGCAATCCACACATTTTTTTCTTTTTAACAGAAATATACATCAAATTTTTAAAAAAGGTTCTCCAAAAGTACCAATTTATTCAAATCAATATTATACAAATCATTCTGATCATCATTCTACCATTAATTTTGAATGAGATTTGATTTTTGTAAATAGTTCAATGGTTTTTTTCAAACAGAAATTAACCTTTTTTTTTTGTGAATCAAGATTTTAAGCAGGAAGTTTTTTTTTTTTTTAAATTTTAGAGTTACATGCAATTATATATGTGTTTACATATATACACTCCATTAAATGAAGATAAATTGAAATTTTTACTTAAATCTGTCCACTAACTAACAATATTGATATACTGATTATATCATGTGTATACACAATAGTTTTTGAGAGGAAAGCAGCAAATAACAAGGTTCAACTGTGTTGTGACTTCAGTTGGAAAAAGATTTTTGTAAATCAAGCCTACAAAATTTGCACTTTTTCTGAAAAAAAAAAAAAAAATGTGTTGTGTGATAGTAAGCATCTCTGAGTTTATAATTCATGTAGAAGTGTTTGTAAAAAAGGCAAGGGATTTATCTTTTGTTAACCACTATACAAGCTTAAGGGGGAAACCAGTTTAGACAAGTCAAAAAATCCACTTTTTTTCAATGTCATAAAATGTTAGTAAAACTATTCAAGGATATGTTGCCAAAGTTTCAGTGAAAAATTCGGATTTGTTCTGATGCTATCAGCCACTTACGTGACTGTGGGGTTTTGAAAACGTTCACAGCAGTGTTTTTCAAATGTGTTTTTCTCGAAACAACTTTTTTTTCAACTGGTGGGCATTCTAGCTCGAATAGTTCTTCATTAATTCTTCTGAAAATTTGTGTGAATATTATTTTTTCAATTATACTCTATATGAACCTAACTCTGGAGTGATATTATTTAAAAAATATTCTTTTTAATGCAAAAAATGTGAAAGAAATGGTAGAAAAACGTGAAATTGTAATCAAACATTTCAAAAACATGCAATTTTCAACTTTTTTGATCAAAATTAAGTTCATATCCTTAGGAAATATGTCATTAAGGTAAAAGAAAAATTGTAATAATTACAGATAAAAATTATTGTTTTGGTAATGCCCACCAGCAAAAAGCTCTGATGGTGACCGCCCATGGACAGCAGCTTCTAACTCCTCTATTTCTGGTGGAAATGAGTTTACAGAATTACAAAATGTATTTCAAAAGATGCATAAAATATCCTCCAAGTTTGAAGAAATTCTGATTATTCCTTCCTTGCTAGAAAAATTTGTGAAAAACACTAAAATTTCGAGCTTTTAAACTGGTTTCCCCCCTTAATTACTGTCTGTTTTTTAAAAATACATATTAATTCATATGGAATGATTTTGTTTAGAATTATTGAGAATTTGTTTTTGGTACATTATATATTTTTATCTTTTGTATTGATAGTCTTTTCATTTTCTTTTCCTTTTGTAGATGTCTTTTCAAGTCCTCAATGAAGATGATGCCTTAACTGCTGCTAGTTCCTTTGCTACTGATAAAATAACACCTATTTTTTCAGTTTCTTGTGTGACAGGGAAAGGTTTAGATCTACTGTATACTTTTCTTAATATATTACCTCCTGCAATTAACCAAAAGGAAAGAGATAATCTTATGCAAAAACCTGCCGAATTTCAGGTGAGAGGCAACAATTAACTGAAGTAAAGTAAAATAAAAAGCTCTCTAAAAATGTTTTTTGTTGAATACAGTGAAACACTGTTTATACGTTTCTCATTTATATGTTTTAATCATGTATGCATTTTTTAAATTGCTTCCTGCAGAGTCTAATACAGTGAAATTCCATTACAATAAATACCAATGTAGCAAAATTTCTGTTTCAACAAAATAAATTTTCAGTCCCATTGTAATTGTTTTTACATTGCTTGAATTCCATTACAACAAAATTCCCTTTACAGTGAACAAAATTTGTTGTCCCTTGAAGTTCGTTGTAACGGAATTTCACTGTGCATATCAATGTATACCTATTATAGGTTTTTTCATTCATACACGTTTTTCAGACAGTCCCTTCAAAAACTTATAAACGGTGCTTCACTGTATTTTTCATGTACAGTAGAACTCCAATTATCAAATTAAATGGGACCGGAGCCCATTCAGTTAATCAAAAATTTGGATAAATTTTCTAAAAAAATTGTCTATTTTAATTAATTACTGCCCATATGCTGAAAATAAGGGAACTAAACTATTTTTAAAGGACAAGAGCTTTTAATGAATCAAATGAAAATACTTTTACATGCTAAGTATACTTACAAGAGTTGTACATTAGTACAGCATGTATGTATTGTACTTAAAATGAAAGTCATTGCTTGTTCAATATCTCAATCAAAGTAAGCTCTTTGACTAGCTTCACGGAAGGAATAGTACGTAAAACAATCATTATTTTGTGAACCGCAGTACACTTCCGCCTTAATTTTTTGAAATTTGTAGTAATTCCTCTTTAGATAGTAGGAATTCGAATAATTTGGTTTTTGGTGTAGCATATATGTTTTCCTGTCATTTAAAAAATAGTCTATTATAACAAACATTATTGCATATAAAAATTTTTCCATCAAGTGTGCATGCCTATTTGCCTATTTTACCAAACATGCCGGAACAAAAGTTGTTACTATTTTCAACTATTTTTAATTCTTCTTGCCATCTTAGCTATTTGATCAAATAGCAAGTTTGTCACAGTATATTGTCATATAAGCAAACTTTTGCAATACACTATCTTTGGGTTGCGTGTAATGCAATATCTTCAGAAATGATTTTCTAAGACATTTAAAGAAACGTGTTTAGGATTCCATACTAATTATAGGGAAATGTGGCAATTTGATGTTTTTTTTCGCGCTTTATTTTCAGTGGAAACCAAATGAGCAAGCTTGTACAGAAAAGCTAATGTGCAACAAATGACAAAAATTCAAAAAAAAAAAAAAAGAAAAAAGAAAATTTGCAGATACTGCCTTCTAACAGCATTATAATACTGACTTATTAACTTATGCAATAAAGAGGTAGTTTTTTCTTAAATTGGTTCTTCAAATGAAACTCCAAAACACAAAATATCCTAATTAAACTTGCAGCATTCGTTGTGTCTTGTGTGTACTTTTTGAAGATTTGAGTCATGATAAAAATATAAACTAAGGGTTTTAAAAAAATGTAGGTTGGGTAAATGATTAGTTATAGGGCATGCTCAGGTTTTTTTTTCAATTTGGATACAACTGTTGCATATCTAGTTAGTTCATGGAAAAAACATATTCTAACAATATTAGAGTTTTGGAATAGGGAAGTTTTTGATTTTTCAATTTTATTTTTATATGATAGAGCAACGTGTATGAACGTCATAGGTGAAAAAATTTTTGCGATATGATAAGTAGTTTTTTTTAAATTAATTTTTAAAGTTCAAGCGTTTGTTACGTCAAATGGTATAGATAGGTGCAGTTGGCTTCGAAGACGAAACGTAAGACTTACCTCCTCATTTAACTCCTCACATTTCTGGAACATTAAACCTCTCATCCTCTCGGAAATATTCGAATACCATTATTGATGTTACTGGAGGAAGATTGATTATTAGATTGTCTTTAACGAATCCGGCCCCCATAGTGTGTTCAAAAGGATTATTGAATTTCTAAAAAATAAAAATATCAGCGTGCTAAAAATGTCGTAGCGAAAACATGGGATCTTCGGTGGAAGGTTGCCCATTAGTGCCCTGTGACGTAAGCTCGTGACGTTTCACAAAAGCGCACTTTTGGGCATGGATTTTTAAAAATTCATTAAAAATCAATAACGGTGTTTTAAAATTCGGCGATGGTGAATTTTTTGGTTTTGAGGTTCAATTAACAATATCCAATAGTCAAAATATGAACATTTAATAGGTTGCAACTTCCCTATTGCACTCTATAACTGTGATAATTTCATGAGTTTTTATTGGAAACATATCTCTTTACTAATCATAAAGCTCAAAGTTTCTCTGGATATCTGAATCTCTGTCGGGATATCTGTCTGGATCTCTGTGACGAGTATAGCGCCTAAACTGTTTGGCCAATTTTCATGAAATTTGGTACAAAAATAGTTTGTAGCATGGAGGTGTGCAGTGCACCGAAGCGTTTTTTTGAAAATTCGATTTTGTCCTTTTTCTATTCCAATTTTCAGCTTATTTTACCGAGCAAATTATCATAACATGGACAAGTAAATTACCATAAGGTGGACGAGCAAATTGCCAAAGCGGGGACGAGCAAATTACCATAACATGGGTGAGCAAATTAACATAGCAAATTGGGGAGAAACTCATCATTCATTATTTGTAAATATACAGCAGAGCACAAAACTGGTCAGTAAAAGTCAGTATTTGTCAGTTTTTTCAAAATTTAGTCAGTAAAGTCGGTATTTTTGTGCAAATTTGCCGAAGAATTCATTTCAAGAAAAATATCGACAATGGTATTTTTCCTATTTTCCATATAAACTTTATAAATTGGAAAAAAAGTGAGACATTGTCAATACTGCAACCTCATTTTGCCTGCCTGCTAAAGTTTGCATTATTTTATAGGAATAATTTGCTGTTAGCTTCTTTTTAGTGTACTTTCCAGAAATATTTTAAAGATAGAACAAATATGTGCTTAATCTGTTGTAAAAAATTCTTAAAAAGAAGTAATCGTCAAATAAATAACTAAGATAATGAATAGTGCAAAATAAATTTTTTGAAAGTAAGGTATTGAGATGGGGAAATGTGTGTCTAATGGTCTGCCTGATCTTGACTTTCATCAAAAGTTCTTGCAGTATAAGTGACCTTAGTTTCTGTACGTAAAAAAATATTGGCTGAATAGTAAATAAAGCAATCTTCTAACTGTGCTCTGTGTTTTACTAAAACATTTTTTAATCTAAAAATTAACAGGATTAATTGTACAATTTATAGATATTTTGTATTTCCTGATGTCAGATTTTTTTTTTTTTAATTCTGTTTTCGAGTTCAAAAAAAAAAAAAAGTGAATGAAACATTGCTCTTAATTATTTAATAATATTTTGACCAGTTACAAGATCTCTTAATTTATTTTCCTAGTTTCAAAAAAGTTTTATTCATTATTCAGTAAATATATAAATTAAAAACGCAACTTTCAGTCAAAATTTGTACCAATTAAGCTTTACATTATGTTGCTGCACATTACGAATAAAGCTAGCATCTATTTCCTTAAGTATGATGCTCTTTTTTGTTGCGTCAATGTTTGCTAAGTTTTAAAATTTTAGTCAGTATTTGGTTAGTATTTAGTCAGTATTGGTCAGTATTTTTTAAATTTTGGTCTGTAAAGTCAATATTTTTGTCCCTCCAAACAGTTTTATCCCCTGATACAGGCAAACCAAATGACCTTTTAATTTTCTACTACAGGCAAAACCGTGCGGGTTCCGCTAGTGTCAGCATGAACTAGATCTTTTTTTTTTTTTTTTTTTGTAGCTCCAATAATTTGTTATATTTAATTTCATTTATTTACTTTACTTTTTTTCAGATTGATGAAACTTTTCATGTACCAGATGTTGGAATTGTTGTATCAGGGCTGCTAACCAGTGGAGTGATTCGTGAAAATGACAGCTTACTGCTAGGTCCTACTGATAAAGGGAGCTTTTTGCCTGTAAAAGTACTGTCTCTGCATCGACACAAAGTACCCAGTAGAGTTGTGAGAGCATGTGAAAGTGCAACTTTAGCCCTTTCTAGTCATGACAGCGTAAATCTCCGAAAAGGGATGGTCCTTATTAGTCGTGAAATAAGGCCACCTGTATGTTACTTTTTTCAAGCAAAGATTCAAGTACTGTTACATTCAATAAATATATGTGCCGGATTTCAAGCATCAATACATATAGGGAATGTAAGGCAAACTGCGACAGTGCTAGGCATTATGGGTAAATCTAGCCTCTCTGTCAATGATAAAGCTTCTGTTATATTTAAATTTATTCAGCGACCTGAGTGTATACATCCAGGCTCTAAGTTATTGTTGAGGGTAGGACAGACGAAAGCAATTGGAAAAGTGACCCAAGTCTTTCTCCTTGGTGATAATTTGCCATTGAAAACATCACCAATACACAACATATTAAAAGAGTGATGCATAGCAATTAAATGCTTCTGCAATAGTTTTTGCAGGAACTCACAAAACTTTGGAAAGAATACTGAATTTTAAACCTTTTTATATTTATTTCTTTCACTGGAATGTTGAATTTTAATATTGGGTGGAAAATGTTTCAGTAAAATGTTCAATATCAAAACTGCTTGGATTTTGTTATCCGAATTAACTTTTGAAGGTACTTGAAAGTAAAAAGAGAAAACTACTTCATAAAAATTGGTGTTAAAAATGTGGGAGGAATGCACTGAGACGATTTTATGGTTCTATTTAAAATATTCGTTTATTAGCTTTTTGAAATTTAAAATACTAATTAGTTTTAGAGTAATATATTGTTTTAGAAATATTTATCTCATATTTTTATCATTAAAAAAACTAACATTGATTTTAAGTTTCAAATTTCATAGTTTTAAAGTTTGATTTAAAATTAGTAATATTTTTAGAATTCTTTTGTGCTTGTTTTGCACATTCTGTTTTGTGATATTTTTGTTACAATTATTTTTGTACACTCTTTTACGTTTATTTTTGTTTGGTGTCCTATTTTTTTCTTATTTTCTGTGCTTTTTAAATATTTATTTCAGCATTCCTTATACTTTATTTTCTTCCACACCAGCACAGTGTATCATATATTTATTTTTATCGAGATAGGCATAATGATGTACTTAATGTATGTTAAGTATTGTTAGTGAAGACATTTTTTTTATCTGTCATAAAGTATCCAGTATGTTGTATTAGCAAGTATATGCTATAGTATTATATCAGATTATCTTCATTTTCACTTAAATTAAGTCAGTTGATAGATTTATCGACTAAAAAAAGTTTTTTTTTCTAATGATCACTTTATAAGTATTTCAGTAGGTTAGTTTGTGATGATAATCCTTCTGAAATTCTTGATGTGCTTATTCAAAAGCTAAATAATTGTTTCTTTTGCTGGCCATCTAAACTCTCCAGTGTATGAAAATAAAAACTTACAAAACTTCTAAAATATCTCATTAGTGAAATTACTATTATTATTGGTAAAAAAAAACTTGAATTGTGTATACAATTTTATTCAAAGTCTTTTAAGATATGTCAATGCCGAGTATGGCAACTGTACACAATGCCAGTTTTGATGTTGTCTTTTACTATTCATTTTACACTCAATTTATCATATATATACATATAGTATGTTTTTAACGAATAAATTGTTTAACATTTTTTTGAGGGGTGAAACTAAATGTTTTTCATGCTCTATGTTAGTAAAAGATCTGTTTTAAAAGTGCATACTTTTGTAATACAAACATCAATGTACAAAATTCCAGTACTGAATGTTCTTCATGTTATTCCTCAGAGCAAAGATAAATAGAGTGAGCATAAGCATTACTTTTAGACTCTCAGCATGAAGGCATTTTTGGCCACAAACATGTGACCATTTGGTAAATTGTACAATCTTATCAGCAAATGGACTTTTTTTGACTCTTCAATGCAAAGTCAATAAGTGGAAAAAATGAATTTATGCCATTTTAAGTAATAGACATAAATCTCTCATTGGTAAGGCTCATATTTCAGTAAGAAAATTATTTTAAAATATTTTTATGCTACACAACGCATGTTGAAACAGAAGTCATATTTCTTGCATGTTTAGTTAAAGGGGTACAGTAACCGAAGTGATTGGGTACAAACCACCTGCAGTAAATCATATTCTGAATTAATAGGTTACTTAAAAATGAATTTCAAGAGACTGCAGAAACTTTAACTCTGGATATAAAAATGTGATCATTTACAGAATAACTTAAATATGATGTTTTTAATTGCATTGCAATTATTATAAACTGCATATTTCTTCAAAAAGAGTTGCTCATGTCAGAAAATGTATTGCAGATTCAATAAGGCTTAATATAATAAACTAATTGGTAATGTGATATTAATGATGCAGTTAATTTTTATGTTCTGATTTTTAAATTTGAACCTAAATACCTTGCAAAAAATAATTTAATTGCAGGTTTGATTGCATTTGGATTCAACACCATTTTGAACATTCAAATTATCTATAGTAGTATCCCAACCATTTACTAAATAAAATAGATAAAAGTTCAGGGAAACCGACTATCGTTAAACAAGATTTCGCTTAAGTCAAGTTTTAGGTGATTGAGGTTCCATTCTACTTGAACTTCATCACAAGATCAGTAATAATGTTACAAACAGTACCCACATCCTATCTTGAACACAGTCTGCTTTCACCCTGAAAGTTGGTTCCTACCTTCCTCGATAAAAAGTGCTCTCTACACTATTTTTGCTTTGAGTTTTATATTCCCAATAAACTCATCAAAAATATCAACCATGTTTTGAAAAATCAATTGTAAATGTAAGAAAAAGTAATAAATGCCATGACATTTGGTTATTTTTCTGATAAGACTATTTAGTTAATGAAAACATAATGTGATGTTGACATACCTCATAAATCTTTTCATCTATGTATTATAATTGTGCAGGATGTATTTTACATTGAAAGTAAGAACATCATATCATTCATTTTTGACAAACAAGCAAAAGAAACTCTGTGAAATGAAGCAGAAATGTAAATATACATTTGTTTCCCATAATGTTTCAAGAAGTTAAACATTAATCTCCAAAGATGCAAAATTTTGTGGAGGCAAAAATCGATATCTGACATACTAATGCAACTGATCAAGAAAGTTTTTACAGCACAAATTCTACTACACATTCATTGTAAGTTCAGTAGTAATATCCAAAATTTATTTTACTACTATAAATCATTGAAAATTCATTCATTCATTAGTGTATCACATAATTAACAAATGAGTTTGAGCATTGAAAAATATTTGAATTTTATTCTCATTGAAATAAGGGATATCTATAGCTTTTAAAGCTTTTTATCTGTCACACTTTCAAAATAAGGAGCTCATTAAAGATGTCTATAGACAAAATTGCAATGGGACTAGATTTATGAATTTGTATCCAGTGGAGGTTTTCTTAAATTATTATAGTTTGGAAAAAGAGATCATTATTAAAAATTCCTCACCTTTCTTTAAGGTGACAAGTAAAAGCACTTACTAATTCACCCTTGTGCAAGCTTTATGCTTAGCGATAATTGATTCTTGTTTATAAAGGATTTCTTTTCTTTTTAATCTGCCTGACTAGGATACCACTTATGTGTCTGCAAGTGGACTACTACTTATGTGCCATGTTTCCCATATTTTAAAGGTTTCTTGCATGCAGTAAATGGAAAAAGCCATTTTTTATTTTCAATTTTTCTAAAATATTTTTACATCTTTAATTGCTTAAAGTATTTTATACATCCATGTTATTTATATATATTATATACAGATTATTTATTTACACATATTTTATATATGTGGATGTGTAAAATAATGAGCAATTTTGTGATTTTGAAAATCATGAATAATTATTTTATCATTTCTGCATTCAATTCAAAGTTTTGATGTAAATGGGTTTGTTGAAAGATTATTCATTGAGAGATGATTCAGAAGATGTTTTTAAGTAATTTTCATAAACTTTGTTTTACTGCACAAGATTTACATCCCTCATTCTTAACCATCGTGGGTCCCTCCCATTTCGGTTACACTCAAGACCCTTGGGGTCATATACGACCCCAATGTTTCCTTTAATATATTTATTATGATTATTGAATGTAACATGCAATTTTTAAGTTTACACACTTTTTAATGATTAAAAAATATATATAAAGAATGCAATCAAAGTAAAATTTAAATTTTGACTTAAAAAAAAATAATTTCAGAGCAAAACTTACAATAGCTGTAGATTTATTTACAACTGTTACAGACCTGATACAAATGATTTTTACAAGTGAATTTCAAACACTTATGACATTTATCACTGTATTTTCTATCCAGTTCTTTTGGACAAAAGTTGCAACGTCCTCTTTTTTTTCCATCTACTCATATTTGAATCTTCCGTAGGATCTATTTGTGATTTCTTAACAATTGCTGTGGCTGCTTCAGTTCTTGGGAGAAATTTTCTATTATGTAGTGAAGGTTTTATTAGTTCATAACCTAATTCTTCCAGAAAATACCTTCTTCTATTCTTTTTGTTTTCATGGTATGAAGGATTAATTTCACGCCAAACCACAAAAGCATTATTAGCAGATACATCAATTATGGTGTAAAAAAGAATTACTGGATTACTGGCCACCGAGCACTTCCTCTTTTGCAAGTGTAAGTTGCTACTATTTGATCTAAAGTATCAACAGCCCCTTTTGTCGAATTATAATCCAATATCATTGTTGATTTTTTATCAGATCTATTACTTATATCGCCTTTGTTATGCATAGTACTAATTAAAGTGACACAATTATTTTTTTTCGGTGTATATGCTACTAATGCAGTGTCAGTTGTAAATCCAAATATTGTGGTATGCACCTCCTTTCCCTTCGAATGAGTAAATTCGATGGGAAGTTTCGGCTTATTTTTTCTTATTGTTCCTAACATAGTTATCTTTCTTTTTAGCAGTAATTGGCCAAGTTCATAAGAGGAAAACCAGTTATCGAAAGTAACATTATGCCGGCTGAGGACCATAGGTCATATCCAAAACAACACGCGAAGCTTGGTTTTTCTCTGGTGGACCATCCTTTGGCTTTACAGTGTATACTAGCATATTCCATGCATAGGCACTTTTAAAGTCACAAACAATCCATATTTTTATCCCATACTTAGACGGTTTTTTTGGCATGTACTGCCGAAACGGACAGCGACCTCTAAAACCTACAAGTTGTTCGTCGATTGTGACATGATTTACTGGATTGTATAATTTAGGTAAAATTTCAACTCAAGTGTCCCACAATTCTCGAATAGCAGCCATTTTATCACTCAGTCGCCTTTCTGCTCTAGTATCTTTGTTGTCAAAACGAAGGATTCTAGATATCACTTAGAACCTCTTTAGAGACATTGCAGCTCGAAAAATAGGTCGTCCAAACTCTTCACTCCACAAACTTGTCAGAGCTTCGCCATGTTATTTAAAAACCCCAGCTAGGATTAGAAGTCCCAAATAGCAATGCAACTCATTGTAATCGAATTTTTGCCACTTATCACCAAATAACTTAGCACCTTCAACATTCGTCATATCTATAATAATTTTTTCAATGGTAAGTGGAAAGTACAACAGAAAAGAAGATTTTATATCTGTTGCTCTTGATGTTGCATATAATGCTCATCCCGGTTTTAGTTTTATTATATTTGCCAACGAAGTTCGTCCATGTCCTGCGTATGGAGTATCAGGCCACTAATTTTTTTTATTTTTTGAAAGCATATATTTAGGCGAACCACTGTTCGATGTAAATAACTGGTTATTGCCATCACTTGAATCAGAGTCTGATGATGATTCACTATTCAATGATGAGTCCGATGGGAAAAAATCAGCATCACTTACCTCAGAAGTGACTTCATCACTATCAGAATCTTCTAATAGAGCGAGCTGTTCTTTTTCACCTAGGGGGCGTTT
Source organism: Uloborus diversus (assembly GCF_026930045.1). Classification (NCBI taxonomy): domain Eukaryota; kingdom Metazoa; phylum Arthropoda; class Arachnida; order Araneae; family Uloboridae; genus Uloborus; species Uloborus diversus. The sequence continues at coordinate 107,104,730 of NC_072731.1, forward strand.
TTTCCACACAGTTCTCCTCATAATCAATATGCATTAACAATAAAGAGCATAAAATTATATGAAAACAAACGCTTATCAAAGTTATATCACAAGCAACAACAGAATGGTCTAACCCAAAGTGAAATGGAGCAAACAAAATAAGTCTGCACTTCAGAGCAAAAGTAGACAATGTGCTGCCCCCCCTCCTCCACCCCTAGTAGTGAAAATATGAAACAGAAATGATATTTGATATTTAGTGTGTCCACTGACCAATTGTTGAAAACAAGGGCTTGGTAAGAACAGAGGAGTTGGTAAGCAAACCAAATTTTTGGTGTGAGGTCGCCAGTGACCCCAAGGGTCTTGTGTGTAAAAAATGTAAAATCGGGAAAAATAAAATAAAAAAAAACAATAGCATTGTTTTGTATAAAACACTAAAAGAATAAAAGTCACAAAATGCCATTAAAAAGAAATGGTTGATTAACAAGATATAGCAAACAGAAATTGCATTGCGAGGGTTAAAACACTTTCAGTTTGTTAAACTAATGTTGCTTTTGCAATTTCTCCACTTGTTAGTTGTTCACAGTATTAGCTTAGTCATCTCACTTACAAGATCCACTAACTGGTTATTTAATGAATTTACGTATTAGAAAACTTAGATTTCATGCTAATTAGAAGTTTGACCCTCTGTTCTTTTCCCAGAATCATGTAAGCTTTTATGATCTGTCATTACATTTATCAAGTATTGATTGCAACAAAATTCACTAATATTATTGATCTTATTAAGTAATTAATAAAAGCAGGTAACAATTTATCACACATTAGTTTAAATAATTGGTGGAAATATATTACTGAATGACACAGAAAAGCTTTCATATATTTTTAAAGGCTGAAACTGCTTTTTGAATGCTTTAAAATAATTTTTATTTACTTGGCAACTTTAAAAATAGTTTCTTCAGAAATTTATTTGAATCTGTAGGAAGCTTTTAAATGTTAATTGTTCATTCAAAATTGTTGTACATCAACTGTATGAATCCTTTATAAGCTTGTTTTTTTTTAAATCAAGTTTTATGATCAACTGTATTGAGAGTGATTGTGAGACAGCATTAGAGTACATTTGCAACCTGATCCAAACATAAGTTTTTATTAATTAAATGGTTACCTAAACGATTCCTGATTGTAAATAGAATATATTTTAAATGTATTTAAAAATTAAACTTGCATTACTGCTCATAAATTCATCTACTATTTAAAATTGTTTAATAAACGCTGCTATACCGAAAATTGCATTTATTTATTCTTTGATAAGCAACTTTTACAAGTAGAAGAAAAACGAGGGTTGCATAGTAGTGTACAAGAGGGGAACAAATTTGAAACTTATCTGGTACCCAAGTATTTTTGTGACTTGATTGTAGTTTTAATTAAATAATCAAACTGTCTATATGATAACCTGCCTATAACAAAATTTTTTTAGGTTCCAACAGTATCGTTGTAGACATTTTATTTATCTTTTTATTTATTTATCTGTTTACATTTTATAAAGTTTTTTTTTTTTTTTTTTTTTTTTGTAGGAATCATCTTTAACCTGTTAAAAGAGTGGAGGCACAAATTATAAAGCACTTGCTACAATTTTTAAAATTATTTTGTAATTTTTTCTGCAATTGCTATTGACAAAGTAAATTTGAGGGAACCGTATCCCTTGCAAATATAGTCCTTCCAAATATAGAATGAAATAAATTACATAAAACACGCTGTAATTAAAGACAGCAAAACTCTCAAAATTATTTAAATTTTTTAACAATCAGTAAATTGAAGCCTCGTGTGCTGGGTTGAAATATTTCGAGTGTAAGCGGGGGAAAATGGATATTATGAGGGTCATCCGGCAAGTAAAAAACATTTTGTGCCAGTGGGTGGGTGCATTCTCTCACCACAACTGTCTCATGATTATTGACCTTGGCATTGCTTCACTTCAGTCTGGCGTAAGCCGCGATCCTCTACTGCCGGTTATTGGGTCACAATTAATGATCCCCCCAAGGGTGAGGCTTGTTGTGTCATAAGATTTTTGAATGCAAGAAGACTGCAACCAATAGAAATTCACAGACAAATCATTGAGGTGACTTTCACCCAGTGACTTTTACTTATTCCCCAAGTTGAAAGACTTTTCGGTAAAAAGCGCTCTGGCAGTGATGAGGAACTTAAAGAAGCTGTTAATGACTAATGACTAGTATGAACTTGCAAAACGCTATAACAAGTGCTTAAATTTAAATGCTATGCTATGCAGAAAAAATGTCATGTAGAAAATTAACTTGGGTACCAATTAGTAAGTAAACAAAGATTTACTTTCTTATGTCAGTTATTAAAGTTCTTATACAAAATCGTTCTTTACTTTCTGGATGACCCTCACATGCTTTTTATGTATGTCTCTCCAACATGTACACACTCCAAATTCATTTTTATTAGTATAAATTGTAGGGAGAAAATAACATAAAAATTCGGACATACTTCACATTTTTGACATCTTTCACAGGATATAGATGATGTCTGGAAAAATTAACATTTTACAAAAATGTTAACCAGCCCAAGTCACAACCATTGATAGGCAACTGTTGTCACTGACACAAGTATCATTTTTTGGCTCCCACCCCCCCTGTCCTCACATAGCACTTGTGTGCTGGGAAAACATGAAATCGTCACTTTTAATTTGTGTTACAATTATTCTTTCTTTTCCTTTTTTTTAAAATAATTTCCTTTTATCAAGTATAAGACGCACATAAGTCAATTTTAGTTATTATTATTTTTTTTTTGTTAACAAGTTTTGTTGTTAATGTTTGTTAGATGAATACCGAGAGAATTTTTATTAGTCTCCTCTATACTCTTAAGGGTTTTATAAAGGAGTGTAGTGCAATAATTCAGTTGTTATTATGTTAAGAATACTTTTGTCTTTTGTATATTTGCAATGTTACAGCTGGAAACAAAGAGTCTGATAGTTTCACCCCTATTTTAGGTTCATTATTGATATTTCTGTTTCAATTTAAAGAAAAAGAGGTATGTTATTCTCTTTTTTGGAATGAAAGAAACAACATTGAACTTTTTAAACCATTGCGCTGTAATTATACTGTTGTGTTCATTATTTTAATTCCCACCTGAAGCATTAGATTTCTGTTTGATTGCTTTAGCTCCTAACATTTTTTATTTATAAATTGGGTTAAAATTCATTGAATTAAAAAATATTTTACTGCCAGAAAAAAAGTGTTTTAAATTATAAGCTAATATTTGATTATTTGTACAAAATGGTATGAAATTACTTGTATCATTGATAACTTTTACTGTGAAATTATCTTAAGGACTTGTATATGTTTTATATAAAATGCAATATTTCTGTAAATAATTTATTTCAGATGAATATGTCATTTAATCAAACGATTTAAATAAATCCTAAAGTTTTTAAAAAATTCTTCAATGTGTTTATTTAACAATACTTTTATGTTCAAATCAACATAACTTATCCCTGAGGATTGTATTTAGTTTTTACTTTCTTTATCTAAAGGGTATACAAGAAATTATTACTTGTATTAAAGTAAAAAAATTTTGATTTTCGAATTTTGAGGGATGAATTTTACACCATAGGTACTGAACACAGTTTGATCTGTTTCAAAAAATTACTGTCTTTAGTGTATAAGTCAAGAAATTTATTTAAAAAGAAGTGCAAAGATCTATACAAATTTTGGTGTACAGAGAGTTAGAACTGGTGCTGATTTTATTTTGCCTTAATTGCACCAGTGGAGGTGCAGTTGATCATTTTCCTTATTCGACATGCACATGATAATTGCTATATCAAGAACACTGAAAGGAATCATACAAAAGTTGGTGTACGGGTGAACCACTATACAAACTGTTTCTAATTTATTATAACACTGATTGCTTCAAGATGTGAGGTATTGTTGAACATCCTCCCCACCTCGTAAGCATGATTTACTTTATTCCAAGAAGCTATGCAAGGAATCAAACTAAACTTTGTTTATAAAATAATCTTAATAGAAACTGTTGCTGAAAAGTTTTTGACTCTAATCAGTCATTCTTCTCTTTAAACACATGACCAATGTACATCAAGGAGCGATGCAAAGAGTCCAACTAATTCTCTTGCAGGATGATTCTGATCAGTACTGATGCTAATATTAGTTAATTTTTGCTTCAAACTATTCAAAGGAGATTGCAACTCTTGATAATTAAAATAATCAGTGTTTATATGCAGGGCGAACAAGAGGACATGTCAGCCTAGTTGGAAACTAGTGGCCCGGCCGACTACGGGCTCTGTCCTGCCTCAAAATCAGAGTAGTGTAAGTTGTATGTGTTTTACGGGGAAGGGGGCCCAGAGAACAAACTAGCTAGGGACCCACTTTGTCTCTTGGCGGCCCTGTTTAAATGGTGGAAAAAAGAAGAAAACTTTGTAATGCCTGCAGGTTGTGCCGTCCCTATGTGCAAGCTGCAAGGTTGTGCAGCGCATGACGGCACCAGAGTAAAAAAGGCGCTGAGCTCTATCGATCAAAAATGCTCTACATGTAGGAAAAGTTTCCAACTAAAAAATTAAAATTGAAATTTTCATTATAGCTATTTGTGGTGGAGAAATTATGCTGCTCATTGAAACAAGATTTTCGTCTTGCTGCCAATCTATGGGGAAAAGTTATTGCCTTGTGTGTAGTGTCTGAACATGCTATTCAAAAGAGTAATCTTTTGCACTGAAAACGTGTGATGCTAATTTTTACATGCATTAACATTTTTCTTCCTAATGAGACACCGTGAATGCTATTTTGGTATGTCTGTAAGGTTGAGCATAGGAAGCGCATTACATTTCCTATTACCCATTTTGGTTCTTACAGGGAATACGTTGCATTAAGAGCCATTGTCTGTAAGGATCAGGCAGGTTGTGATTGTTGGGATTTTTAATTTTCTTTATTTTCACATAGGTTGTTTCTTATCATGAATGTAATGTAAATCCGAAATTTGAGCTTTGTCTGACTCACCGTTTTTGAGAAAACAATTTCTTTTGTTTAGGGGGCGTGGCACATTTTTGCTGGTCTTTCAAATTTGCAGATTTTAATGTGCTTGTTGCTTGAAGCGCCCTTATAATGACATGGATTTTTTAATTCTATATTACTATATGGTCTTGTTAGATACTGTTACAGCTGTCAAATCGGTGACACTACGAGGGCGACGCCCACAAACTCCGTTTAAAAATGACCGAAAAGGAATTTTTTTCTATATTCAAATCCAATTTTCTCAAAGCGCCTTCATGATGACACCAACATTTTTAGATCATTTTCTAGCCTCACTTACATACATCAAAAATATGTATCAAAATCGGTGTCACTATAAGGGCGCCAGAAGATATTGGAACTTTTATTCAATAAATTTCACAAAAACACAGATATTTAGAATCTAATTACGACTGTCGCCCTCATAGTAGATATCTGATACTACATTAGGTTGATAACCAACATGTTTGTCTAACATTTGCACAAAAAAAAATCGGTGTCACTCCTATTATTTTTGGAAATATAATCGTTCAAAGTTAGTACGTTATGGCGTTTTTTCATATTTATTTATTTAATCTTTTCACCCCCAGATAGTTTTTTTGAACATATTTATTTTTAATTTAATACAAAAATGTGTATCTTTTAACATAAATAGCTTTGGGCAGTAAGAGCGTCTTTTTCTTGAATAGAAAATGCCCGTTTTGATATAGGTACAGGCGGATGTATTGTGCATAATATGTCTAGATTGTCATACCAATACTCATCTTGTTTTTTCGGCCAAACAAATCTATTTATTCCAATTGTTCTTGACATAGATTTGACCTCAACTTGTAAATGGATTTTATACGAAAGATGTATAGAGAGAAGCTCTTACAAACATCTTATATAAATGCTTCAAATTTTCAACTAATAAATACCCCTGCATTGACAAAAGTTCAATTTAATGAAATTAGATGGGCCCTATCTTTACGAGCTCAGTTCAAGTTCACTTCAAAGCAGAAGGAGTATTTATAAGAACAATTTATGATTGATGAAAATACTGGGAAAAAACAACATCCCTGTCAAGTTGCACACTAGATGAGAAATGCAGTTTGTAACGGGGAAAAAACTGTTCGTTGCTTCAGAGTATTGTACTATGAAACAAATCCTATCCTTTTTTTTTCGATGGAAGAAACAAAAAAACGAATGCATTCTCAATACATCAAATGAGAATATTGAAGAATGCGAACATTCAGAATCTGAAACTGAATTTGAGGATAACGTAGACCAAAACGAAGAAAACATTAAGAATCAAATCAAACCAATTTCAGAAAGACGGTCATCTCTTATTGAAAACTGCTAATTTTGTAGCACTAAAGCATGGGAAAACATGGTATCCCAGAAAAATAGTAGAAGTTGACCATTTTCAAGTTTAGGTCAAATGCATGTCAAGAACAATTGGAATAAATAAATTTGTTTGGCCGAAAAAACAAGATGAGTATTGGTATGATAATCTAGACATATTATGCACAATACATCCGCCTGTACCTATATCAAAACGGGCATTTTCTATTCAAGAAAAAGACGCTCTTACTGCCCAAAGCTATTTATGTTAAAAGATACACATTTTTGTATTAAATTAAAAATTAATATGTTCAAAAAAACTATCTGGGGGTGAAAAGATTAAATAAATAAATATGAAAAAACGCCATAACGTACTAACTTCGAACGATTATATTTCCAAAAATAATAGGAGTGACACCGATTTTTTTTGTGCAAATGTTAGACAAACATGTTGGTTATCAACTTAATGTAGTATCAGATATCTGCTATGAGGGCGACAGTTGTAATTAGATTCCAAATATTTGTGTTTTTGTGAAATTTATCGAATAAAAGTTCCAATATCTTATGGCGCCTTTATAGTGACACCGATTTTGATACATATTTTTGATGTATGTAAGTGTGGCTAGAAAATGATCTAAAGATGTTGGTGTCATCATGAAGGCGCTTTGAGAAAATTGGCCTTGAATATAGAAAAAAATTCATTTTCGGTCATTTTTAAATGGAGTTTGTGGGCGTCGTCCTCGTAGTGTCACCGATTTGACAGCTGTAACAAGACCATATTGTAATATGGAATTAAAAAATCCATGTCATTATAAGGGCGCTTCAAGCAACAAGCACATTAAAACCTGCAAATTTGAAAAACCGGCAAAAATGTGCCACGCCCCCTAAACAAAAAAAATTGTTTTCTCAAAAACGGTGAGTCAGACAAAGCTCAAATTTTGGATTTACATTACATTTAAGATAAGGAACAACATATGTGAAAATAAAAAAAATTAAAAATGTCAACAATCACAAATGCTTTAAACTGCCTGATTCTTACAGACAATCCTTATATATTATTTCTGTAGCCTGTTTTTGGTTTCTACGCGAGCTTTTCCTCAATTCTTGATCAATTTCTATGATTTGCACCTTATTTTAAAGCTTATCGTGCAGGCTACTGACGAAAAATAGACCCACGGTCTAAAAATTGTTTTTTCGGGTAAGAAAACCTGTTTTAAAGAACCAGAATGAGGTTTTCGGTTAAATTTATAACTTTAACTTGCACTGTTACCGACAGAGCTGAATAGCTTGATCGGCAGAGCGTTCGAATTATAACCAGGAGAATGTGTGTTCGGGCCCACGTCCGGACAATCTGCATCAAAAATTAGGAAAATATCGCGCATTGCATGAACAATGAATAACAAATATGAGGGAATACGTGAGGTAGCAACGATCCGAGCTGTTTTGAAAACTTGAAGCAACACGGAGCTAAATTGATACTCAATTGTAAGGTTTTTTTTTTTTTTTTTTTTTTTAAGCTTTGGCTCCGGGAAGAAAATTAAAGCATAATGTAAGCGAAAATATAAGTATCAGGTTTAAGATTTCAGACTACATTGGAATTGTTTTTGTTCAGTAAAATATAATAAATCGTATGTTGAAATATAGAGTCTTCTAATGAGTTTTTGACTCTTTGTACAAATAAAAAAAATACTATCTCAATTTAAAGGTTAATATATATATTTTTCTTCTTTTTTCAAAAAAAAACAAATAGCGTATCACATTTTTACTGCAGTTGAAAAGCTACGCTTAAAAAAGAACTTAGTTCAAGTTATTTTGTATTTTAACCGTGCTGTTAAATGATGAACACGTGCTGCCATCTAAGTCATAACGGTTCAAACAGCCTGCGGTAACAAATTGAAAAAAAAAAAAAAAAAATAAAAAAAAAAATAAAAATAAAAACTCTTCTCGGCAAGAAAAAAAATTTAAAATTACCTGTGTTTTTTTTTTTTTGGTAGAGCGTTTGGCTATAAACTGTCTGAACTTCGGGCCAGTTCGGGCTGTCCGACATAATAGCAAATTTACAGTAATATTCCGCATTACATGTACTCATAACATACAACAGATAACACACGTAATAAAATTAATGCAGTGGGAATGCTATTTGGTGTTTCGACTCCTTTATGCAGGCTACAGTTATCATTCAGATAAATTGACTGCTAATCGAAGGGTGTTCTTCCCTTTTTTTAAAGCTTTGACTCCGTCCAGACCACTGAGCATAATGTAAGCATAAAAAAAAGTATTTGATATACCTCAAGGGAATCCTTTTTGTGCAGAAAAACATTTTCATTGTATGCTGAAATGTAGATTTTTCTAATAGCAGTGTTCAAACTTTTGTACAAATGAAAAAATACTACGCCAAATTAAAACTACGAGTTTCAACCAGTAAATCTTTAATTATTTATTCGAATACGATATAAAACATTAAAATTATTATCAACTTCATTAGTAAGAAATCATTTTCTACTCCTTTGCTTTCGGGTGAAAAAAAAAAAAAAACATTTTCTCTACGTTGGAAAAATTACACTTAAAAAACGGTCAGTTCAGGTTTTGGTTTTGAATTTTAAGTGTTCGATTAAAAGAATAACAAGTGCGGGCTTTTAAGCCGTACAGGTTAAAGAAGCCTGCTATGGGAAATTGTTGAATATTGAAAAATAAAAACACTTACTTTTTCAACCGAATTTATTACTTCTCTAGAATGTTTGTTTCAATCGCTACGTGAGATCTTCCTCATTCTTTAATCAAATTCCACGTTTTACGAATAATTCTAAATCGTATCATACTGGCTAATGACAAAACATAGACGCATCATCTTATTATATTTTTTCGGCGAAAATTTTTTTACTGTGTTTTATTACGCATTGCCTCAATGAATAGCATTCGAAAAGGAAGGCACAGTTGCTAGGTTTGTTGGAGCGTCGAAATGTCAATCAGAATGGCGCCAGTTCGAATCTGTGCCACTAAATAACTCTTTAAAATTTCTTTTTTTTCCGTCAGATGCTCACATGGGCAGGATTGTATTTGCCACAACCTGTTTTTTCACGTGCAAAACTACTGATTTTTCACGTGTCACTCAGCCACACTTTTAATGATATTTATATTTGCATTGAAAATACGTACAACCAAAAGGGGAGCGATGATCAAATTATCACAAAGTTGTATTTAACGAGGTTTTGTTACTGATGTCTTCAAATTACATGCCTTCTCTTGTGCGCTTACTTTTTTCGGTTTTTCTTCATAATATTCTTTCTTTGAAATTTTTAAAGAGCGAAACGTCTTATGAAACGATTCGAAGTACTGTGCGGAGTTCCGCACGGGTCGACTAGTGGCTCTTAAAAGTTGTGCAATATGTGTTTTGTTATTTTTAGCTATTGTTTGTAGTAATTCGACCGCTTCATGAGACAATTTTTTAGGTTTGACTTTTTAGATCCGAAAAGTAATGACTTGACCATGATTATTCGATTCCCCCCCCTCCGCTCTTTTATTTTCTCTACCTATTTGTGTATTAAATTAAAAAAACAAAACTATTAATATTTCTCAGGTTGCTGGATGTTTAAGCTAGTTAAACTGCTTTTTCAAAGACTACAGGGCTGAAAACAGATTTCAATGATATGCTTGCAGATAGTAAAGAACTAGCGTTTTCTTTAGATGTTGATACAAGTTGCCAAGAACATTAAAACCTTTAAAAATCAAAAAAGAATTCCTTACAAAAGTGACGATGAGCCTATTCAGAACGAAGAAACAAACTTAAAAGTAAATTGCTTCTTTGGAATCTTAGACGTTGCAATACCGTCATTAAGTAATCGATTTTATCCCCTACCTTCTCATTCAGAAGTTTTTAAAGAATATTTCTGACTAATAAATGCTCAGAGTAAAAACAACTCACTTTGTCAAAAACATTAACTAATAAAAATGTAATCGACATAAATAGTTTGAAGCTCATGCATAAGTTACAGCTTTTGCAAAGTTTTGGAGAAAATGTAGTACCGCCGGTGAGATGAAAACCCTGAGTTGTATCATTGTCAACAATTTAACTCACTCCTTTCCAAACATTTATATTGCTTTACTTTACGCTACAGCTGAGAGATCATTTTCAAAACTAAAATTAATTAAAAATTACCTAAGATCCAGTATGGGTCAAAAGAGGTAGGCAAATCTTGTAATTTTTTTTTTATCGAATGTGATATTTTACAAAAATTAGACATAGTTTACTTATAAATCAATTTGCTAAAAACAAAGTGTCAAAACCCGAAAAGTTCAATTCCTGTAATTAGCTTCTAATCGATGTTGAGCTTATTTTGGTTAAAATAATATTGTTTTTTTGTTCATTTTGTACAAGTTGTATGGTTTGTGATTGATCGAATGCGATTGTGTGGAAAGACTTGATGTGTTAAATTTAATACAATTTATCTTGAATGATTAATTAAAAAAATTATATTTGCTCATTAGTATTTATAAATATCATAAGATTTATGTTTTCCAACTTTGTAACATCTTACGTATTAAATTAAGTTTTTCCAAGCTTTAAATTGATAGTGTCAATTGGTTTATTTGGTATAAGATGTGTTGAGTATGCAGTATGCATGTATATATAAATTGACTTTGAATGCTCTATTTTTTAAAAAATACGAGTAAAAAGTTTTGTTTCAATAAATTTATTAAAAATACATTTTAACAAAGCAAAAAAGGCTCACACATTGTTTTTAATAAATTAAATGCCAAACGTATTTTTTAAAATATTATATTTTTCTACAAAACCACACTCCAGAACTATGTTTTCTCCGAACGCCATTGAATAAAGGCGCTCACAAGACATTTGCACGACGGCGCATATCAGACTTGGCGTGGGCCTGAATGCCTGTAACCATGGCTATCTGCAATCGACCGACCTGGTCGGTCAATCGCAGAAAGTCATGCTGTAACATTACCTTTTTTAAGCCATACAGAGGATTGAGATTTGCCATTTAAGTTTCCAATTTATGTTTGAAAAGTACCTGAAAAGAAGATGAAGTTCTCAGTGGGAGAAAAAAAAAACGTTTTACATTTTGCATTTCAAGTGTCAAGTGACAAATTGTAAGATGTGAATTTCAATGCATTATTTTCTTGTGTATTTTTAAAGAGGGGTAATTTTCCTTAAGCAGACCCTGAAAGAGTTTTAGGTTCCAGAATCATGAACGTCGATAAATTATTTAGTCAACTTTCGATAACTCAAAGTCCCAAAGGACGAACTGAAACCTTTAAGTTATTCGCAGTTCGAGTTATGAGCTGTCCCCACCATTTTCCGAACAATTCAAAACACAATTAAAACTTCAAGATGGAGGAATACTCAAGCTATTGCAAGTTAACTGTACCTTGAAACAAGTCAATTTTTACGTAAGTAGTCTAGAACAATTTTTCTTCTGTGAATCAAACTGGTGTAAAAGTTAATGTTTGTTGGTTTGTTTCTAAAATTTTGAGCTTCGAAATAAATTGTAAAAGTTAAAATGATTGGTTATATTTTACTTATATGACAATATTCTAATGCTTTCATTTTTCAATATTATCTAGAAATAAGCTACTTAAAAATACAGGGCTGCCGCTGGCGACTGAAAAACGACTAAAGCTTCTATTTTTGTTTAGCCAAAATATGGGCAAGAACGATTATTTTACAATTAGTTGTGAGAAAGACTACTATTTTAGCAAGTAAGCGACTGTAATGCATAAAAACTCCAGTTTTTTTCCTATTTTTAACGTTTTTACGTGCTTTTTTTTGTTGCTGAAAATAAGCGTTTTAAAGAATAAGAAAATGCAAAGTTACAAACAAGCAATATGTTATAAAGACAAACTTTGTATTGTAAACGCTAAATTATTTTGTGACTGAATGAAGACTTTGAGATTAAAGAGCATCTGAGTTATAATGCCTTTGAGTAATCAAGAGTCAACTGTATATGAACAATAGGACATAAATGAGGAGAAAAAATTATCACTCACTATGTTTCACTCTAATTTCCGTTTTAGTTGTGATATATGCCTATGTAGTTCATAGTGATCAAATAGAAGCGTCAGGTATCAAATAGGGGTTGAAAACGATTTTTTAACCTATGCCTTTTTACAGATTGTAATTTGAACAAGTGGTTCCATATAAACACTACGCATCGGACAGTAAATCTTGAAAAGGAAACTCCTTAAAAAAAAGGGGTTAAACTAATTGTTGTTATCTATGTTACCAATCAAACGAAATAGGTGTGGAAAATTTCTAACTTAAATCTTAAACTTCACCCAAAACCTATTTTTTTAAAGTTTTACTATGCACTCTACTAAAAATCAGAAAAACTTGCAACTTGTCCAAGTAATTACGATTGAAAATATCATTAACAGATTCTTACATTACCATGGAACTAAATTAATGAATGTTTCCAAGTACTAGCGGAAATAGCTAATTAAACAAATTCAGCTCGGATTAATTTTTGATTAGGAATATTGTTTCGTAGAACCTGTATAAAAATAAACTTCATTGTATTTAGCGTGAAATGTAGCTTATTAAGTGTCGAGTTAATTTTTCAGCTTAATACAAAGTTTCATAAGAAATTTTTTTAGTTTTATATTTTCTAACTATAAACTTTAAATAAATGCACATTTGAGACGCAAAAGTACTAAAAAATCAACAACGGGTAACCAGACTTCTATTTCAAGGAGGGTTTTGCCAAACATTTCTCGTGAAATCCGTATGATCAATAAAATTTGATTTAACTTCTTTATTCTATCAATTTTTGTTACAACATGTTATTCAAATGAGTGGCTGCCACTTTAAGGGCATCCGCATGAGCTAATTTAAAAAGTGATGCATCTATTAAATGTAGGAAAAAAATCTGATGTGTATACTACACATCAGAACTTGACCCCTGTTAAATAATCGATATCTTTCTAACTACCCACAAGAATAGATGCTTGTACTCATATACGCGCATTCGAAGTACGAACTACTTCTTAAATTCTTATTACCGCTTGGCACTTTCGAATTTAAGGAATTGTGGTGTGTTTCAGTAGAGGAGTTTAGGGGGTCCCGTACAGTTTTTTTGAAAGAAAAAAAAATCTTACTTGAATAAAAGCATTTTTGTTTGCTAAAAAAATTATACTGGAGTCAGAGATCAGAGCAGCCAAAGAAATTTAACTTACTGGTTTCGAAGTCAAAGGAACGTAATAGCACGATTTTACCGTCTATTAAATCTGTTATGGAATCAGTGATTAACATTTTTTCTTTTAAATGTGTTAAGACGTGCCTAGAAAAGTTATTTCAATCCAGGAAGCTGTTAACGAAAAAATAGATACATATTTTTAAATTTTTTCAGCTTATGAAAAATGCAAAATAAAATAAGTCACATGATAGTTTCTTGGCAAAACCATAATAATTATGGAAACGGCGTGTAGTGTGAAAATTTAAGAACAAACCAACAACTGCTTCGAAATTCGCAACGATGTAGCTTCTGTATTCTTCAATAAAACGTATACATATAATTTTTTTTATTTACATAATATTTTATAGTAAAAATGTAAGTTCATTTAAAAAAACTCAAATGAGGTAGGGATTTCTTTAATACCCTTGTCCTAATGTCATAATCATTGTCAGCGGCGTAGCGTAGGTTTCTGCCGCCCGGGACAGGCACCAAATTTGCCGCCCCTCTTACATTGTCCTGCTTAATGCCCCCCTCCCCCTACACATATACACATAAAAAACTACATGATTAATATTTTAAAGAACGAAAACAAGATTTTTATTATCAGAAACATGTTTTATATTAATCTTACTTCAATAGGGAATATACTGTTGATCGAAAAATTCTAATAAATATTTTTCAAAAATTATTGCATTTATGAGAGACAATATTTTAACTAGATAAAAACATTTAAAACATGATCTAAAACTGTGTATACTGGTATAGTATTTCTTAAACCTTTTATTGAAAAGAAATTTTAATTTTCTACTTTTTATCAACGGAAAATCTTTAACAACACTATCAATATCGATTGTATCAGTCATTTCTGTGAAATGTTGCATAAAATGTCGTTTTTTAAAAATAACCGCCAAAATCCAAATATGCAGGCCCGGATCTGCGTACCCGCAGTGCAGGGGGGGGGGGGGGCACGACCTTAAGGGGCCCGATGACCCAAGAAACTGAAAAAGACTTGCACTAATACTTATTAACGTTGCAAATATACACTGCTGGCTTCTGGGAAGAGGCCCTGCAGATTTAGTTGCAGTGGGTCCAAAATTTGCAAGTATAACCACTTTTTCCCCCTATAACTTACTCCGTTTTGGAGTTCTGGTGATCAACCTCCTCCCCCTCCAAATTTTTTCCAAGCCAAAATTTTTATTTGGAGTGGGAGGGAGCATTATATTAATCGTTAACATTCTTCTGGTGGACTAGAGAAAAGAAAAGTTTAGAAAGTTGAGCATTTGTAGCAAGAAGGGACCCTCTCAGAGTGGTACTCCCCCCTAAAATATTTAAAAAATCATCATAAAAACTATTTTTTTTCAACAGTTTGTTTTCGATTGTACTTTTTTATGCACAATCATTTACTTTTCGATGTAAAATCCAAGCATCGGCTTCACTTCTATGAGCCCCATGTCCGGAAAAAAGTTCAGGTTGAAAAAAAAAATACTAAAAATAAATATAAATAAATAAATAACTAAAATGAAATAAATATAAGTTTAAAAAAATAATAAATCTTGAAGCACCGTATGTTGCATATAAGTCGCATCACAGATCTTCAGTCACAAACCTTCCCGGATTATATATATTTATTGAAGCTACGATCTTACTGAAGATTATGAATGAAATTAAGTGTGCCTATAATTTAATATTAATATCTTCTTTACATAAATAAAACACAAAATCCAAATGTATATGTAAGGAGTAAATTCAGAAACTACCGGACCGATTTTGTTAAAATTTTTAGATTTGCAGGGAAGGTTTATAGACATTTTTGAAAAAAATTCGATGAATAGTTCTTTCTTTATTCGAAATTTACGTTTGGGACCCAAAAATGGATCTTTCTACCAGGGCCGGACTAGGTCCCCTAAAAGGGCGTTAACCTTGACCCTCAAAGGACGCAAAAAAAAAAAAAAAAAAAAAGACACAAAAGCGCTCAAGTTCAATGGGCAAATAAAAATTTAAAAAAGTCGCACAGGTTTAAGGGAGCAAAAAGAAACATGCGCACAAGTTCGAGGGGAGGGCACAAAGAAAAGAAAACGGAAGCGCACACGTCCCAGGGCACAAAAAAAAAAAAAAAAAAAAAAAAAAAAAAAAAAAGGACGCATAAGGGGCCATTTATTAATTACGTAAGGGTCCCAGGAGGAGGGGGGTTGGAAAAATCTCTACATACCCATACTTGGGAGTGAGGGTCAGACCCATTCTTACGTAATATTTTACAAGTCGATATTTTACATTAGAAATCGCGCAGTCAAGTGGTTTTACAGGCATCATATTTCATTTAATCCTGGAAGGTAAAAAACGTACTAGGATGAATTATTTTTTACTTGTTTCTCAAAAATGAATAGTGTAAAGTATAATAAAAGAATTGCACTATGTATGGCATGTCTTATCTTTAACTAGTATCGCATCATATACAAAAGATATTTGTCGAAAAAACATGCAATCTAGGTTCCTTTTAGTAAATATTTCTTTGCACAAAGTGTTTTTTAAAAAATAATTAATAATAATGAATTTAATAACGATTCCAGTGATCTAAGATTCGTTATTTTATTATTTTGAAAAATGAAATGGAATCTTACGTAAGATACGGGGGGGGGGGGGTAAAAATCTTACATACCCTTACATGGGGGGATTGGGGATCAAAAATAGTCAACATCATCCTTACGTAATCAATAAATGGCCTCTAAGTTTGAGAACACAAGGAAAAAAAAGATTAAAAAACCGAAGTCTCACGTGTTCAAGGATCAAGGATGAAAAAAAAAAAGAGAGAGAGAGAGAGAGAGAGAGAAGGCGCTTAGGTTTAAGGGCGCAAAAAGAAACAGGCGCACAGATTCGAGTTGGGGGGGGGGGTGGAGGGAAAAAAAAACCCCAAGGCACACGCGTTTGATGGCACGAATAAAATAAGAAAAAAAAAAAAACGTTTGAGGGCGGGGGGAAGAAACTCTCATGTTTGAGAGCGTAAAGGGGGGGGGGGAGGGTGAGCTCAGGCTCAAGGGCGCAAAAAAAGAAAAAAAAAAAAGAAAAACCCGAAAGCGCACACGTTCGAAAGCACAAATAAAATTGAAAAAGAAAAAAACGGTTCGAGGGCGCAGAAAAAAAGGAACTCAGGTACAAGGGCGAAAAAAAAAAAAAAAAAAAAAAACCCCGGCGCATAAGGTTTTTTAGTCCCGTCAAGTGACTGCTTGCAGAGGCGGACTGGCCTGCGGGCCGATGCGCCCTTGAACGTCCTCTGTGTGCTTTCGTTTTTTTTTTAGCTCCCTCAAATTTGTGCGACTTCGTTTGCTTTATTTATTTATTTTTGAAATTATGTTGGGATTAGTGTTAAATTGACTTGAAATATTAAATATATTTTACATTCACATTCAAAGTAGAAAAGTGGAAAAGTGCGTAGTGTTGATGTACTTAAAAGTAGATTAACTGACCTTAAGGGAGCCTGGCGAAAAAAAAAGCTTGAAAATAAAGTCATGAAATTTTGGCTATGAAAAATTGAAAATAGGGGGGGAGGGAGAGCTTTTCAATTTCTTGACCCTCCCCCCCCCCCTCCAAAAGTTATTTCTGTATCCGCCCCTAGTGTGTTTGTAGCGGTATTTAAAATTTGAAGCAAAACGCTGCATTGTTTTGTAAGAAATGATGTACACAATAACAACATTAAAACTAAATACTGCAGATAAAGCATTGAAATTGTATACTTCTTCAATAATAATTATTTCATTTTTTAAATGAAATTGAAAAGAAATAATTGTGTTTTCAGCAAAAAAATAATAATGTGCAGCATTTTTTGGAACAGTTTCGAAAAATTTCGGAGGGGGTTTGAACCCTGAAAACTCACCCTTTATATACGGACCTAACGGGTCACCAATTCATTTTAAAGTCAAAACGTGCAATTAAAAGTGAATACAAGTTTTCAGAATGACTTTTAACTGCATTTTATCTTCTAGTTTGCTAGACTATCAACTTTACCTGACAGCAAAATAATGCACTTCTAAAGCAATTGAATGAATTCAAAATCCTTTTTACTCGCGTCTAAAATTAAAATGAATTAGCAACATAAAGACGCTTAGCAAAATTTGCTACCGACCGGATTAATCTAAATCGGATAAGAGAAGGAGCTAACTATCAACATCTTTTCATCAACTTAATTGAATACCCTCTTTTCTTTCCTTCCGTGTTCCCCCTCGGGAGAAAACTCCCATTCTTCCTGGAAGCTTTTCCGTCTAATTGGGGGAAAAACGCCTCTAGTCTTCCACTATTCCTTGCTTTTCGCATGATGGAGGCTCATTGGTATACGTGCATGAGGGATTTTGTGTGTTGCATCTTTTAGGGCTCTTTGTTTTACAGGATACTTTCGGAGGATAATTCCCGTAGGTTCAGTCATTGAAATAATGTCAGTTCTGCATCAAGATGTATTCATAGCATTATCATTACGATGGAGAATGGTGGCGGAAATTTAATAATGCCATTAAAGTAGTTGATATTGACTTTAAATACGACACACATTTGCATTGCAAGTTGCACACATCTGTTTTGGAGTTTTAGCTGAATGCTATGAGGGGAGAAAAAGTTACTTTACTCACTTTTTCCTTTGAGCTTTAAGTGCAAAGTTTCCCAAGAACACCGATAAAATTTAACAGCACGTTCTTGTCTTAATAAAACATGATTTTGACAGCACAAGGAAAATGCCCCCCCCCCCCCGATTTCAATTTCAATTTTAGTTCAATTTTATTTTTACTAGTTGAAGAACATTACGCAGAGAGAAATGCAGAGAATAACTAAAACTGACGAAAAGGTGAAATCGTATTGCAAAAATTATTTCCTTCTTTTTTCCTTTTTTTTATGCGCTTTCCATCTATAAAAATTCTTTGAAAAAGTATGAAGAATCAAAGGCTGTAATTACTGAATGACAAGCTCTCTCCACTTAATAATAATAATAATAATAATAAAAAAAAGAGAAAAAGAAACTTTTGTGAATAAATGCAAACTGTTGTGATATTTCAATAGAATAATACATGGAAAGGACTTCGACTAATACTAAGAGGAAGGCTAAAATTAGTACGATAAGCTTAAACATGTCAATGGTTTGAAAACAATACACAGTTATGTACGCATGCATAAATTCGTACGTATCTATACACTTATATTAAGGAGAAATCTTATTGTAGACATGTAAATTCTCATATGAGATAAGAACGCTCTTTCTCAACTTAGTTGGTCACATGATCAATAAAAGACTCTCATCTATTTGTGATTTATCATGGAATAATCTCGGTAGATGTGTTACTAAGTGTGTAATAGTTTTTAATTTTCTTAAATTCAAACTTAAATCAGTTTATTAGCTGTATGATTATATTAAGTGCTAAAAATGTAATATTTTCACATATAATTTCGATGGAAAGGGTAAAGTTTCATTACAAGTTCCCTCACACGATTGAACAATAACGTGATAGTTGGATATTTGAAAGCTTGAATAGATGATTTGTAAGTATCTCAAACATTATTATTATTTGTAATGCGTGTAGAGATGCTGAAATAGTGCATTTAGTTGAATTTCTCTGTTTTCATTCGGATGCATTTTTCAAACTCGTCAATTTATTTGATATGATTTCTTTGCGAAAAAAAAAAAAAAAGTTGCAAGAAGTAAAAATTTTTAGTTGAGGAAATTTATTTTTATAAGTTTGAAAAATTATTTTTACATGCTTGAAAAAACATTACAAGTTTGAAAAAATTATCCTTATGTGATATTTTTTTTTAAGTTTGAAAAGAAAAATAAAATAACATGTTAGAAAAATATTATTTTTTCGTTTTGAAAAAAATATTTTTGCGGAAAAATTTATTTTTTGCAAGATTAAAAATTTATTTTTATATGATTTAAAAAAAAAAAATGCAAGTTTCAAAAAATTTTGTTTAAAAGAAATTATTCTTACAAGTTAGAAAAAATTTTCAACGAATTAATGTTGATTTGAAAAACTGCTGACATTTTCAATGGAGTGAAAATGCGACAACTTTGATTAGTTGGAAAAAATAATCTGAATTAATCATGTTATATGATTCACATTTGTAATGGAAATAAAATGTAAACCTTAAAAAAAATGATGAAAAGATGAAATATTGTTAATGATGTTGATTTGTCTTTAGAGTAAATTTATAGTGAAAACGTATTTTAAATTGTAAAATTAATAATTTTGCCTTGAGTGAGTATTAAATGAATTGGCATGGATGCATTGAAATCGACGCTAATTTAATCATGAAAAGTAATCTATGATTATCTGTGGAAGGAGAATACTAATGAAAATTCACTTAAAGCAGCAACTAATACAAATTAGCATTAGAAGTCGTAGATTACATATCTAAATAGTTTGCTTCACTAATTGGAATTGTGCATAATAATAATAATAGTAAAGATTATAAAATTAATTAAAAAGTTGTATTAATGTGCGAAGAAACACCGATTTGGAAATAGATATGCGAATAACCCGATTAATTCTTAAAATTATTCGTTTAAGGATGATTAGTGCAGAATTTCATGTATCCATTCGTTTTTGGAATGATGAAATAGACACGAAAATTATAAAAGGAATCAAAAATGGTGTCGTAAAACACTATCATTGTCTTATTATTTGATGAAAAATAGTTGCAAATGCAAAAATTGCTGTGTTTTTGGAAAAATAAGTAATTGTAATGCGTAATTGAAGAACCTTTTTAAAAAAATGAATAAGAATGCTTTGAAAATAATTCCTATAGTGAAATAATCATTGCAAAACAACCGAGTTAAAAAAAAATCACTGTGGTCTTTTTGAAAATGCGAAATGTAATGGTGGAATGTTTGTGAATAGGAAAAATCAAGTCTTCTCTTGTGTTTGCGCCAAAAACGAATAGAACAAACTAACTTTTGTAACAGTTCAAGTTCGGAAAAAAATGAACAAATAAATAAATCTCGACAGGGGTTTTGAAATTAATTATGATATTAGTTTCAAATAAAGATTTAAATCGATGTATCTTCTTTAAATAAGTTTTTGCTCAATGGGATGATTGCAAATCGTTTTGTCGTGGTACCTAATAGTTATCAGCGATAAAGTGGTCACGTGAGTTTACAGCTGTTAGTATTGAGTTGAAATCTTACCACTTGATTTCCATGACTCATTGATAAGATGAAATCAGAGAAAACAGAGATAAACGTTTTGCTAATGAGTCATTTGAGTGCTGGAGTTTGGTTTGCTAGCATGTAGACGCTCTGGAAAGAAGTTGCCGAAAGAAGGACTAGCGACTAGACCGAAATAACGCCGGAATGGTGTTACATTTTTTGGGTTGTTTTAATAATTCGATTCATTAATTGTAACAACGTTTAGCTTTTGTAGATATCTTCACAATGTGTGTGATCGAGGTGCTTTTTCCTGTAATAGAGGTTAGATTATTTTATTTTTTTAAAATTTTCTTCTTCGCATGATAAATTTAATATTGATTAAGGTCTTTTTTTCACTCGAATATTGTATGTTTCTGTTCCTATCTGTTTATGTTGATCAAGAACTAGCGTTAAATTAATTCCAAGTTTAATAAAAACTCTTAAAAAGGTGTAAATAAATAAATTGTAATAGGTTAAAAATTGTGTTAAGCAAACTTTAATTTTATTTTGTTGGGGATTTTCTATGAGTGTGTATATTAGTGAAATGATTTGAAATTTTGTAAAAATACCTTTTTTAAGTCTTAGTTGTGATGTGCGAGTGTTTTAATGAAAGCTTCTTTAGTTATACAAACTTGAAGCTGGCTAGTATGAAATATACGACTTCGAAATTATTTGCATGTGAATGAAAAAAATAAATAAATAAAACTGAAATTTTATAAAGTGTACTGAAAACTCTGTTAATGAAATTAGTTGAGTGTAAAGTAATAATTTAAAAAAACTAGTAAACTCTCGTCTTCGGAAATAACTATACTGAAAGTGTTGTATTTTGAATACAATAGCGGGAACATTTTTAACAATTCGGTAAAGTATGAAAAATTGTAAAACGCGTGAGAATATGGTTAAATAAAATAAAATATTATTGTGAAAATGCAATAGTCAAAGTGAATTACATTCTGTGAACCTAATTCATGAAAATTGTGATTTATTCCATCAAGAGTGCTTGTATGAAAAAATAAATAAAGTAAAAATATATGCGATAAATGGAAAAATAATTGTTAGAGTTAATTAAATGAAATGTGATAAATTAAATGAAACTTTTGAAAAGCATATGTAGTGATGAAATGTAACTTGAGTGCGAAATTTGCATACTGGAAAATATTATTTAAGGTGATTTTTAAAATCCGTGAAAATTTGTTAATGTTAAGTGTAAATTAATACTAAGAGTAAATTGATTTCAAGTTTTGAAATTAATTTCAGCAGAAGAAGTCATTTTTCGGTGAGTCTATTTTTAAAATTTATAGGACTGTATAAGTGAAGTCTTGATAATCGACTTATAATTTTAACACTCCTTGGGTCCTTCTTTGATGTTTAACTTTTTTTATGTGATGTGTTTTATTTCAGCATAGGAAAAAACAATTAAATTCACTTGATTTGGAAATGCATAAATATACGAAAATAATAAAGCCCGTGATTAAATGAACAAATAAAATATTGATGAAAAAGAGTAATCAGAATTAATTACTTTGAATTGATAAATTGATGAATTAAATATAAATTGCAAATGAGTTGCTTTGAAAACTTTGTATGGGTAGAAACTAATTATGATGGTAGTTTTAAATATATGTTAAAATCCGGTTAATGATGCTTGTTAAAATTAGTACTATGAGTAAATGGATTAATGATACGTGATTAATAATACTAAGAGTAAATTTATTGCAAGTTTTTAAATAGGTTGGCAGAAAATTGAAGACACGGTATGTAAGATAATGTTTGCAATAAAAAACAAATGTCCGATTCGTATCACTTATTGAAAAAATTGCTAAGTTCTAAAATGTGCGAAAAAACGATAAATTTAAAACAAGTGAGAAAAGAATCAAACTCATGAATAGAATCTAAGCCTGAAAATAGTGAAAAATAACCAAAGTGCTAAATGATAGGAAAAAACGTTTAAGTTCAAAAATGTATGAAAGAATGATGAAGTTTGAAATAATTGAAAATAAACTAAGTCAGAATTACTATGATGTTCGAAAGGTGCGCAAATAATCTAAGTTGTAAAAAATGATAAAATTCGAAATGCATGAAAAAATCAAAGTTCAAAATATATATCAAGTGTAAATATGTATAAAAATACAATTGAACTCCTAAATGTATGAAAATAGTTAAAGTCGGAAAAATGATAAAGTCAAGTACACTTGTAAAGAAATAAAAGATGCGAAAATAGTTAAAGATCCAAATGCATAAAAAAATTGCGAAAAATAATTAAATACGTTAAAATAGGCTATCACTATAACACGAAAAACTATTCGAACTCTAAAATGCATGAAAATAATCAAAATCGCGAAAAATATTCCAAGTTCACAAGGTGAGAAAATAATCTAAATTGCGAAAAGTATTCCTAGTTCAAAAATGTATAGAAATGATCTAAGACCTAAATGAAAAAAAAAAAAAGTTGATGGGGTGTATTGTTTTAATACACCAGGCTGAATGGTGGGACCATCAACTTAAAACCAAAATTTATTTTGTAAAAAAACGAAGAAAACGCGGGCGCGCGAAAAAAACCCTCACAACCTTTCACGAGAAAATGGCAAAGTCCAAAAACGCGCGAACAAACAATCGTAATTTTTCATGGTAAAACAACTACGTAGAGGAGACCGGGGCAGGTTTTCGCGCGGGGCACGTTTTCGATTTGACTTTAATTCGTTAGCGAGCCGTTAGAGCGAAGCACCGACCAGACCATTTGAAAGACAGCGCCACTAGACGAAAACTACGAGAGTTGGATGGCTGTTAACATCGCTGCATAGCGTCAGTTTCACTTGTTTTTATAGAGGTTAAGTAAATTTTGATGACCTCATTTAAATTAAAAACAAATATATACGTCTTAAGTTTTTGTCTGTTGTAATATTTCGGAAGAGCACAGTTAGGAGCTACCTGTGATGTGATAGTTTGTCCATAAAATTCTTTTTTTGACCGTCTGCGTGAAGTTTAAAGAAAACATGGCGACGGGGCACGTTTTCGAACGCTAAGTGGGGCATATTTTCGCATCGAAAACGTGCCCCGTCGCATCGAAAATATGCCCCGTCCCCTTCGATCGCTACTATTTATCGATGTTTATTATATTATTTACTCTTAAATGAAGCATAAATAGTTAAATACACATGGAAAGGTAAGCTTCTTATTTGACAGCTTATATTTTCAAACAGAAAACAGACAAAAAAAAAAAAAAAATTAATTTGAATTCTGAAATTTTGAATTCAAATTATGTTTTTCGCAATCACGAACTGAGACAGGACCCTACTCATTCGAGTTATTGTTTCTAGAAACGGCTCCTGTCCCCCCCCCAAGTCTGCCTCTCCTCCTGGGCGGTTACTTGCGCATAGTTGTGTGTGTGCGTAGACCTGTGTGTATGCATGTAGGTGTGTGTGAGTGTATGTGTGTGAAGTCGTGTGTGTATGTGAACGTGCGTGTGTGTAGGACATGGACGCCTCCAACCAGGAGAAGCGGATAGCTCAAAACCGGAGCAGCCGCGTCGCGCCGCGCCGCCAGCAGAGGACGGTGGGAGGTGGTGCTGCAAAGGCTTCTGGTCCAAGTTGAAAAAGGCATGGACACCAAAAACGGTCAAATGAGAACAATAAGCAATCGTGATTGCTCAATAAATCACAATCTCAATCATTCATGAGAGATCTGTGTTAAAACAAAATAGGCCTAAAGTGTTTATAAAAATAGCTTTAAACTGATATGTTCACAGAATGACTTGATTATAATGACTTGATATTGATCTGTGTGTTGGGTTTTCAGATTTGTCATGGTACGACACTACAAAAAGAAGTTTGAAAGAGGCAAGTGCACCATAGAGACTATGGTAGAAGCTGTCAACAAAGTAAAAGAAGGAAGAAGTATGAAAAAGCGGGAAAAAGCGGATCCGAGAAAACAGACAAAGGAAGAAAGAAGAGAAAGTCGGACATTTTGACCGACACTCTGATAAAAAAGCAGCTTAGACTAGAGCAGCAACAAGCTAAGCAGAGAAAACAAATGAAAAATGCGAATGAAAAGAAGGATAAGAAAAAATGTAAAAAAGAGTTTAATTAAGAGACAAGTTGGAAAACCTAACAAGCCCGAAGAAAATGAAGAATCAAGTGATGTAGAGGAAGAAGACTGTGCTTGCATTTACTGCTTATAATTGTGTAGTAAATCTAATACTAAAAAGATATGGGTGAAGTGCACTCGTTGCAAAAGATGGGTCCACGTGTCTTGCATCAAAGGAAACCCTATCTTCATTGTATGCATTAATTGTGACAGTGACGATGACGTTTAGTGTTTTTAACAGTCCTACATGTATTAAAATTATTAAGTAGCCAAGTTGGTGATGAGTTTTTTTAAATGTATATTTACTGAAAATCAATAAATAACCTACCTTCAAAATATTTTGTTTGATTTCCTAAATTATATTGATATAAGTGCATGCGAAAACTTGCCCCTGTCTATTAATAAGGTATGCGAAAACTTGCCCCGGTCATGGGGCACATTTTCGCACGTGACATAACGACACTTAAAACTGTTTTTCTGTAAAACAAAGCTTAATTAATTGATGTAAGTAATTCCACGTTGTAGCCAAGGTTTCTCTGAATGGTGTAGTACAGTTTTTTGAAACTTAGGCAAATAAAAAAAAAAAAAAAAATTAAAAAAAGCGCGAAAACCTGCCCCGGTCTCCCCTACATAACGAACCAAAATCTTCAAAACGCAAAAATATCCTCGTAATAGATAATGAGGAAAAAAAACGACAAAGTCCAAAACGGGCGAAAATATTCAAAAATGCACGAAAAGCGAAAAAACGCACCAAAATGTTTCGAAATTGAAACTAAACCCTCCTAATCTTTCACAGGCACGCGCGGAGGTTACACGCGGTGGAGAGGCGCAATGTGGGAGGTCACAGGCGGAGGTTACTGGCGGCTATGAGCCGCCTGCTCTGTCGCAGAACTTTCCTTTTTCCCCTACTCATGGAATCGTCAGAAAATGTTCCTTTTGTCACCTTACGTGGTTTAACCCCTTTTCTTGGATGAAGTAAAAACACCTGTTAAGTACTTAAACAGCAAGTTGAAACCTCTTAAATCATAAAATAAATTAGAAAAAACCTTCCCTTTCGAATCAGAATTCAAGATGGGGCATAGTGAGAAAGTCTCACCCTGCTCCAACTACGACTGTCTCACTGTACCTCACTCCGTTTTTTTCTTCTAATTCAACATTTTAAGTAGTTCGTTCAAAGCCTAACCTAAATGTTTTTAATGATAATTAACTGCATAGGTATAAAATGACAGTGATTTTAATTCATATAAGAAAATGTTATAAATCGATGAATACGAGAGTCAAGAAAAAAAAACTTTGCTTGCCAGAAATCAGAAAAATAACTATCATTTGATTGCAAACACATGCAACAACTTCCAATCCCAGTATCCACAAGGTCAATTGCTGCCGATTCATGGGTATCTAGCATCATTTACAGATTATAATTAAAAATTAAAAAAATAGCTTTGTTTCACTGTATCCCACGTCTCACTCTGCTCCACCCTCCCCTATATATATATGTCTTGGTACATTTTTATTAGTTCTATTAAAATGAAAGACAGCCAGAAACGAAAAAAAACCCTTATTTTTGAAATGTGTCATTGTGTTACTATAAGAACTTAAGCCAAGGCGCATTACATTTAAATTGAATTTTCTCGAAAAGTAGTGTTTGCAGATGTGACAGTGTTGTACTAGGTGCGCGATTTAAGTGTTTCTGTTTTAACGGAAAATCCTATGCTCAACTCAGTTCAAGCCCTTAGCTAAAGAGCAAAATATATTACTCGAGACAAGGAATTTGAAAGCGACTTTTCAAGCATACAAAACTGCCGCTTTGCAATGCTCAGGAGCATTTTAGCACCTATAGCTCTGCAAGTTAGTACAAGTTAGTTTAAAACCCAGGAAAGGCGTGCTTTTTGTTCCAAGCGGAACTGGTAACGCATTTTTAATTTGATCTTTTCTAACCGACTCACAATGGAGTATTTGACTGAAAATCCTGGCCAAAACTAGTTTGAAATTTTCACTCTTCTGAAGGCGACACCCTTGTGTGCGTTTGTGCGCTGTACGGCGAAGCTATCCCACTTATAGACATAAAACTTGATATACAAGTTGTCTGAAAGGTCTGATGTTACAGTTTGAAACTCGATTTTTAAAATTTGAATTAGAAAAGGAAATATTTAATATCCTATCCGCTGTTTAGACTTTTGCATGTTTACGACCGCAAAAACAATCCTCGTAAACGTAGGAAAAAAAAAAAAAACAATGTATCACTAAATAGGAACGAGCTGATGTGTGCATCACATGACTTCCTTTTACACCAATTTAATGTTATTTCTCTATTATTGCAATTTTAATGTGATTCTCTCTCTAACTCTCTAAATATCACCAACAATGGCTACATTAAAACCAGATTTAAAAAAAAAATAGCCAAATTTGTCGCCAAGTTGGCGAAAAAATTTGGCAACAAAACGGCTACCAAAAGACTGGCGATATATCGCCAAGTGTCCGCCAAATTGTAACACCACTTGAGTTTGCATCGAAATTAACAATGAATTCCCCCCAAAAAGGGGCAAAAGTCCCCGTTAGAAACACCCGAATGCAACCAAAAAAGGAGGTGCACAACTAAACCTCACTAGGAGTCTACGTACCAAATTTCAACTTTCTAGGACATTACGTTCTTGAGTTATGCGACATACATACGCACATACGTACATACAGACGTCACGAGAAAACTCGTTGTAATTAACTCGGGAAACTTCAAAATGGATATTTCGAGCGTCTATACGTTCTTAGGTACATATGTACGTGTGGTCGGGTCGAAAAAAAAAACTCAGCATTCATTTGGGGGTGAGCAAAATGGAAATTAAGGCCGATTTTTGAGTGAACATTTTTTCGCGAATACAATACTTCCTTTTTTGTAAAAGGAAGTAAAAAAGAGTCACCACTGAGCTGAATATATGTTTTTTTAATCTCATTCTTATAAAATAACAAATCAGGAATGGCTAGGTATATTTGGCAGGAGAACAATTAATTTATAAGAAGCACAAAAAAAAAAAAAAAAAGAAAAAAAAAAAAAAAAAAAAAAAAAAAACGTCGCCAAGTTGGCGAAAAAACTTGGCGACCAAAAGCTTGGCGATACGTCACCAAGTGTTTACCAAATTATAACACCACTTAAGTTTGCATTGATATTAACAATGATTTCCCCCCAAAAAGGTGCAAAAGACCCCCTTAGGAACATCCGAAAGCAACCAAAAGGGGAGGTGCACAACTAGACCCCACTACGAGTCTATGTACCAAATTTCAACTTTCTAGGACATACCATTTTTGAGTTATGCGAGATACATACGCACATACGCACATACGCACATACGCACATACACACATACGCACATACATACAGACGTCACGAGAAAAGTCGTTGTAATTACCTCGGTGATGGTCAAAATGGATATTTCGCGTGTCTATACATTCTTAGGCACTTTTCCGCATGTGGTCGAATCGAAAAAAAAACTCAACATTCATTTGGGGGTGAGCAAAATGGAAATTAAGGGCGATTTTTGAGTGAAAATTTTTTCGCGAATACAATACTTCCTTTTTTGTAAAAGGAAGTAAAAATAATTTTCTTCAAGAATATGATTTGTTTGAAGTTCTAACGTACTGAACTGAATTTCTAGGAATTTACAAAGGGAGGTCACTTTTTCAATTTTTTTCAATTATTCAATCAATGTAAACTAAAATTTCTGCATCCAATATTCTAATGATGCAGGAACTTTTTAAGGAAATAATATAAACACCTGAAACTGAAACTTTTTAAGGAAATAATATAAACACCTTACCTTCATTTACAGTGAAAACGGTGAAGTTATGTTGCTTCACTGATTTATAATGAATTTTTTTTCAATGAGTTGAAATAAAAGTTTTCAATAATTTTCACTCGATCTGAAATGGATGCCACAGTTGGCTGCTTGCTAGGGCTGTTCGACATATCGTCATATATCGATAGATAACTATTACCACGGTAACGATATTTAAATTTCTATCCGTTCGATATATCGGTTGAAACAGAAATACGGGACATAATTACGGAAAAATTGAAATACTGACTGAAAAATATATAACTTTTTATAGCTCTGTATGATGGATGAGTGCTTGAAATTTCAAGAAACTAACTGCATTCTTCAATCAGTTATTTTATTTTTAATTATAGTACAAGGGAGAATTAACAGGGCCGCCGAAGGTCAAGGTGGACCCGTTGTCAGATTGGTCTCCAGATCTCATCCCCCTAAAAAGTTTTCAAGAGCGGGACCCTTCTAAGGACCGCGCCTCTAGTTTCTGACAAAGCTGATATGGCCTCATACACCGCCAGCTTAATCATTTCCATCCGAGCTGTCGTATCTTACTAAACGGAGCGCAACTCATAACTGAATGAAAATAAGAGCTTTATCTTCGATAATAAGTTTTATATAATAAATTTTTATTCCGTTCATAATACGAGGCACAACTTGAACCGGTAATCCAATTTTAAAGCGTTATCGCCGGCAAACCTAACATTACCGTTAATGCTCTGACATAGTGTTTTTTGTGAAAATTGTACGCATTAACGTTAATGGGATGACATAGTGTTGTTTGTGAAAGTTGTACGCATTAATGAAGATGGAATTGAGTTCTACCATGCACGGGCATGGGTTCTTTGTGAAAGTTCTATGCATTTTCGAAAGAGTAAAAAGTACCATGATTGAAAAAGCTGAGCTTGTCGATTGATGACATTTATTGGATGGATTAAAAAGATTTTCTAAGACTGTCGGATGATGATAAAAAGTAAGTACAATTTTTAAGCATTTTTTTTATATACTAATGTAACATAAATGAATAATATACATAATTCGTCGATTTTAAAAATATGAAAGATTTCGTTAAAATAAAAAAGTCTTATAATTTGTTTAAAAACGTCGAGAAAAGAAGTTTACTGCATTAATTTTGATAATATTCAGATTTTTTCAAAAAAAAAAAAAAAAAATCCCTCGAAAATATTTAATTTACATATCAAATTGCAGTGCATTTTGCTGCATTCCTTAAAGATTTATTATGAATATTTTACTTAATCTTACTCAACTGAAAGTAAAAAGTCTTAAAGCAAAAGCTATTAAATGACTAAAAACAAACTATTTAAGACATCAGTACAAAATATAGTTCAAAGTACATTCAAATAATTGAGACTGCTCAAATTGAAAGATTTAAACAAAATATTTAATTGAATATTGAAAACTTTTTCGTTGCGAAGCACTTTTGTCATGCATTGAGTACGCCCTCCTCATCCCCCCCCCCTCCAGGAAAGTTTTGAATTAGAGAAATAATATTATATTTGGAAATGATTTTTGTTGTTTTTCGATTTTTTGCACCCCTCCCCGCCTCAAAAATATATCGATATATCGAAAATATCGATATATGCAGAGCGATAATATCGCGGTATTAAAATTCTGATATCGTCCAGTCCTACTACTTGCCAATAATGCTTAGACTAGTGATAAGTAAACATGTTTGATGCGAATGGCTGTTTTCCTTTCAAGATATGTAATCAAGTGCACTGTTCGAGGAAAAAAAAAGCGGCTAAAAATCCTAATATTCTGTACAAAACACTAATTTGAAACCAAAAAAAAAAAAAAAAATCAATTTTATTCTTTTCGTTTGGTTTCAATCATTAAAACCCTGAGTTAATCATGCACAAAAGGAATTGAAGACAAGGGTTTCGGGGTTACAAAGAACCTTTTTTCTATTGTAAAAAAATAAATAAATGAACTAGCATGTTATAACTGTAAAAACACTCGAAAATGGATATTCAAAAGCTCTTTGATTTTGAATTGTACTGTTGAATATTGTACTCGTACCTTGGGTCGATCCTTAGTTTTACATAGCGTGATGTGTCCCGCTAAAAATTGTACGAACAAAAACTTGAAACTAAAATTTTATATAACTTCAATTTCGCAATGAGTAGGTAAAATGTCTTAAATGTGGATAGCGAGTGTGTGTGTGGGGGGGGGGAGGTCTTTTCCTCCTTATGCTACTTATAAGGGGGAAGAGAGCTCCTCCCTTGGCACATTATTTGCAGCAATGATCTGAAAAAATATAAATATTTCATTATTTTATCAAAAAAATCTCAATTTTAAGGAAGAGCAAATTTTCTTAGCGAGATCACAAAATATTTTAATTTATTGACTCATTAACGTACATGAGAAAATTAACATAATTGAATGCAAACACATGTTTTAGGGGTGCAATGAATCTCTTTAGCGATGCACAAAGGTAAGTATTTCGAAATTAATTGGATGATTCTCATTCCATAGCTTACATCTTTATACATTGATGAAGCGGTTTCCCGTAACCCTGAAACTCGTGTCTGAAATTTTATTGTTGTTTGTGCGCTCAAATATGTTGATCTTTTCATTAAGTAGTATTTATGATAAGTTTTTACAAATTTATTAAATCTCTGTAGGTAAATTCAGTTTAAAATCATGACTTGTCACAAAACGATCGGATTATGCACATTTAAAAAAAAAAAAAATCATTTTAAAAACGGGCAGTTGTAGGCGGAAGATTTTTTTGCTGAAATTAGCACTAGAGACTTTGCCAAATACGATGCATCTTTCAAAACAGCCCAACCAAGCCCGACACCTATTTAAAAAGCTTTCTCTAGTTATAAATTAAGGCGAAGAGCCTTTAAAAATCTCACGTACCAAGTTTTTTATATTTTTTTCACAAAAAGAAAATAAAAATATTTTTTCTTTGATTTATAATTAGCACAAAGCTCTGATATTTCTTTATCCCGTAAAATTGGTTCGGTTCAATCCCAATCATTCATAAAGCCCCAAAAAAATCTACATTGAAACGTAATAATTAAGCTGAAACGTAAGAAAAAAGCCAAAATTCTTATAGAAATCTCATCTTTTACCGAATCTATGAGCAATTGTACGTGACTCAAGTTTCCAAAACAGATGCCAATCGATGCACCAGTTAGTCAACTATCATAGAATAAATTTTCAAAAAAACCGGGTAAATTTTTAATTTTGTACTTTTGGCCAGCATTTTCAATCAAATACTCCACTGTGCGACGACTTAAATCTTTGCGAATCAATCTTCGGGGTTGGTGAGCGTTAACGAGCGGACTCGTTAATTAGTTATTTAAAATTCAATGCTTGATTAAAAAAATCAAGCATTGAATTTGAAATTTCAGCAATATTGATTTTCGCAACGTCTGACGAGCAAATAAGCGCTTTGTTTTGACCAATGAGACGAAAAAAATTCAAAATAAGGCAAGACATATAACGGAAAAATACCACCCTTATCACCCATATCCTTGCTTTTGTAGGCTTTCGTTCTTCATAAAAGAATACCAACTCCAAAATCTTTTCCGCTGAATTTTATCCTTTCACGCTATTAAAATAGAATTTGCAAAATTATAAATAGGAAAAGATTGTGATATGATGCATTAAGAATTTGTATTTTAAAAGTGTTTAAAAAATAGCTTATTATTTTAACGGTCTCCACCTTTATTTTATATATATTTACTGGTACAAAATGGAGAAAACACTCCTATACTATTATAGTTATCCAAAATTAAGAATTAATTATAAAAACCATTTAAAATGGTACAGCTAGTTATCTTCAATTTTGGAAAAATAGAATGTTTCACTTTTGCTGAAAAATTTGTTTGAAAGATAACATAAGTAGGAGATTGTGGGGCAGAGTGAAATAGCGGGGCAAACTGAAATGGTGAAATATTTACTCTGCCTTTAATGACACTTATCTGGTAACACACTGGCCTCAAAAAGTTAAGGTACAACATGTTCTTCGAAACTTCTGTGCTCACAGACGAGTCCAGATTAACATCGGAGAGTGATTCAGGGCGGCTACTGATCTGTGGAGGGAACAGCGTACTAGACACCATGAATCCAACACTGTTGAAAGATACAATTATAGAGGTTTTGGAATCATGATTTGGGCAGGGATCTCGCTCGGTGGTCACTCTTACCTGCATGTGTTCCATGGAGGATCTCTGACTGGTCTGAGATATCGGGATGAGATCTTTGATCATATGTCCATCCATATGATGGTGCTATTGGTAATTTTTGTTATAAATCGTTTTTGCAATACGCTTATACAAATTTCTATGACGCATTTAATAAAAAAATATTTAATGCATATATCCTCTAAATTTTTTGTTTCTAAATTCATTCATTTGCAAATTAGACGCAAAAAACGAAATTTGCTTGTTTTTTGTTCTGCACATTGCACTACATGACGATATACATGCTTAGTAAGCGATTGGGAACGTCACATTCTATTTTTTACAGTCATGCCGCTAGATACTAAGCTTAAAGAATTCGAGAAAATAAAGTGATTGATAGAAAAACTTCACGACTTACTGTAAGTCAAATAACAAGAAATCTGAAAAGGTAGAGATTGATCATTTAGAGTTTTTTTTTTTTTTTAAATCTTGGCAAATTAGGACCACAAAGGCGAACAAGTAGGAAATCTTCTGCTTCTGTGCGCGTGAAACACTTGAGAATTAGAGAAGCTGGCTCCAAAAATCAAACATAATGAGATATTAAATGGGAATTCAAGTTACGATGTTGTTCTTGAATTGTTCAACAAGTTTTACAAAAAAAAAAAAAAAAAAATCAAATAAAACAAAAAACTCGACTACGTAAAAACCAAAAAACTAAAAAGAAAAATGTATAAGCCCTGTAGTTTAGAATGTTATTAAGTACAACTGAATAACTACACGATTTAAATAATTTTATAATCGTACACAGGTAAGAGAAATCATAAATTCAAAAACATAATAGAAGGATCAACAGTCGGGGCCCATTCCTTTCTGAATGAAGGAACCCCGTAAAATTTGAATGGGATCCGACTGTTGATCTTCTATTCTGCTTTTGAATTTATGATTTGTCTTATTGCCGGGAAACTAAACGACAAAAATCAGTGGAAAACTGCAAATTATGATAAGAAGATGCCACTTGGTAGAAATGTTGTTTATGACCCCCCCCCCTTTACTCCACTTATAAGCCACAATCGTGGCCACTGCTGTTGGGTACGTTAGCTGTAAGTATACTATAACAAATGTGCAGGTTCTAACGACTTTAGGTGGAGACATCAAAGGAAATAGTACTGCAAAAACTTCCCTCATTGATATTACTTGCCCTGGCCTAGAGGAAACAGGCTCAAGAGTGATACTGCATCTTCAAGACATTAGTAGGGGGGCATACTACATTCCGTGGGAAATTTCGTGAGGAAATTGTGAGACCAAGTTTAATACATTCCTTATGGTCTCTGTAACTATGCCTCACCGGGTGTTTTGCTTGAATTTGTGTCAGACGGCCTGTATGACGTCATCAATCCAAGATGGCGGCTTTAATGAGTTTTTGCAATTATGAGTTAATTTTTGGGTATTTTGTGATAATTTTCTGGTGAATTTACTTGATTAATACTAAATTCATCTTCTTATTATAAATTAAAAACAAAATAATTTAATTTTTTTGTTTATTAACTCATTTTTAAAAAAAATCTGATAAATCTTCTTTTTTCACATTGGCTCTCAGAATTAGCTGTTTTAAAAGTACCTCGGGTGAACTTTCGCAGTTAAAAATACTTTTAATTTTCAGGCTAAGATCACTAAACATTAGTACAGTCGAGCCTCGTTAATTCGAACGCGATTATAACGAACTACTGCTAAAGCGAACTACATTTGCGATCCCCGTCCTTCTGTTGAAAATCACTTAACACACCTAACACTATTGTTTTTCGGATAAAACGAGCTACTGTTGAGACAAATTCACTTTGAAGGTCCCTTTGAGTTCGTTTTAACGAGGTTCGACTGTATAACCGTTTAACAGAATTCTAACAACCTGTATACCCCCTGATCCCCTAAACTCTTTGAAATTCTTTGACCGGAAGTGAACATCGTACATCGGGGGTGCTCTTAAGGAATTTGTATGGAGAGTAGAAGAGAAAGCTTCTACGTAGAGGAAGTATTGTTTGTTGGTTCGTTGGTGAATAGTCTACAAATCTTCAAGTACAGTTATTTTTTCCTTAACTTATCACTGCTATTTTATTCACGCTCCCAGAAACTCATTTACAAGGTTTTTTTTTTTTGCAAGGATACAAATTAATTATGAACTATGTATTTTTTTGTCAGATTAAGAAGAAGTGCCAATTAGTTAAACCCATTGGTTATGATAAAGTGTTAGAATGTATAAGGAAGAGAGTAGAATGGAATGACATCACTCTCCGAGGTACTTACTGAACGATTAACGAATGTTACCGTAGAAGAATTGAAAAATGAAAACCGCATCATGGCATGCAGGATGCTAAGAGAAATGCACTCATAAAGCAAGCATGGACAGAAGTAAGAGATTTCACGAAATGGATAAGATTAAACTATATTGTTCTACTTCAATTCATGAAGACAATGTTGTAGGTTACACACAACGAGATCCAAAATTGTCGTTGGTGACAAAAATAAGTGGTTTTTCTGCCTCGGAAAAGGCGGTGGAAGAAAACCATTGGTGGCGATAAAAACAGATTCTGCAGGTCAGCAATTAAAAAAAAGCCATTTAAATTACCAAAAATGAAACTTTCAAAATTAAACTCAGTGACTGTACAGGTCCAGGAGACCCTCATGCAAAGAACATTTTACACCATAAATATTGCTGGGCAAAACATATACTTAATGTTTTACGAAAAAATTGCGATCCTGATGTAGTAACAAAGTCACAAGACATTATTTCTAATACAGCAACAGACGTAGAATTCCTGTGTGCATTAACCGATTTTCTTGTTCAGGGAAATGTTACTACAATAGCAGACCTTGAAATGAATTATCAGTCAATTGCAAATAAAAATTTATTAAAAAATAAAACGCGAAAAGAAATTAAAAATCTCATTCAAGAAGAAATTGATGATGCTATATTTAATAATCGAAAAAGTGTAAATGAGTCCCAACGCATATCTTTAAAGGAAACTGCAGATATTTCCCTATCTAATGCAAAAGATTATTTCATATACATTGGAAAAAATATGAGAACTATCTTTGAAGTTGCAAACATTTTACACAAAGCAGTTTTATCTGATCAGAAATGGACATTTACAGGATCTTTCGAACATTGAACAGAATCAGATAGTTGATGCCGTTCCAATCGAAGTTGATCAGTTTTTTAAATGGTGCTGCAACAGTAAATTCGAAATTAATTCTATTTCTGAGGTGCAGGACAATGTTGTGCTGAATAAAGCTAAAAGACTGTCACATATATTCATGTATAAAATACTGTCTCCGTACCAAGCTTCGAAAGAAACTGTTCATCGACACGCCCAAGATATGCCTTTGCAAGTTGGTGTTGGCCTTACTATGTACTCTGTTACCCGAAGCAAATATATAAGCGATTTTTACATGAACTAGGTGTTTCGATTGATTATGCTGAAGTTCTACGTTTGGAAACATAGATAGCAAATGGGGTAATAGGCGCATGAATGATAGTTACGGGATGTATATTCCTCATGAAGATGACAAGAAACTTGAAAAAGACAAGATTTTTATTTTGTGCTGCAGATAACATTGATTTCCTTGAAGACAAATCTTATGGAAAGGGTACTTTGCATGGCATTGTAATGGTACTTTATCAACAGAAAAAAGACTCGGATAGACAAATTCCACTTTCTCTTACCATACCTTCAGCATTCTGTTCCCTTTCGACATTACCTCAGTCCCTGAATGAAATAACGTCCTATAAAATTGCAAAGACAAGTAAGCCCAAATGTTCAGCATACGGGGAGGCATTGAAAGATAAGAAAACACAAAGAGAGATATTAAAGGCATTATGACGGCATTAGGACCAGAAAAAACTCAAGGAATATTAGGACTCCATACTCTATCAGGATTTGATACAACCTGTTCACTTGCTAAGAAGGAAAACCATCTTTCTGAAAAATTTATAAGACGGCAGACAAAAATACTCTTGATGCTCTGAGTCATCTAGGGTCAACCGAAGAATTTAATGCAAATGATAAAGTTGCTATTGAAGGATTTATTTGCTCCTTGTATATGTTACTGACTAAGATTTCAGATATTGGAGAACTTCGTTGGTTCATGTTTTCCAAGCAGTAGGCTCAAAATAAAATTTTGCCTCCTACAAGAGCATTTTTGTCCCCATATATTTTAAGAGCGCATTATTAGTAATGAGAGTGGCGTCTTGCAGACCAGCAGTACCCGAATTTACCATCACCGTTAGACTTCGGAGGAGAAAATAAAGACAACTTCTATGCTTCAGTTATGTGTACTTCCTTGTGTACCTGAATCCAGTTCGATGCAGCTGCGTAAAGGGCAAATGCAGTTCCATGCAACTGCAAATCTTAAAACATTGCATGCACTGAACTTTGTATGTGTGGAGGTGATGAGGACTTATGTGAAAAGCACAGCGAACAAAGCGATATTGATGGCACTTTAAGTAAGACCTGTTTGTTTACTTTTAAATCTATATTTTGAATTAAAATCAGAGTTTAAATAATTTATTTATTACTTATAGCACAAAATATGTAAATAATAAAATTGACATTGCTTGAAGTTGTAAATTTTTTCTACATTAAAAAAAAATGCTTCTTATAACCCCAAACACACGTGTATGCAAATAATTTTACAGGTTTTTTGGAATAACAAATTTGATTTTTATCGTACAAGCTTTCCAAAATGTTTTTAACTGCTATTTTTACTAAAAAAGTTCATAAAATCTGTATCGAAAGTCAAAAAAAAAACCAAAATAAATAATTTATTTTATACAGATAATTTGTTTTTAAATTTGAAATATAATAGTGTTAAAATATTAAATGTATAATAAAAGTTTAAAACATTTCATAATATGCCTTAAAATGAGTCAAAACCGAAAATTTTCATCAATATCTAGTGCAGCCGCCATCTTGGATTAATGACGTCACACAGGTCGTCTGACACAAATTCAAGCAAAACACCCGGTGAGGCATAGTTATATAGGCCATAAGGAATACATTAGAATTGGTCTCACAATTTCCTCACGAAATTTCCCACGGAGGGTCTTTTACCCTAAGTATGCAACTGGACTACATGGTAGAAAGCGGTTACAGGAATATTTTGATGTGCATTGTTGATACAGATATCTTAGTTTTAGCTATATCTTACTTTTTTTCTTGTCAGCATTAAATCAGGATAAACTTTGGATTGCTTTTGGGACAGGACACAACAGCAAATTCATTACAGTTCATGCCATATATGAAGCTATTGGCTCCATCTTCAAGTGGATAGGGTTGGATGGCAGCTGAAATGGTCGAGAGTTACCGGAAATTTCTGAACGTGCACTGAGTTTATTAAGTGCACCTACAAAATATACAAAAACAAGTGTAGCTGCAGAAGTGCTGGTCTGTCCTGCACACTACTATGCAAAAATTAATGCGAAGAATGCAGCAGTGTTTGGCTAACGACATAGTACTAATATTTTTGATTTTTGTACATATTTGCATTTAATATTTTTCCTACATTTATATTGGCACTTTGAAAAGCACTGAAATGAACATTTAGCTTATTTTCAACATACAAAATGAAATCTGTGAATTAAAAAGAACTCTAATATGGGTAGCCATTTTGAAAATGCCGTCATTTTGGTTTCAAACGGTTTCTGAAAGTGCCTCTGGGTCTTAATTTTATTTTATAGTCATAAGCAACATTCCTACCAAGTGGTATCTTCTTATCATACTTTGCAGTTTTGCATCAGTTAGCTCCCCAGCTATTATGTGTGTACGATTATAAAACTATTTCAATGGTGTAGTTATTCAGTAGTACTTACTAACATTCTAAACTACTGGGCTTATACATTTTTATTTTTAGTTTTTTTGGTTTTTACGCAGTCGGGTTTTTTGTTTTTACTTAATATTTTTTTATTTTACACTTTTTAGTTAATTTTTATTGACTTAGTTATTATGATTATAAAACGGTACATTTCGCAATCTTGTCATTTCATTGAGAGAGTTTGTACCGTGATGTTTATTAAGTAATTTGCGGTGGTCTAAACTACTGATAGTTAATCCCTTAAGGGACCTAACTCGGCTTAAAGCTACATGTGCTTGACCTTCAGCAAAAATGCGCGAACTTAAGTCAACCACAGCATAGCTATATATAAACAGCCTGTATAACTCATGATGACGCGAGCTAGCAAACATCGTCAGTCAAATCTTTCTCGCAAAACTAAAAAAGCCTATCAAGAAAGTACGCGTCACGAAACTCAGTCCCCTGAATCACGACAAAAACAAATGCAACATGTTAGAAATGGAAATCGAATTAGTAAATTTTCTTTCTTTTGGTGCTTATTGCACGGGTTTATTTTGATGAAGACTACAATCTGAGTGTCTCTCCTCCCTTACTCATGATATATTTTTTATTACAGTACAGAATATATGTAAACAACACATGAAAGAATTTACATCAGAAAGAGGGGAAAGTACATCCGGAGCAAGGGTAGGAGTCGAACCTACCACCTCAAGTGTAAGAAGCAACCGCTTAGACCACTTGACTACGGAGGCTCCAATCAGTAGACTTAAAAAAAAAAAAAAAAAAAAAAAAACCATGCAGCGAAAGCTACCTGCATTTGTTGCACGCAGTTAGCGTGCGACACGATCCCGAACTAGCAAAATGGTTTCTGGTTGTTGAAATGGTAAATTTTGATTACTGTCATGCGTTTAGTGACGCTGCCAAGGTTAAGACAAATCGATTGACGTAAGAATTACTCAAATTGGCCAAGGCGTTTAGCCTCTACAATGCCACATGGGAACAAACGTACATACATAGACTTATAAACCCATTACCCTCCTTTGCGTCGCGCACGCGCAGTCGGGTAAAAAGAGAAAAAGTTTCATGATGTGAAACTAATGTCCCGACTGACTCTTAAAAAAGTACATAAGAGACCAAGGGTTGAGCGTCCCAAAAATGTGTTGTTATAGATAAAAAGTGGGATAATGTAACCTTTTCTGATGAGAAAAAATTAATTAAGACGGACTAGATGGTATTTCCTGCATCTGGTACGATCTCTTTGAAGGGAAAAACAAGTGTCAAAGCCTACGTTTGAAGTGGCTCAGTAATGGTCTGAGGAAGTTTCGCAACGAACGGAAAGTGTACCAATATTTTTGTGCAGGGCAGAATGAGATCTGAGAGCAATGTTAATGTACTGAGCAATATTTTTTTAAAACAAAAACATCGTTAAATACGAGTTTAAACAATTTGTTTTAGTAGGATAATTCCTAATTACATGTTTCTTAAACCTTAAAATGATTTTTTCAGTAAGTTACCGCCTTATAGCCAGGGCTAAGGCAGAAATACATGAAATACACCTCCTGTTCAGTCGTTCCAGCCAAGGACTGCAGTTTCGTGCTTATTAGCACTCACCAGCCCGGCATAGGAAGAGATTGAGCTGGAGGTGAAATGCCAGGCTGATGAGTGCTAATAAGCACAAAACTGCAGTTCTCGGCTGGAATGACTCTGTACTGACCGGACAAAAGGCTCTATATAAGTTTAAAGGAACCTTTGTGAGTCATTCTGGCACCCGAAGTGTGGAAAAATTGTATTCAATATCGAAATAAACAAAAACTAAATTTCTCCACCGAAAAAGTCAGGATAAAAGATTCCAAGAACATTCTTCAACTTCCATGACATCAAAACTAATGAAAGTGAATGAAGAAAGGAGTGGGGGGATATTATTTATTACTGGGGGGGGGCGGGGGTTCAGAGTAAAACGCTAGTTGTCCTATAAGGACAACCAGTCCAGCTTTAACAATGACATTTTTCTATTAATCACGGTAAAACATTTATGTTTTGTATTTTCAAATATTCTACATTCCACAATGATTAATAGCATTTTGTGTAAGAATTTCACTGAATTATTGAAGAAATATTTTTTTATTGTGCAATTTTCTGTGTGTCCTTATAATTCTGACCACACGGTAGGTTTTCCTCCATTTTTCAATACACATACAGGATATATGGAATAATCAAAATAGATTACTTAATGAAATCTAAATACTCCAATTTTTGATTATCCGAAAAGGATCCGGTCTCAATTGATTCGGATAGTTCTAGTTCCCTTCTAAATGAATTGAAAATTCGGATTCAGCACATAGAATTACATAAAATCACATTTTTTACGTTAGATCACAGACCAAAAGTTTAAATTTGTTGGCTATTTTCTTTATTAAGTACGTTCTTGAGCACTAAAAATCACTATCTATCAAGATATTTAAACTATTTTAGTCGTTACGTCTAAAAAGGGATTTTTACTCTATTAATTCACTTTTATATATTTGCGTTAAACTGAAAAGGGAAAAAAATATCCTATAAATAAAACTTCCTTTGATGAAGTTAAATGCGACGTTTTTTTTCTGCAATATTTCATTAGTCAACTTCATTCAATTAACTTCTAAATGCATTGCTGCATTTTGATAAACAACGATTTCAGCTTTTATTGGTTCCTTTTCTTCTTTTTTGAAGTAATTAAGGTCGCAAACCAAACAAATTCTGCTTAAGCCCAGTTAATTGCGTTTTAGACACTCAGCTTTATAAACAAACCAATGAAAGTGACTGATAATTATATTTAGCTCACTGAAAATAGGAAGCGAAAATGACTAAGGAAAACAATTTATTCATTGATTTATAGTAGACTATTATAAATACTTTTTTCAAAAGCATGTAAAAAAGTCCACAACTAAAGCTTTGATTTGGGTTTTCCTTTCGAAAGGGTACATCAACTAACAAATAATGTATATTTCTTCACTATTAATTAATTTCAAAAAATATCATAAAATTTAAAATTTAGGAAATACTTTTGATTGCTTTATTTCTGTGTGGGACTTTCAAAACTAAATGAAAAATACTTAAGTTCTACAACAATAATTCAATGTCCCAAGTATAAGGAATTTTATTTAAAAATTATCAAACAATTATTGTGTCCAGAAAAATATCTGACTGAAGAAAATGTTTCCATACTAAGTGAGGAATATATCATGAAAATTGGTAGTTTTCGAAAACGTTAAAAACTGATGTATTATAGTACAGAATTCATAAATTTATTTTATGAGACAATAATTTAATTTCTAAAAAAATCACTTTATCTAATTAATTGAAAACACATGTATGCAATTTACTCTGCTTACAATGAACATGGAAAAAATGTTTTTTTCTTTATCATCTCAAAATGCTTTTAAATGTGACAAATGAAACTAGTTGAACTCAAGTGAAATTAAACTATCGAATGAAATAAATTCGATACAATATTGAGTTATCTATGGCAATAGTTTATAAAAATACAGTTGTGTCCTCGTACAAGAACGAAAAAATAAATGTCTTGTGCTACCTAGCAAAAATGAAGCTTTTTAGATTTTTAGGTAGTAAAAAAGTAAAAAACTAAACTATTTCTTAAAAGTGTTTGTATTTATTTTTACATTTTATTGTGCAGTATTTAATAAATATTTTTATAACGAAGTTAAATAAAGGAAAAACTTTCCTCTTGTCTCTGGGATTTCTCTATCAAGAGTCGTCACTATACTTTCCTCGCTGTAAATCGTGGAATATTACATCTACTGAAAGAAAGAATATCTACTGAAGAAATTGAGTTATTGTGCAAATTACCTCTTGTACTGAGAATAATGCTTAAAACTTTACTACCGAATATCATAAGGGAATTTTTGGACACGATTTTTTACTTAGAATGATCTAATTCAACTGCTCCTCGTTTTTAAGAAACAAGCTCATTACAAATATTTTTACGAATAATTTTTTTTTGGCTCCCAAAAAAGCGTTAATAAGTTGCAAGATTTAGCTACATTTAATTTATATATAAGATGTTAACTTATATATAAGAATAATAGCACACGCGACCTTTAGTTTAAACCTTATTTCGATTGTGAACTGTTACCACTTACTTAAATATGAATTCAGACGAGCTGAAAAACTAAAAAAAATGGAGGAAGGCAAATATTACAAGCAAATAAATTGATGTAAGCTTTGAAAGATATTCAGCAAGCATAAAATTGCTTGAAGACACTCAGCATGCTTGCATATCAATTTAGGACAACATTTGAAATTCGATCAGATAAATAAATTTTAAAAGTAAATGAAACATGCTCCACTTTTATTGTTTTTGAAAATAGCTACATGCTATTGTTGCTTT
Organism: Uloborus diversus; assembly: GCF_026930045.1. Lineage (NCBI taxonomy): Eukaryota > Metazoa > Arthropoda > Arachnida > Araneae > Uloboridae > Uloborus > Uloborus diversus. The sequence continues at coordinate 107,147,697 of NC_072731.1, forward strand.
GTATTACCTTGTTGGTAGGACACGGGCCGCCCAGATCTTAACCAGGGCCAGAGCAAAATATAAACACACTCTTAAACAAAAAAAAAAAAAAAAAAAAAAAAAAAAAGAAAAGAAAAGAAAAAAAAGAAAAAAAAAAAAAAAACGACGCACCAGGAAGGAGTCGTCTGATTAACACGAAAATTGGTGGATAGGAAGACAATGTACAGAGTAGTAAATGATTAAAATCTCAGAACAATTGCATAATTTATGTCAGAGCTACAGTAACAAATTAAATATGGTGTTGACCCGCCTCTAGTCTGGATACTAGCTGAAGCACGGTGTGGCATAGAGTTGGATCATTAATTGCTGTTTTAAAACAAATAATTTAAAAGTCAAAAGTTCATTTCCTCTTACTCATTTGGAAAAATATTTCATCAAAGGAGGCTTCATCTTACGGAATGCAGCGCTCAACATCAGTTGCTCTTCTCATTTATCAAGGAAGAGAATTGATGAGAAAACTAATGCCATTGAAATCTCAGGAATCACTTTGAATTAGAAATATTACGTAATTACATGTTTCTAACTCTCCTCGCTTTGTGAAGAATGCTTTAAATTTTTGTTCCAGGATTTTTCGAAGACAGGAGAATTCATCAAACATTATTTCTATCCCTCCGGCCATGGCAAAAGTTACGTTGAAAAGTTTCACTTATTATGATTCGCTCTTTGTCAACAAAAGCTTAATTAACTTGTAATGGACTTGCTGGCGATGATCAAAGTTTGATGACTGCAATCTATTTCTATGCTTAGGTGTTTCAAAGTTACGAAAGAGCAAAACGTAATGCTACTGATTTTCAAAATTAACATTTCTGAGACGTGAAATTTCCTCAAACATTGTTCTTCATTTGATTTTGATATTTAATTTATATCATCTTGAATTTCATGAAATTAATTTTGAAAGTAAATTAGAAAAATACAAGGCAAACGCAAAATTAAATACGTTTGTATTATACTTGAATTCGAAAATTTATTTTACATTTTAAGAAGTGTGAGAGACACTACTGAACAAATCAAAACGTTAATACAGAGGTTCAGCTGCTTTTGATCAAGTGTTTATTGATTGATGACCCAGATAATCTCATTCTTGTTCATAGTTCATGTTATATATTCTATTAATATTAGCCATTTAAATATTTTTCTTTTAGTGTGATAATGTACTTCCATCGCATACACCTTCACCTTAAAGCAAAATTAGTTCTAAAAAGTCTGGAATCAATACCTTATTGTTAGAAATTCGTTGTTTAACCTAATAGCAACTATTATGCATGTCTTAAACTGGAAAAGTAATCGCTTTTAAAGGTTTGTAGTTTTTTTTTAAATAACAAAAAATGTCCTTTTGTTTTGTTGTCACTCCCTCGTTACAAAAGGATACTAATGGCTCTCATCATATTATTTAATCTTTGAATAGTTGGAAAACTTTGAATTGTCTTTTTCGAAAAAAAAAAAGAAAGAGCTTGGTGCTTTTAAGTTAAATATTAGTATTTTTATTGACTGTCATTACCCTGCTTCTGTTAATTATCCCAGTTCTGAAATAAAAGCTCAATGAGTGATTAAGCCTCGCTCGCATGATGTTTTCCCAGCTTGTTTAAATGATATTGATTTTTTTTGGAATTAATTATGATAATAGGCAAGTTAGCCCAAGTTTCCCTTTCATATTACTCTACTATCACTAGTTTTTGCAAATTGTGAAAACCATTGCAGAAATTTTCGTTTTTAGTTATTTCTTGGAATTGCCCCAAATAAACTCCTTAAAAAAAAGAAATATGCTGTCTTTTATCCACCATATTCGTCGAAGAGTAAAATGTGCTTTTAAATAGTCTTTAACACAGCTCCAAAATAATAATAAACACTAGAACAACAATGCATAATCATCTCGAACTAAACAAAATACTTTTCTTTTCGGGGACATATTCCAATACCTTCAATAATCACAAGTGTATCTAGCGGGGGGGGGGGGGGCAAGAGGTCATAGTCTCTCATAGATTCAAAACTAACACCAGAAAAAATTGAAATTTTAGACATCTTTAGTACTGCAATACTTTTTTACGAATTTTTGTTTATTCTATACTTAGATGATTATATACTCTATTATCATGTGGCATATATAGTGGGGGAGAAGCTTAGGGGACTGTAGCCTTTTATCACATCTGGTCCTAACTAACAGCAAATTAAATTGAGATTTGCCATGGCATAGAGAGCCTTGGAGGAAACTATTTTGTTCTGCGGATGAAGTCTTTCAATCACGAAACGAAACTTGATTGAAAATAATTTAGGTATTTATTCCACAGCTGACGAGTCCGGACTTTTTTTTTTGTAAAGGAGTGGAAGTCACCAAAACCTGTGTCTTAAAAAAAATATTTTATCTACTCTTCTTACTTTTTTTTAAAAACTAACACCCAGTTGGTTCGATTACTTATATAACTCTGCCTATTAATGGGAAAAAAATCTACCTCTGACAACTAGCTGGCTAGAATCTTAAAAACACTTTTTGTAATAACAGCTACAATAGACCAGTTAGTTTGCTTATTTTTAAAACATTTTAAACTAATAGCTTCTGTCAGTAAACAGTTTCGTTGCCTAATATTTTCAAATTACAGGTGGTTTTTTTAAATACAGTTATTACAGACAAATGTAAACAGTCACATTATTTTTTACTTCTTTCTCAGTTATAAAACGACAAAAAAAGAGAAAAAAAACCTTGTAAAAAGAAAGCACTAAGAATGAAAAAAAAATTAAATATAAAAGTTCGATTTTAAAGTATATATACAATTAGAAACTATATATCAGTAAAAATTCAAAGTAATTAAATGTTAAAAGAATATTTTATTAAAAATTAAAGCGAATGCACGATAATTTGATAAGAAGTTCTAGAATCAATAATTTTCCACTGGTTTATTTAACTTTTAAAGCTAAGTAATCCTCTTTTGGTTTCATGAGACCTAAGGGAGAGGAGGAAATCCTGGCTCCTGCTTCAGTGGCTACTTCGGAGTTGGAGGCGCAAATCCAGAAGTGGATCATGACCCACTTGATGGGAACAAAGAGAGCCTAAAACTGCGTTTTTAGGCCTGTAATTTCGAAACATTTTAATGGAAGAACTCCACTTCCCCATATGTCACAAAAGACTTAAAATTCCATTTTTAGGGCTTTAATTTCGAAAACTTCCTGGGAATAATTTGTTTGGCCAATTCACCTACTCTTATTCTCCTAACTTGGTTTGCTTCGAATACAAGGACGCTTTTGGTGGCTCTATTTCAAACAACTTCAGTTTGGGAAATTTTCCCATCTCTGCCATTTCTAAAGTCGAAATATTCTACTTAATACTTCATCTATATAAATGCAATGTATGTAAAATGCATCAAAATTTTCTTAAAGTAAATTTAATAGCGTGATTTTAGACCCATTTTCTCCCAATTGATCCTAATGAGTCAAAATGATACGTAATAACACAAACATTAAGCTTCAACAAAAGTGAGATTAATTTGTCTCATTAGTAAATTTTATCTTGTAATAATGTTTTCAAAACCAAATATGTAAATCATAAAATTGTAAACATTTCTGTTTTATTTTATTAATGATTAAAAAAAAAATCACTCAAGAAGGTTGTCTAGTAAATAATAAGTTTTAATATGGTAAAGTTAACTAAAAAGTTTGTAACACTCTAATTGAAAAAAAAAACCCTCTTGGCTACTAATAGTTAACTAATTAAAAAATCAATATTGGAAAAATCAAAAGCAAAATTACAGAAGTTTAAATTCGACTATCAAGTCGAAATAAAGAATTAAAACTATGTGCACAAAAACTTAAGTGCTTAACAATGGTGTCTTTACTTCATTTTTGCAAAATCCTTTGAAAAAACAAAAACGAATATATTAAGCGAAAGTTCACATAATTTAAGGAAAAAAATTATCTAGTGACACAAACTTCTAGGAAATTTTAACTAAATCAGAAAAAAATAAGCTGAAAAGAAAAAGGCGTTCAAATGCAAATTAAATACTCGTTATAATCTAAATGAGTATTTAGTTTGCGTTTCAGTTCACGAATACAAATAATTGTAATTTAGTTCAGCTTTCCTTCAGTTCTGTTTTTGTACAAAAAGTTGAAGTTATTTGACATTCAAATTATCTGAATAGTCGAAAAAAAAGACATATTTTGCATGAAAATAGAAAAGAAGTTGTTAATTGACAATTCATTAAATAGTTACCAGACTAATGTCAAGTCAAACCTAAAACAAATCGAAGAAACAGCATACGAAGCTTTTTTTCACCAGTGAATAAAATCTATGAACTGTCAAGGAAATAGTAATAATAAATTAATACTAATAGTTAAATTCATAATAACTCTTGCTTAAAAAGAAGGTAAACTCTTCTCAAAACGTGGTAGAATTTTTAGTTGCTAAAACAAGTTACCCTAACCAAATGTCATTCACCGATCAGAATAAAACTTTTTACACGATAGAATGCTTCATAATATTGCACCCTTGTTATTTTTAAGCAATTTTTCTGGGGCGAAATTTACCCCTAAATATTATGTCGTTGGCATAAGAGAGGGTAAAATGCATTCTTTTATTCAAAATTTTAATTACAAAAATTCAAGTACTTAATTACAATAGAAAAACAACTTAAATAAATTGACACGTTTTAAGATTTTTCTGGAAATGCTATTTATAGGGGTAAATTATCCCTAGCAATCACCATTTCGAGAGAATGGAAGATACATTTCAGAAAAATCCTAAAACACGCCAACTTTATAACGAATAAATAAATACCTTTGTGCTTGAAAATTAAATGAATTAATTAAGCACCTCGGATGACTTTTCATCCAAAAGTTCACATTTCTTTGCATTGAAAAAGGTGTTCCTTATAACATTGACACACGTGTCTGCTGTAATTTGCAATTTGTGTGCATCAAAACGTTGGTTCATTGATTCATTTAAGCTTCAATTTTAGTTTGTTTTCTTATTCTAAAATGCAACTCATTTGAATTTTCACTCCTTACTTGTATTTTTAGCAATTAAAATTCAAAATAAGGGAAGAATTTCTACCGGAGGGAAATTTGCTTCTAAATAATTGCTGGTATGCTAAAGGGTGAAATGCATTTTTTTATTTAAAACTTTAATTACAAACATTCAAGTACTTAATGATCAAAAATTTGAAAAAAAAAAAAAAAAAAAAAACAAGAAAATAAATTAAGTTGACTTGTTTTAGAATTTTTCTGAAAATACTATTTATAGGGGTAAATCATCCCTCGCAATCACCACTTCGAGAGAACGGAAAAGACTTTTTTAGAAAAATCCTAAAACACGTCAACTTCCGTTTGTGTTCTTATTCTATATTAAAACGGTTTTGAATTTTCAATCATTACCAGAATTTTTAGTCATTAATATTTGAAATAATGGAAACACACTTACCGTCGTAAAACTTCCCCCTAAGTATCGTGTTGTTGGGAAATTAGAGTGTAAAATCCATTCCTTTATTTGAAATTTTAATTACAAAAATTCCAAATAATTAAAAATTTGAAAAAAAAAAACCCAATAAGGAAGCAAATTAAAATTGACATGTTTTAGGATTTTTCTGAAAATTCTATTTATTTGAGTAAACTAACCACCGCAGTCAACCTTTTCGAGTGAATGGGAGAAATTTTTCAGAAAAGTCCTAAAACTCAACTTTAATTTTTTTTTATTTTTTATTTTTAAATAAAACTTTTTCGAATTTTCAATCATCACTTGAATCTTTAGTAATTTAAACTTAAAATCAAGAAATGTATTGCTACCTCCAATGTCCCAATAGCGCAATATTTAAAGGTGAACTTCACCCCCATAAAAATGTTTGTTGCTAATAAAAAAATATAGGTTCAATTTAGCAGTAAGTTACCACCTATAAACCAGGGCCTAAAGCAGAACTACATGCAACACACCAGACACTACAGTTTTGTTCTTATTAGAACTCATCAGTCTGGATTAGTGAATAGTCGAGCTGGAGGCATCTCATTGAAGCTGAAAATGCCAACAAGGTGGTAGATAACGTTAATTTATCTCACCAGCGAGTGCAAGGAACATGTTCGACTCCTGAATTAAAGGCAAAGCTTGGGTATTTAGCAGGAAGATACCACCCCTAGACTAGGTTCAATATTTTTAAGTGTTCTATTTATGTATTAGATCAGGAAAGAAAAGGGTGAGATCAAAGTCAGCCATTGGCTCAGCAAAAGTGGACATAAAGACTCCATATCACGTGACTCAACAGCGACGAATGGTTGGCACGTTTTGCGTGAAACAAGCGAAAGAAACCTGATCTCTCCCATTGCTTTGCTTTAAAATCTGTCACGTGAATTGGGGTCTTAAATTCACAAATGAAATTCTTCACTCCCTCCATTTTGTCTCTTCTCAATGATTTATGTGCAACATTTTATTACGATCGGTGAGGGACATTTGGTTATAGGGTTACTTGCGGATTAAAACATCTGGAGATTTTACTTGTCGCTCTAAAAATAACTGTAACTCCTTCCTTATTATTTAAACGCATTTAAAATCTTAAAAGATATAATGCATGCAAAAGTTGATTTGGAATATTCCGTTATTCATTAGTATGACTAATGCAAATATTTTTCATGAAAGAAAATGGATTTTTCAAAATGAAAACGTTTTCAGTTTCTGCTTCAAAACCCATTCCTTCGAAAATATTCTTTACTATTTAAGTACTCTTAATAAAATCTGCGTAGAATTTTGACAGTTTAATGCAAACTTCATGTTGGGGTTTGATATGAATTACATTAGCGCGATAATCATTTGACAATTGTTTAAAATGTTGAAATGCTCCGATGCAAATTTATTGTGTGAATTGAGATTTTAAATTAGATTTCTAAGCATTTCAAAGTCAATGTCTTTAATAAACAAGGTACACATAAAACTTGGGTCGTCTAAGGTACGTTTAAGTGACAGGTTTTCGCATTTAACTTAATTATTATACCCTTAGTTCAAAGGTTTATCTGTCGGAATGGCAATGCTTTTTGAACGTCAGTGTTATGGCTTCCCAAGCGGAATGACTTATTAAAAGGAATATCAATTCCCTGCAAAATGAAACCTTACGGCTAACGAAGGTAATTGCTTATTGTGGTCGTTAAGACTTGGGAATTCATTGTTGAAAAATTTCATGCAATGCTAATTTTTATGATAAAATGTTAGAAAGAAAACAATTCAGTTTGGAAATTAAAAATTATTAAGCCGGAAAAATATATAAATTAATCACTCTTTTTCGATACATCATTCGGTTGATAATCTATCTCTCTTCCAAATTTTAAGCCTAATTCCCCATTAATTTAAAAAATATTAAAATTTTCTACGCTTTGTAGCTCAAAAAAAAAAAAAAAGGACAGTTGAGGGTGAGTAGTTAGTTTTGTCTTCATTTTAAAGCATTTTCTCAATCATAAATACATTAATTAATGATTGTATAAAATTAATTTATTACAGTGAAAGATAGGATTGAGAGGGAAGTACAGTGGTACGGTGGTCTTAAGGCATGGGATGTGATGCCCTACTTCAGGTTCTAATTTTTATTGTTTTGCTATTGAAGATGAGACAGTTAATTTAAAATAGAACAATCGATTATAGAAAGATTTTTTTTCCTTATGAAGGAATTAAAATTGACAAGTGGTGCAGTGATTTTACATCATTGCTGTTCAAATATTATTTTAGAACACGTGAAATGTGTGCAATACCTTTTCTTTATCCACGTTATACGTCATCTAAATAATTGTATCGTAGCTAGCATTAAATGTATGTGAGAGAATTTTATTCCAAAAAAGTTTCAAGAAACCGTGAATCAGAAATATTTTTTTACACTAACAATAAAATAAAAATATAAAAATTTGTCAACTGTATTGCTCATAACCAAGACTCTATGTACGTTATGAGAGAGAAGTAAAATGTATATTTCTGAAAATATAATCAAGGATGAATAATGTTTACTTAAATGAATAAAAGTGAAATTAAGAAGAAATTCTTTTGCCGTAAAACTTGGACGTATGCCTTTTTCATATTTCCAAAGACTTGTTTATCATGAAAAGTTTGGTTTTTATGGCTTCCTTCCTTCTTTTGAAATCGGCAGCCACTTTCAGGAAGAAAGGTCGAAATGTGTTTTTCAGAAAAAGGAGACATTCAGTTCTGAAGTATTTTTAAAAAGGAATTTGTTAAAAATAAAAGGGAAAATGTCACAAAAGTAGGCTATTCTTGCAGTTTTAAGTAAAAAGTTACGATACTGTTCCGACTTTCATTTGCAATTCATAGAAAAATTTCCATCTGCATAAAGTTCAAATCTCAACATTTTATTGAAGCATATAAAATTTAAAATGCATTGCACTAAAAATCTGCATGTGTTTAAAGAAATACCTATGAGAATTTTTGAATGCTAAGCACATATTTTAAAAAATATTATAGATTCATAAAAAGAGAATATAGTATTCATTGTTAGTGCTAGAGGAATGATCAGTTTTTACTTTCTTCTGTACGTAACATACAAAAGAAAGTAACGGATTCGCAAAACTTTTCCTGTTTTGAAATACTTACTTGTTTTGAGGTGTACGGAATTCATTTCGAACATTTTTAGAAAATATCTCTCTGTGTGTGTGTGTATGGGTGTGATCGCTCTATCGCAAAAACTACTGTTCGAAATTGAACAAAATTTGGTACACATATGAGGCAGTGAGAAGCAAAGGGATTCAAGTGGCAAAATTAAACATTTGGAGATAACCAGTACATATTGTAGGTGAACCTCTCCTCTGTCTTGGGGCAATAGATGGTACTAGTATCCCTGGTAGTTGCTGCTATACAGCATGATTTAGAAAAAAAATTCAATGAAAGCCTACCTAGGATCTAATTTTTAAACGCGATTTAATCGAAACTTTAAACAGTCCACTCATATCCCTTTGCTTCTCATTGCCTCATATTGTGTTTAATGATTACTTTAATTGTCATTTTTATTAGTAATTTTTAAAAAAAATTCTCACTTATCGAAATAAAATGTTTTAGACAAAGAGCAAAAAAGTGTTTCCTCATTTTATTTTGTTTGCTTTCAGCTGATATTAATTTTATCTCTTAAGCAGTAAATGGTTTGCAAGTAATGCGAAACGAGTTGAAATTTTTATAGCAATTTTTGCAGTCAAAACAGTTTCTTCACATGTATTTCTCCACTGGACTAGATCACTTCAAACGCGTTTTACTCAAAACTTCAAAATGTCCACTTACACCCCTTTGCTTCTCACTGCCTCACATGTGCTTTGTGCATACAGTGTCATGAAATTTTTGTGGCCACTCTCGCACAAAACGTACTACACAAATTCAAAAGAAAATTGGTGCACACAAGCACTTCATGTGAATTGGTGCTAAATAGTTTTGGTCCCCATTCCTTAATGGGAATGGAGCAATCAAACGTTTCCTTCGATAAGCTTGACTGCCGTATCTCAAGAACTAATGCAAGTAGTCAGATAAAATTGTTCAAAAGGGCTGGTTCGATTTTGACACCAATAGCTCCATGGCAGAAATGGTGAGGGAGGGTTGAGCAATCAAACCTTTTCTTCGTAATTTATGACTGATATATCTCATGAAGCAATTCAAGAACTTTGAAGAAAAAAAACTGTGTGTGTGCAGGTAGACTCGCAGAAGGGGGAGGTGTTGATTCGCGTTTTGACACAATCGAAACTTCCTTCTCGTGAGTTGGGACTGATATCGTCTGTTACTGCTATATCTCAAGAAGTAAATGTGATGACATTTGTTTAGTAATTTTAAGTTAACAAGAACTGGAACCCTTTTTCAAAAAAATGTAAATGAAACTCTTAGCATTTCGGGCGATTAGTGGATAGTTTTTTCTCGCAGACGATCTAAAGAAAAAAATTCAATGATTTGAAAATAAAACCTGCCTCCACTTTTTATTTTTAAACAAATAAAATTCTTGCATTTGATATTGATACATAATCTGAGGCTTTTCAAACGATTTTCAATTTTTCTCCATGATTTCCCTTTCGCGGCAAACTATTTATTTTCTGCAAAGACTATCGATAAGGGCATAATTCCATTTTGAATTTAGAGAGAGAACTTAAAGATTTTACCATCATTCTTAAAATTTGTACACAAATAACAAACTCTGCCGAGACAGTAAATTGTTGCAATCTAGTAGCCATGATTCTCAAATTTGAAATCTGCGAAGGTGGCCGAATTTGGTAGTTGTATTTATATTTACGATCCGAGCCTTTACACTAACGATATAGAAGAAAGTTTCATTCATCATACTAGTTTGTTATATTTTCATTTTCTTGACACTTATCATTATAATCCTGCATTTTATGGCAAGGAACTTATTAAGCTGTACACTGGTAAACAAGAAATTTTTTCTTGAGAATTTTTAATAAATTTAAGTTGTCTTATCAGTGGAGTTACCAGTTTAAAATGCTTTGTTTTATCAGAAAAATGATCATGAAAGTGAGTGATAGGTGCCATTTAGACGAATTAGGTCTGACGCAATGTTGCAAGCTTAATTTTATTGTGAACTCGAAAGAAGTATTTGATTTGCGTAGTATTTCATAACGTAGGAAAAAGAACGTTTTTAAAATGAATGTTTAAGGTGGATTTGTGAGAATTCATAGAGGAAGTATGAATTTGTTTATTAAAATTTTCCAATAAACATTATTTTGGATACCAAATAGGTTAATAAAAGTTCTCAAAATACAGTTTTAGGTTATAATTGATCGATTAAGAAAGGGGGCATCACATGACTCCATGACCCCCCCCCCCTGGATCCGTGTTTGGGTAAAATAAACTTATGACAACTTGAAAAAATTATTACTTGCATTGAAGTAAGTTGATTTCAAACGGGAAAACTTGTGCTGACGAAAATGAAAAGTAATATTTGTTTTTTCGGGAAGCAAAGGTTGATGATTACTATTTGTTCATCACGAAAGAACTTTTAGAAATAAAATACAATTAAACGCAGGTACTAATGTACTTGATTTAATGCATTTCAAATGTGTTCAGCTGTGTAAAATGTATATCAGTACACTGCAGGTAAATTAAAAGTGTTAGAGTCAAATATCAGACCTAATGTTGTTATAGTTGTTAATACGTACTTTCCATTTAAAAAACCAAAACAAGTTAACATAACTTTTATCATTCTTTAAATACTTAGGAGTGTATTTGACAAAAATATTACCTTTACGTTTCAGAAAAGAATAAAAGGTCAATTTTTATACACTAGGATAGACCGGGGCACGTTTACTGTCTGACCCCGGAGTGTATGGAAAGACAAACATCCGTTTTACAGCCGGAAATGAACGAATCTGTTATTTTTTTTACCGATGTTAGCATTTGCAGAAGCAGAGTCTCATTCAAATAAGCGGAATATGCGCATCAAATTTTTACTTTCGGGGGGGGGGGGTCTTCTTTCGTGTGTGTGTGTGTGTGTGTGTGTAAATTTTTTTAATATTAAAAAAATAAGACGGAGGTGAATCTTGCATACTTTGGAATAGGGTGCCCCAATTCCAATACTTGTGTCAAACAAAACAAAAGCAAAGAATTTTTTATTTTTTTAATGTTATGGAAAATTCAACTTTTTTTTTCTTTTCCCTCCATTTAATTTAAAGTGAAATTTTCTAGCAACGTCTTGTCAAAACCAGTCTATCCAAATCAGGGGAAAATCAAATATCTGATGAGCGTGTTCCGTTCATTTCAGTGTGACTGCTTAATTTAGAGGCTAACACACATTTACAAAAGCTGGCATCCCTAAAAGCTAATAGATGCTTCCATTTCCGCCTGTAAACTGGATGTTTGACTTTCAATCTCATCGGTGGTCAGACTATAAAGATATTATATTTATAAAGACATATCTATAAAGATATTTATTTTTAATTTTATTAGCTGCTTTAGAATTTACATAAATATTTATTTGAGAGAGCAACAGCAATTTTCGGGTATTATAAACTGAAGTATTTTTTATTTTCTACTTTTTAATCCGAACCAAGCTAATAGAAATAATCTAGATTCGTTTTTAACCATTTTATTCATGTAATGCTATGCAGACTGTACTTCGTTTTCTTCAGACGACGTTAACTTTCTCTTTTTAGAGCAATCCTTTTCATCATTTTAATTTTTTTCGTGTGAGTTGAAAAAAGCTTGTTATCAGTCTTGTTCGTTTCATTATGCAACAACTTTCACTTAGAATGTACTACTTTAAACAGACTGTACGTTTCCAAAAGAATACGCAGTAAATACTAGCTGAAGAATCAATGTGATTGCAATGGATATTCTGGTTAGCAAAGGTAGTTTTGACTATGACCTATGACACACACGAGACCAGACCAACAAAAACCTCTATCGTCTCAAATTCCGGTTATGCTATTATTTTCGGATTCGAAGCCCAATGATCTTCAAAGCAGCAAACAAAAACATTTTCTTCAACTCAGAAACAGAGGAATTGTCTTCAAGAGCTGAGGAGGCAGTAAAAGCGTTCCACGAATAGGCTTTCCAGGAAGATTAACCGAAGGACAGTCGTTTCGCGCACTTTCTTGGAAGAAGAGTTAAGGGGTGAAATTCACATGTTTGGCATGTTAAGATGAACATTAAAGTTCATGGTTAAAGGTCATTCAAGTTAAAAGCCATTTCGCTCTGTTATCTGGATTAGTACTGTTCTTTGGTTGCTCTCTTTCTTAAAATTGTGATTCCTTAGAAAACCGAAATGATAGGAGTGAAAAGAAAGTATAAGTTTTTTTTCAAGTGATGAAAAAAGGAAAATCGTAGACTACTGGCCAAATTAGATTTGCTGCAATTGCTAACCTCAAGAGGATAAATAATGAATCCAAAAAAAAAAAAAAAAAAAAAAATCAGGGACCAAAAAGCAATAAAAGACTTTTCTTGAAAAAGATATGCTTAAAGTTTCTTTTACTGTCAAAATGATTCCTTAAACTCGCAATAAAGCACTTAATAATGTAATAACAGAATAAATACCTAACAAAACTAATAAAGAGGAATTTTAATCAAGAGCCCATATTGTCTTTAGTATTGATTTCAAATTTTCACCATCATATTTCAAATTTCTATAAAAAGTTTCTTAAAGCCTCTGTAATTCAAAACCTCTTTATCTCGATATTTTTAAATGTGAAATTCGAAATATACAGATTCGACTGTATGCACTATTCCCACTGCGCGGCTCATAAAATTAAACATATTTAACAATTTGCAGAATCTATGACAAAGAAAGGCTGCCTATACATGAATTTAACAAACAATCTCATTTCTAAAGCGAAGTATCAAATTTCACTCAATTATCAAAAAATTGTCGCATCAGAGGGAATCGTCTTTATACTTGAGGGTCACTCCTGGAGCAGATTTTCAATGGCATTGGGGGGGGGGAGGGGGAGCGAAGTGAATTTTTGACCTTTGTTACACAGAAAAAAGTCGTAGTGATTTTTTTATTTTTTTCTATATCTTCTCTCTTTTTTTTCTCGAGACTAACGTTTCGGGGGGGGGGGGGGGGTTGTCCCCCACCCCCCCTCCTTAGCTACGCCCCTTGTATGCGGATTTTTTTCAATGAATTTTCTAATTTTTATGTTTTAACCTAGGAAATTTTAGAGTGTGGTTTTATGAAACAGTTAATGAAGACAAAATTCGAATATTCAATTGTTGCTCAGCTTGTGTTTTCAACCGTAAAAAAAACTTTTTTGAGTCCAAGTAGATTGCGTAATCTTGCCCCGATCACGGGGCAAGTTTACACATCGAGCGGGGGACGTTTATGCATATTAAAAATGATACCAAGGAGTAAGTGAAATAGATATTTGAAGAGCAAACATTCAAACCATGTTTTCTCCTTCGGATACAGTTTTTCAGGAAACACAAAAAACTAATATATTTAAAAAAAACTCGTATTAGACCCCAATAATCATTTTTTTAGTTGTATTACTGATTACTAGTAAGACTTGTAGGCGTACTTTACCTAATAAACTTAAAATGAATTAGAAAAATGCATTTGAAATTTGGAGAAATCATGTTTTGACCGAACTCAAAGGAGGAAACGTGTTTTGAATGTTTTCAATGTGGATAAAACACTTTTTGAATGAAAAAGATAGTAACTTAAATTGCTACGATTACATTTTTTAATGGAATAAAACTAATTAATGACATAATAAAACTGATTGTTATAAAATAAAGCTATAAATTTATATGTGAAAAAAAATTGTCCTGCATAATCCTCATCCAAACAATCGCACACTACTTCCTCCGTTTCATCATTGCGTGCAGGTAAATTATAAATAATGTCTTTGTACCTATTAAAATCAGGTTGATTTTGCCACTCTTCGCCATACATTAAGTTTAAAAGTTTCTCTACGTCTCTTTTCTTTTCAACTGATATTCCATGGCTAAGAGGAAGAGATTGTAAGACAACACTTTTCACAATGTGCATCTATTATTTCTTCCATCCCTAAATTAATAATAAAAAATTAGGTAAAAGCACACCGCTCTAAATTAAACAAACCAACATAGCACCAAGCAAACAATAACATAACCTCTGAAACACTAGACACATTGGGAAATAGCTGGCTCACGTGATCAGTAAGAACAGCTCTGATTGGTTGACTGGAGGAATCACTGTTTGACTGGAAACTGGCTCTGGAGGAAACACTTTTTGAATGAAACCTGAATTTTATAAATAGGTTTATAATGGGAAAAAATATGTTTTGGTTGAAAACAATAGCATATTTTTGTACCATTTTATGTTGAGTTCAAAGAAAAATCACTAACTCATTTTTTTTTCATTTTTGGAGAAAACACTGTTTGAATGTTTGCTCTTCATTTAAACAAATTTAAATGTTCTATTTATTTTAAAACACTTTAATAATATGAAAATTACAAATAATTAATTAAAGAACATGTTATAGGCAAAACTAAAATCATAAATCTTACTGCTAATCAAAAACAGAAAATATTTAGTCATCTTCTTCATCACTGTTAGAATTTGCTAACAAAAATAAAGTATTTCTTTGCGCGTACTTGTCATGGGACCACTTTTTGACATCTAAGACATTGAACCCTGATTTGTCCTTTTCTGGATTGGTTGTTTGCTTTTAAACAATAGATACAAGCACAATTTTCTACTTCATCATCAGAATCGTTCACTAATTTCCTTTTTGCAGAGTATACAAACCTTTTTCCAATCGCAGCTGTTAGTGTCATGCTTTTTTCCTTTTTATGTTCTATTTCTGCTTCACTCGAAACTTGTAAATTTTAAAGTGGTTTCTCCTTTTTGTTTTATTCTACCCATTATGTTTTTTTCTTTGTAGCTTTAACTGCTCCTGTCTGAGGGCTTCTTTAATCGGAGTATTAGTTAGGATTGCAGGCATCCTCTTTTATTTCCTTTCCTGGTTCCTAAACTTTGGTAATACTTTTTCGAATGGTCTCAGTTGGGGTAGTCCATATGTGACGAAGTGGAAGGCCTACTGAAGAAATACTTGGACTATCGATATGCCTTTTCATTATTTTGACATCTAACGTGGTTCTGTTAATGTTTCGAACGTAATGTCTTAGCATCATTAAAATAAAGTAAATGTATTGCAGGCTGAATAGTGTATAAAGTTAAAGTGGAACAGGTATGAAGACAACACTATATAATTGTAAGCTAAAAGATACGAATCTGTTACTTAATTAAAAATGAATCGTAATTTTCAAAACTAATTAACCTGAAAATACTAAAGGTTTGAGACATTACGGAGTGAAAAAAGCGTCAAGGGCACGTTTAGAACTGAAACAGTGTAGTAAGACACAGTAAGAACGTTTGTAAATGTGCTCCGATGTCAATGCGTAAACTTACTTCGTCGCCAAGTTTAGATTTATCTTTAACGTGCAACAAAATTTTATAATATTTCTGTTAATATAATTACAAGTCTCAAAAAAGATAACATTCTGCTCATTTTCATATATTTGTTTATTCTTAACTAAGTATTATTTTTGAACTATAATCTTCAAAAAATTCAACACAAAATTTACTCAACTTTATAAAAAACAGATTATTCTTTCCGCATGCTAGACCGAAGCTCGACCGATGCTCTAAAACTTGTGAGAATATTTACTAGGGAGCAGCATCAATCTGTTATGACTGTTGGCTCTCCAGTCATAACTCGTTTTAGAATAAGGGCACTGCGTAATTGTGCCCCGGTCTACCCTACTGTTTATAGACATTGTAATTCCGAAAATATTGTTACTTCACACCAGTAAGACTTCTATAAATGTACGGTAATGTGGGGGAAATAGTTCCGATAACTTACCTTTTCAATGTGAACAAGTTGTAAATTTGCTTTGAAAATTACAAATTTTTGTTTTTATTCAAGTTTTTATGTACTTTGTAACAGTACATAAAAACTTGAATTTTATAGTGGAACTTGCATTGAAACATTATTTTTAATTTTTTCTGTATAGAATATTTCCAAACAAGAGGGTAATTTTCAATCAACCCATTCCGTGATGTTCGAAAAATTCATTTATTCAATACGTTGATATAGTATCATTATTACCAGTTTGGTAAAAAACAATACAAAATACATGCAATGCATCGAAAAACCGATTATGAAATCCAGAGACAAAAGTTTCGTCCTTGATATGAGCTCATCAGTCTGGAATAATCAATAACCGAGCTGGAGGCAGATGTCCTCTCAATACAAAGTACAGCTAAAAGTATTGTTACAAATTCTGTAAATAGTAATTATTTTTGTGATCAATTTGTTGTAATCTGGCTAAATTCGGCGTTTATTCCACTATTCTTCATTTGGAATGATTGTAGTAACTTAACCTGTAAATAGCTTTTTGTAATGAATATACAGCCCCCGTACATTCGGCTGAAGTATACGGTCCCCTCATTTCTGAATGATAAAATTTGTGAATGGAAAGAAATAAGAAAGTGTAGAACGGATTAGGATTTTCTGGAATATCTGAGAAGCTCTCTTTCGACGTCTATAAATAGCCGTGCCGCATGATAAAAAGTCAGTCTCGATTGAGAATTTGTACTGAGAGTGTATTAGCTTTGTTTATTGCGAGGCATTTCGCTGTGTTGTTTTGCGTATTTGGATGTAAATACGTGTGCCATCGTTGAGTATACGGTGTTAATTGATATTTGCCTAATTGCTATGGTGAATTTAGCAGTTGTTAACGATCTTTCCTGTACATAGTGTAAATAAATCTCCTGTGTTTTCTCAAGAACTGTGTCGTCATTTCAAGAAAGTTTGAAGCTGTTTCACGAACTTTTAACAGTATTCTTTAACCGTTTTTACTGAATTGCTTCGAGCTGTCTAATGCGCACAAACAATGCATCAATTACGAAGTACATTATTCTGCATTTTGATCAAGAGGGAACAGAAATCTATGACGCACAATGGTTCCTTGAATGCTCTGAAACTGACTGCTGTTAAAACATTTTAAAGAGCACAAATAAATTGTTCAGTGCCCCGACTTTTAACAGTTTTCGCTAAAACTGTTTGCTATCAAGTCAATTAAAACTAGCGTTGGAAAGGAAGGGAAAAAACGGGACCGGGAGTTTTGGAAGGAAATTTTGAAAATTCCCCAGAATGTTCACAAAATGTAAGGAAAGATAACTTTGTTTATATTTTAACTTTTTTCTTACAATATTTCCAAATTTTAATGCTTCATACTCTTGTAAATTCAAGTTACGTAACTTTTTTCTTATAGAAAATATACCAAGTAGACTGTTTAACTACTCTTAACTCACTATTTTTTTCATTGTTTCGTAGTTAAATATTTAACTAATTGTTTTGAATGTTTAATATAATTTTATGAACACTACTAATGTACAATTATATTAATGATTCCGCAATAAATGATTTCAGAGTTAAGTTTTCAAAGCAGGGCGAAATTCCTTCCGTAGTGTTACTGTTTAACCGATACAAAATTGTCCCCCCCCCCCCGGCGTCATTGATGAAAACTGAATGATCTTATTATTCTTGAATCAAATAATATTGTAATTGGATTGTTTGATTTTGTACGTTAATCATTAGAATAAACATGAATCTTTTACGTCCAAGTTCCTCAGTAAGAGCTTATTCCGACTAAGGTTTTTTAATGTGAACCAAGATCTATATTTACCTTACATTTAACCGATACGCTAATGTTAAGTTTTTTTGAACTGTTCAAAATTGAACAAAAATTCTTCAAATCAAGAAGTGAAATATGGGTATGAGGTGCCCCCGTCGTGATCTTTCGAACAAAATATGTTTGTTCGAATCGGACTATTCACTCAAAAGTTATTAAAGAGAGGGGAAGGGGACAAACCGACAGACCCACATTTTCCCCATCTCAAAATCCTATGTTAAAATTTTCAATTTTCCAATCATTATTTCATTACTAATTCTATTTTTGATTTTCTTTTTGCTTTTTGCAATAATTTAAAGATACATAAATCCGTCTTTCCCGCTTTTTTCTCCTTTCGCTTACTTTTACGGAAAAGTTAGCCAAAAAAGGTCTTTTTTTATTTCCAGGAATCAATATTTCCAATTCACTAATTAAACTATTGAACAAGTGATTCATTTATAAAACTCATATTCGAGACTGATTATCATTTCAATTATTTTGAGCTTTCAAATTTAGCAATATGATAATCAATTTCGATTCAAATATCTTTTAATGCACCTTAAGACGTTGCGAAATAATATGTATAACTTAGTTTATTCAAATCATCGAAACTGAGGCATTTTAAGTTTAGTTACTCATTGGAATTTGAATTTAAAATGGAATAAATGTTCATTGTGTAACGTGTTTTGATTGCTCTGAACATGACAAATGCTACACAAATGATTACCATGATATTATAATTTATGTCAAAATTGCTGAATTTAAAGCTTGCAATTAAACTGTTGAAATTCAGTTGACATTTTATCGAAAACAGTTACTAATGCATTGTGCTTTTGTTACGAATAAATACGTTTCTCAAAGGAGAGGAAAGTGATTTTATTTTGAATTATTTCATTTTGTAAGGGAAATGCTAGTTTATCCTTTTATATTTCCGATTACTAATGATTATTTTTGACACTTCCGTGTATTTGCTACCATGAAAGTCCGAAATCTGGTAAATGCCGTCAGTTACCGGTGAATGTATAAACATTCAACGGTGAAAGTCAATATTATCTAACTTTAGTATTTTCACATAACATATACATTAAAAAGAAAAAAAAGTGTGTCGTAAATACATGGTAGAAGTTGAACTTTTATGTTTTCTTTTTTTACATGATGAACTTTCACTTTCCCAGGAAGTTTTCTCTAAACAATAATCGAAATCCGCTTTTAATTGTTGCCAAAAACAATGAAAAAAAATAGTGATTATCAAGTTCATTTGTCAATCAAAGTTAAAAAGCTGAACTTTTATCTTATCTCTTTTTTTACATTCTGAATCGTCACTTCACCCACGCGTTTTCTTTCACGCCACGCTCTTGTTATTTCTGCACCTGACTTAAGCATATTTACATTAAAATTGTATATTTTAATGAAGAAAACATATTATAAATAGCGGGAAAACTAAACAATACTCCACAAAAACAATGAGAAACAATAGGGATAATAGAGTTAATTTGTTAATAACAGTTAACAAACTAATTTCAAGGCTGAACTTAAGCAATGTAGATTACGCTTTTAAACTGATTACTTGACTTGAATCAGAGCAATCTTCGAAAACCTGCTTTATTTTAAAAGTTTTAGCCATAATCGACAAAATGCCTTCTTAAATTCAGACTTGAAATTAATTTATTAAATATATTAACAAAACTAACCTTATAATTACTATTAGTTTTCATTGTTTTTGTCAACAATTAAAAAACGGACGAAACCCATAGAGTAAAGAAATTACAGAGAGACCCAGCTATACTGAGAAATGTAAGCCGAAAGTTGCACCGCTGTATCCCAAGATTCTTAGCTTCTTGCTAAATATCTTGAGATACAGGTAATTAATTATCTTAATAATGGAAACACTTGGTAAAAAAAGTTTGGGAATCGCTACTCTGCCGTAAATGTTCTCTTTATAAAGGTGCCCTTCTAACTTTAATCGCTCACACTGGTGCCTCTATATGGTGATTGAGCTCTGCGGTCACTTTTGCTGCTGTTCGCTTTTTAGACATTACAATCCACTTCAATACCCGTCGGTTTATTTCACTGAGTTTCTCTTTCCGTCCACTATTTTGCTTTGCCGAGCTTGTCTTACCGTGCTCTGTGTACGCTGTTATGACTTTAGATACCGTACTTTTAGATGCGCTAAAGAGTTGAAATGTTTCAGTTACACTTGCTTCAGCTAGACGCGCTCAACAATTTGTCCTTTTTACAAATTTGAGAGGTCCGGCATTTCACGTGCTTGAAAAAAATCCAAGGCTTCCAGAACTTCCATTATATATATATATATACATATATATATATATATATATATATATATATATATATATATATATATATATATATATATATATATATATATATATATATATATATATATATATATATATATATATATATATATATATATATATATATTCAAAAATTTCACTGTACATTTTGATCAAAGCATTCCGTTACTAAATCATCTCAATTGGTTGTTCATTTAAACTTAGATATTGTTGCAAGTTTGTAAGGCACGTTTTGGGAATTGCATTACAACATGAATTAAAATGTAAACCAATCCGGCAGCTACTTTGATTGTTATCACAACTCCGCCCATAATTCCACCGCTGTATCCCATAATTCCGGCTTCAATTTCATCTCCTTTTTTATCATAGACGGAGCCTCTCTACTTAAATTTCTTTACTCTATGACGAAACCTAACTTTATGATTGAGTGCTATTACTTTTAACTAGAAAGTCGCTCGTCAAGGTATGATGGGTGAAAATTGTTTCTACTCTTCTACATTTGAACGAAGCCATTGCCTGTTTGGTGATATTTTGATAGTTGAAATTTTAACCCTAACACCAGCAGGAAGCGTTCATTGTTCACCATTTTTTTCGTTTCTTCATTCCCCTGAAATGACAGTCTTACCAGTAAAACAGTTAAGTTACCAGATCGAGTTCAGCCTTGTCACAATAAAGCCTCTCCCTGCATTTTAAACGTTACCAAAACATGTTATCAAAATATCATGCCGTGGCGCGAGTTTCATTGTTGAAACCCGCAGGTTACTCGATCATCGACTATTATTTATATAAGTACTGGTTTTGGCGTCAATTAAAAAACTGCTGCGTCATTTCCGTCACACAAAAAGCTTGTGGATCAAAATTTCAAAGTTTCTCTCCAAAAAGAAACTTATCAGAAAACAAGGGCAACTGAAAGTAGTTGAGGAAACTTTTTTTTTCTAGAAGCAGCGGAAGGGTCTGCTATAATGTAGTGTTGAGGCGATTAAAAATCAGTGAATTTTCTCTGCACTTGCCTTAGCACGTGCAAAGGAAAAATGCTGAAGATGCGTCAACAAACCTTTTGTTGCCGTTGCTTTTGATTTTAGGATTAACTAAATGTTGTGAAATTAAGGAAGCACTCCTGTTGTAAACCTTAACCCTTGGAGGCATCGTGGCTTCGTTTAAAGTCAAATAGATTAAACATTAAGGTGTTTGAGGCTATACTAAATGCTGTGAAATGGACACAAGAGAAAAAAGAAAACACTTCTATTGCAAACCTAAGCCATTGAAGGCACCGTGGCTCCGTTTAAAGCCAAATCGATTAAACATTGAGGTGTTTGAGACCATACTAAATGCTGTGAAATGGACACAAGAGAAAAAAGGAAACACTTCTATTGTAAACCTAAGCTATTAGAGGCATCGTGGCTCCGTTTAAATACAAATCAATTAAAGATTGAGGTGTTTGAGGCTGTACTAAATGCTGTGAAATGGATACAAGAGAAAAAAGGAAACACTTCTATTGTAAACCTAAGCTATTAGAGGCATCGTGGCTCCATTTAAAGAAAAATTGATTAAACATGAAGGTGTTTGAGGCTATACTAAATGCTGTGAAATGGACAAAGAGAAAAAAGAAAACACTTCTATTGTAAACCTAAGCCATTGGAGGCATCGTGGCTCCGTTTAAAGCCAAATCAATTAAAGATTGAGGTGTTTGAGGTTATACTAAATGCTGTGAAATAAAGATAATGGAGAAAAGAAAACACTTCTACTGTTTGACCACGTATTGTATGTAATTTAGCAATCGGCCAAGTTAAGACGATTCCATCTGAATGAATCTCGCAGGGGAGAAGGAAAACTAGTGATGGGATTTTTATGCACGTGTTTCATAATCTCACTAGGGTCTTATTTATTTATTACCTTCATTGAGGTGAAAATGAGCGGAAACAAAATGAGTTTCGTTGGAAACAACAAAAAGAGAAAAAAAATGTTTTCATTTCGTTCGGAAATTTAAAAGCGAAATCGTGCTCAAAATTATGTTTTAAACTAAATAAGTCAATTAGTTTTTGAGTGAGAATATATATCGAATATAGTTTTGATTTAAACATTATTGCAGTGAATAAATTGTAATTAAAAAAAAATGAGTCGAATTAATTAAGAAGTAAACGCACACATCTATCAAAAAAAAAAAAAAAAAAAACCTACTATGCCTGAAAGGTAATAGACGCGTACACTTCCGCCTGAAAATCGGATATTAGTCTTTCCATATAATTGATGGTCGATATAATCGATCGTAGCCATTGGCATCGAAGCTTCGTTTAAAAGGAAATAGTCTTTTACTTTTCTGGCCTACTGTCGAAGAGACTGACTGGTCAATTGGCTTATTTTTCATAGCCTAAACGAAAACCCTATTCCTCAAAGCGTCAATGCTTTTCTCACTTAAGAAGGAATTCAAGTTTTGTGTTTTAAATTATATAACTATAGCATTAAACAAAAAGTATATTTGTTACGTAAAATTTAATGCTCTAATAATAAAATTCCTTACTTATAACTCGAGGCAACTCAAATGGTTCAACAACTATTACATAACAGCTTTAGCATATTTATACGTTATTATAGATGCGTATGAAAATAATGAATTTTTTGTTCAAGAAAACGTTTTTCTTTCAGGAATAAAGCCTCGTAAAATGAATGATTTTTTGAAAGTAGATTTTGATTAAGAAGAAAAAATATTTTATGGGATTTTTGTTTCACATTTAATTAAAAATGGATAAAAATGCGTACTGAAAGGCTTTTTTCTCATTGAGGATAAATCTTAATTCCTCTGACAAAAGAAGTTAAAAAACTGAGAGAAACAGTAATAATAATCATGCTTATTTCTTGCTCTTTTTCTCTTTTTGATTAAAAAAAAGGAAATTATTTTAGGAAATGAGGCGATAAAAAATTTAATATCACATCACCAAGAAAATCTGTCAAAAGAAGGATTTGGAGGGAGTTTTTTTTAATAGAGAACTAGATTAAAAGTGCAATTTTGGGAAACAGAATACATTACCTTATATTAAAACGAGTGTTAAACAAGGTAAGATTTTATTGCAGTTATTTCTTGAAATTATGGTATGAAGTAATTAACTGCAAAAACATAATAAAGTATCAAAAATTAAGGTGTTTAAACTCTTTTCACGCACAGGACGTTTAAATCTAAGGCAGTTTCTTAAAAAATCTGATTAAGAAGTTTATGAAGAGGTTTGACTTCGGGAAAACGAATGAAACACACACTAGAAGGAAAGCATGAAATTAAAATTAAAGCGAATTATTATCGTTAATATGGGAGATTAAAAAGTAAGGCACATAAGGCAACTGGTGATACCTACTAAGGATAAGGATGTTTTAGCTTCTTTGATTTCTTTATTTTTTTCGTAAAAAAACTCATCTGCAAAACGTTGCCGAATGATGAATTCCTACATTTTATTAAAGTTTATTTCTTCAGTTACTTTTGCTCTTATAAGATCTGCAAATTACGTTTTTTAATTGTTGAATTAAAAAAAATAAATAAATAAAAACACGAATAAGGGAATTACAAACTTGTTAAGAAAGATAACAAATTAATTTCACGACTTAACTAAAGCAAGCATAGACTTGTGGATTCTGGGTTTTTGAAGCCTGTATTATTTTTGCTCCACCATTTTCATGCCTTTGGAAACTTTATTTGGTTCAAGTCGAGTAGTCAGTTCGATAGCGCTTGTAAGCAGAACTGTGGAATCAGAGTCCGAGTCGAAGAGTCGGACACGGACTAATTTTAGGATAAAGGAGTTGGAGTTGTTAGAAAATATGCCGAATATGAGTCCGGGCTTCTTCTTTTCCTTTGTTTTCTCTGACTCCCATTACGTTTTTTTTTTTTTTAAACTGACGACCAATTGGTTCGATATCAGGTATAAAAACCTACTAATAAGAAAATAGTTGCCATTGGCAATCAGCTGGCTTGATTTTTTGTAGAATTTTCTGTAGTAGCTATCTGCACCAAGGACATTTAATTTGATTATTTTTCTAACTTTCTTTAACTAATAGCTACTGTCAATAAACGGGTTTGTTGCCTAGCATTTTCTATGTAGAAGTATTTTTTTGATTTTCAGTTATTACTGTTTAATCAAAACAATAAAATATTTTTTACTTCGATCTCAGTTATAAAATAGTAAAGGAAATGTATCCTAAAAGCTAAGCAACGGCAACTTCAAAAGGGGGGGGGGGGTAAATTCAAATAGGTTCTGGTGTGAAAGCGTGAAAACTTCACAAAAGGAATTAATATTTCGATCTCTGTGTAGGGTTTGTTTTCCCTTCCCATGAGGGATCGGGGGGAGGGGGGGGGGGGTAATTGCAAAAAATAGCCGGAGTCGGAGTCGGAAGTTTCAAATTCCAGAAGTAGGAGTCGGAGTCAGCCATTTTCTTTCCGACTCCGCAGTCTTGCTCGCAAGAGCTTTTTTTTCCCCACAGACCATTTTTCGCCGCATTAAAAAACTGACAATAGAAATATGCAGTATACAGCTTTGTACGAATAAATTTTCTATGCCGTCTATATTCTTCTCTCAGTTTCATTGGTATGTTTGTTACGTGGAGTTGCCCTACACTTGTATTAATTATCTAGATGTTTTAGAGACAGTAATCGTTGAAAATCAGACAAGCCCTTACTTTTTCTTTTCCTGAACTTTTGTGCTGCCCTTTTATTCCCAATTTAATGCTTGTATTATACTCCTGTTTAAAACGCATGGTCAAATTTCAACGAAAAGTTCGTCGTGTTTGATGAAAAGGATTCGTAAAAAAAATGCTCCAAGTAACGTTTCGTTAAATTGATGAAAATTTTGTGGAATTAAATGTGAAATTAAATTTGATCATGAGCTTCTGCCCCAGAGAGGAAAGAATCGTCTAAAACGACGAAATTTGACCAATGACACTGCGCGGCAAAAAGCCCCTTCCAAATGCTTCGGACATCATTCTTGCTGATTCTCACGTAAACTAACTTCCTGAAAACGAATATGACCACCGTATCCCCCATCACTCCTCACTTTTTTGGAAATGGTGCACCCCAATTCTTTTTAGCAGTTTCATAGCCGTTATTTTTTTTGAAGAGAAAGGAAGCATTATATTTACCACTAGCCACCTGCGGCGACCAGCTGGTCCGCCTTTTAACGCCATTCGCCTTTTTGCGCCAGGGATGGCGCCTTCGGCGGCTGCTTGGACAATTTAGCAACGGTATTAATCAATGTTTTTCTCTATATTATCTATATTATCATTCGCTTTCTTACGCCAATGTTGCCGCCTTCGGCGGCTGTTTAAATAAACTTTGTGGCGGTATCAATCAATCTATATCTATCTGTATCATTAGTAGTTTTAATAAAATATTTTCTAGATCTATCTCCAGTTCCGTCGTTTGGAATATTATTATAGGAGGGGGAGGGGAGACACAAACGGCGTACTCTTCATGCAAATTTTGTCGAAAAATAACAAAAAGCACTTCCACTTTTATGTGAAAGCATTGTTTTTTCGAAGTCATGGTGTGTATGTGTGTGTGAGGGGGGGGGGCATTGACACCTCGTTGAAGTTTCTTAAATGACGGGCATGCCTCTTTCTTTGCTGTCCATTTACAGTATCGACCTCTATATTTGTTTATCTATCTATAAGATCTATGCATATCTATCTCTGACAGTAATTAACAATCTTTTTTTATTTATATAAGTATTAATTCGAAAAAGACATTTTTTGTCCACTAAATTTCAATCTCTGTGTCTACCTAATGCCGCCTTCGGTGGCTATCTACCTTAACGATCTATCTCGAAGTTTTCTTATCCATCTCTATTTATTTTAACTTCCCCGCTCATTTCCTAATAAAAACAAAAAACCGCTTTTTTTATTTAAATAGAGCAAAAAAAAGTTATCTCCAAAATTTCCTGTAGTGTGTAAAAAGTAACGAAGTAAAGTAAGTGACGAAGAAAAAAAAATCTTGCTGTTTTTATTGAATTAAATGCGCACATCTAAGAAATGTAACGTAATATAGATACAGCAAAAGGTCCAGCTTGGGGGGAGGGAATGGAAAAAGAAATAAATGCAATCCCTAAATTAAACAAAAAAAAAAAAAAAAAAAAGGAAAGAAAAAAGCAAGCGCTGCCGGAAAAACACGTGATCATCACGCCATAAAATGTAGAAGTAAGCTATATAGCAAAAAAGAAATTAACATTGTTTCCGATTAAGATTCCGTCGTAAATATCGAAACGAAATCCAAATAGTGACGTCAGAGGCATAAAAGATTGAAGAACGCCTTTTTCGACCGATGCGTAGAAAGACATGATGTGTTCAGCATTAAAAAAATTGTAAAAAAAAAAAAAACTACTGCGTATTTTTAAAAACTTCTTTCTTCTGAAGAGGTCGAAATCTTTTTACTATTACCAACTTAAATTTTAGAAATTAACTGTGATAATTCTCGCAGGATGATATTAGAAAAATTTAAAACCCAGGAAAAAATGCAAATTGAAGATTTTTTCAAAAATTCATAAAAAATACAAAAATTGCTCTATCTTCATTCATTGTATTTAAAATTAAATTTCCAACACTACAGTACAAAAAATATTTGTGTGGTGCGATTGGTTCGGGGTCTGTGAGGCAAAAAGTACTAAAAAGTGCAAAAAAACACATAAAACATTAAATAACTTTTTTTCTAATTAAAATATAAAAAATCGAAGCCCGAGGTGCACATCTTCGGCAGAAACTGTACCTATATACCAAATTTCATCTTTCTAGGCCTTACCGTTTTCCCGGGAAGCGCGCCACACACACACACACAAACATCTTATTTTATTATATGTATAGATTAACATTCATCTGTTGGGTTAGACAGGTGAAAAGCATATAAGCATGAACATTTGTGCTAAGTTGGGAGACTCATGGGGTATTTCTCCCCTCAAATGTAAAAACAAAAAAGAAAGAAAAAAAAACATCAAAAACATTTTTTTTTCTAGGGATTTGTTACACAATTTTTTCGCTCTTTCTCGGAGCAAAACCAGAGCATCGGACTTATTCTTATGAGCCTCATATCCAAAAAAAGTTCACGAGATAAAAGAATTGCTTGGAAAAATCTTGGAAGCACTTCAGATTGCGTGCAATTCTCGCACGGCAGATCGTCAGTAAAGAAACTTCCCATACCATTTATTTCAAGTTATAGTCACAGATACAATTAAGATTAAAATGAAATCAAATGTGCCTATTATTTCGCATTTAAGTGTAATTATATTTTTGGGAATGCTCTGCCACCACTGTTTGTTACTACATCAAGAAGTGATACCTACATGACCCCCCCCCCCCCCCATCCCTCCCAACTTGCTACGAGTGCTTTTGAATTTTTGCCTTCTCTAGCCCTTAGAACAGGGTTTCCAACTGTGGGTCACGACCCCAAGGGGTCCCGAAGCATTCTTAGGGAGTCGCGACATTATCGCTACATTAAATAATGTATTATTGAATAATGTAAAAATTACAAAGAGCAAGAGGAAAAATAGCACCATTTTAGAGTTGTTTCAATACTTGAGCGCAGTGGCGAATCCAGAGGGACACTCGGGTTACAGCACCCTTCCCCCATCCCTCATATCAGAGTACCTGATCCCCCAAAGTTCTCTAACATTATGTTACATTTTTCTTTAGGGACATCTACAAATTTCAGCGAAAGTGTACCGAATCCACCTCCCTCTAACATCATCTAAAATCGTCTAAAATTTCGTTTTTGGAACTTCAATTTCGAATGATTTCTGCGAGAGATTCTCTAAACCCCTACCCTTATTCTGAAAGATGCCTTGTAATAGCGTGTTTAGGTTATATTTTGGAAATATTCCTCCAAGAACCCCAAATCCCATCCCGTGCTTTAACTTCATCAAAAATAGTCAAAAAATGAGTTTTTAGAATTTCAATTTCGAAATTTTTTTTTCAGAGAAGTCACTTCTGTCCGCTACACATAACTAAATACCATATAAAATTTCGTTTCTAAAGCTTAAATTTGAAAAAGAAAAAAAAAAAAAAATCCGGATGAGGGTCTCCGATTATTTCGCTTTGTCATCAAAGATAATCTACCATTCTGTGTTTGGTACTTTAATTTCCATGGGAGTACCCCCAATCCTCTCTCCCCCCACGTTTTAAAATTTGTCCAAAACTTCGTTTTTGGACCTTCAATTCCGAAAAAAATCTGGGGAGAGGCTCCGAATCCAAACTGTTCCCCTAAAGTTTAGAAAGATAGCTTATAATTGCGTTTTTAGGACCTCAAATTCAAAAATTTTCCTGTTAAAGCTTGACCGAGCCCCTTCTCTTCCCTTAACTTCAACAACAGTGGCGCCGACTCCATAGGGCTTGAGGGGGCCCGAGCCCCCTCAATAATTTTCTTTGGGGGGGCAGAGCCCCCTCAAAAATTTAAGAACATTATTTGTCATATTATGGTTTCTAAAATCACAAAATTATGTTGTTATTTTTTACTTTCTCTGTTTGAAGATAGTTACATAGTAAAATACATTCAGTAATGAGTTAAAACAAATAACTATTGCGGTAGTAAGCAGGTTAATTGAAAACGAAATGTGTGAATAATGATAGTGTTACGGTGCTGAGAGTACTCATAGAATTTGTGTCCCAGTGCGTGAACCTTCGGGTGAAATTTTGTCGCCGGCGGCACTCTCATCTAATTGTTGCTGATCTGGAAAAAATATACAGTGACTCCCAAAAGTGTTCGTACACTTTGAAATTTTTTAGTAAAACCAAAATAACTCGAAACTAAATTCGAATATGGAGTCCAATATATTTTCACATCATTCCTATGTCATTCTAAATACAACCTATTATTTTTTTAAAAATATTAACGGATCTACTTTTTGAAATGGGTCAGAAAACGAAGAGACAGAGAAATAACACGCCACAAAAGTCATCGTACACTCAAATATTTTCGAATAAATTCATGATTAAAATTATCATATGCCGTTTTATTATTATTTTTGCATTGTGTTGACACTTATAAGTCATTTGGCTTTAACTTTTTGCTTATTTATCTCTTAATATTGTGCTTATTGCTATAAAATCGCTGGTATTCGTAAAAAACCACAAACACCATTCAAAATTCGAATTTGTTTCCCACAGTTGCGGTAAATTGGTTTGAAATGACTCTAAATTAATTAATTTATTTGTTTGTATAGTAGATTGCTTGATAAAATGCTTTAAACAAAGGAATCGGACCGAAAACAAGGTAAGAAAAGGTCAACCGGCAAAGTTGACAAAACGTGATCAGAGATTTAAAGTTGAAAAAATTATAAAAAATACACATTTGAGTGCTGTAAAAGTTTCTACAGAGTTAAAAGAAAAATTCTACGTTTAATTTTCACCTAAAATTTTTCGCCAAGTTCTCTGATTAGCTGGATTAAATGGGGCCTCTTCCCGCAGAAATTTTCTTGTTCGCACGAAAAAACACAAAGCTTACGCTTTTCGTCGCAAAATCAAGGATAAATAAGCTAAAAACGTTTTAGAATTACGTCTTGTTTACAGATAAAAATGAATTCAACATTTTTGGTTAAATTCTTGCATAATTGTAAGTAGAAGAAAAAATTAAGAACTTAATCTTAAGAACTTAGTTGGATCAGTTAACCACGACGATGGAGGTGTTCTAGTGTGAGGGTGCATATCAGCATCAGGACTTGGTAGTTTGGATTTTTATGATGAAATAATGAATTATACTGTTCCTTTAAACATTTTAAAAACCAATTTTGAACTCTTAGCCAAAAATTTGGTTATTGGAAACAACTTTGTTTTTTATCAAGATAACGATATGAAGCACTCGGTTTTCAACGTTTGCGTCTAGTGCATCAAAAATCGTCCTAAAATTCAAAAAAAAAAAAAAAAAAAAAAAAACCCCTCAATCTCCAGATTTGAACTTAATGTAACGTATTTAGAGATATCTATAGGCTAGATTACGAAAATACGGCTTTAAAACGAAAATAGAGCTAGAAACAGTAAGACTCGAAGTGTGGTTGAACACTTAATCAGAAATTACGCAAAAAAAATAGAAAGTAAAAGAATTAAATCTATTCCCAGACGTTTAAAAGGTGTTATAGTACTGTATGATATTCTACTAATTAATAACTTAATAAAAAGTTAGATTATTCAATAATAAACATACATTTTATAAAGTGTACAAAGACTTTTGTGACATAGAATTTCCAGCACTTTTTTGTTTTTGATTTTTTAAAAATTAAGTTTTAATATTTTTTAAAAACTTTTCATGTAGTTTTGGTAAAAATTAATCATAGATCTTATAATTAAATACCTATTCCGAAATATTAATTCTAACCAATGGATTGGGGCCTATTTCGTTGAAAGTCTTAGGTGTACGAAGACTTTTGGGAGCCACTGTATCAGGGTTTGATTTGTACATTAAATGGTTTTCTTCAATTATTAGAGTTAATAAAGTAATCTGTATTAACTTTTTTAACTCTATTAAAGCATTAATTTTGAGACATTTAATTTTTATTTAATGAACTGAGCCTTATTCAAAGCAAGCTTAACTTAGTTATTTCACTTATAGTAATCAAAGTGCGACAGCAATCTTTTATGCTTTATTCTTTTGAAGATAGTTTAGATTTATTTAAATATCATTTCAATCTTTTCAGAGCTATATATTCACTGCTTTTTAATAGATTAAAAGCATAATTATTACTGTAAATTAAATTAGCTTTTAACGAAAATACAATGCGTGTTTTTCTTTTTTCAAAGCCAAAAAATGTGTTCGCTTGTCGAGTTTCTCGGAGTGTCGATTTACCGAGAATCGAGTTTTTATCTCAAATTTAGAATATTTCCCCTGGCAAGGCCCATGGCACCCTCCCTCCAATAGTTGTTATAAATTGGTGCCACTGGGAGTGCCTTTCCATGCAAGTCAAGTGCACTACCTTGTATAGTGCTGTAGCCTAGCTATGGCACTGCACGGTTCCCTACAAAATGGAACTGTAAAATTGTCCCTCACTTAAGGCAAGTGACATGATCTAATTGAAGCAGAAAATTTGTGTACCAATTTTTAGATTGTTTTACTTGAAAATGCCATGTCACATATTGTTTGTATAAATTATACACACCAGAAAATATATAAGTTGGCATTTTCAAGGCACAAAAATCTGAATTTTTTTCGGGGGGGGGGGGCTCTGTGCTTTAACATACTCCCTAGACCCCGGTGACATCCGGCCTCCCCAATAATTTTTCCAAGTCGGCGCCCCTGTTCAACAAAGATGGTCTACAACTGAGCGTTTTTAAGACGTTTCATTTTCGAAAAATTAGAAAGCATACCTGATCCTCCTCCCCCCTCTCTTATCGCTAAAATCGCCTGAAACTTCATTTTAAAAAAATTTCTAAAGTATAGTCTCTGAGCTTGGACCGTTCATAAAAGTACCTGAACCTCTGATCCCAACATGACCAGAGATTTTGTAAACTGGGATTTTAGAGCTACAATTTCAAGCATTTTCCGGGACCTTAGCGAATGTTAGACTTACGACTGTAGATTCATATTGTTAATTCTCTCTCTCCGCTCATATAAAGCAATTATCTTAATTGCTCATATGCTAGTAATGACATTCTTTAATCCTCCCCTCCAAGCAAAAATCTGGACTCTCTGCTATATAAATGTTTGTGGCTGCCTAAAGCCATCCTCCCAATTTTTTGACTGTCATGTAAGAAGAAATTGTGTTTATTCACTTCAATGAAATTTAGATATATTTAGACGAGTATATAAGATTTTTATGACCTTAGCTCCTCCAAAAACCAAATCCCGCATTCGCAACTGTTAGGATGCAACTTAAAAGAGACATTCAAAAACTTGAGCCGCTTAACGTACTGTGAGTCATTCTATGTTTCATCCAAGTTTTTGTCGCCTCTATGCCGAATATTGCTGGTTTGCCAGCTAATTAATCCCACATAATTTTCAGGTTACCAGCCACATTTATAATATCATACATTTATATATATTTATATTCACATTTATATATATTTAGAATGAATGCAGAAGACACGTATAATGTTTATGATAATTTTTTTTCCCATACTTTTTTCTCCAATTTTACTGTGTGTATTTTTCAACTTGAAAAAATGTTAAAATTTTTTGTTGTAAAAAAAAAAGAAAAAAACATTGATTTTTTGAAGAAAATTATAAATTTTAGGCCTTGTGTGGGACACTTAAATATTTTTTGATTTGGATAAAATTTTTAATGGAATATGTGGGTCGGTAGAGGCAACTTTTTATCAACTTTTTATCATCTTGACGAATTGAATTTCGAAAGTAAGATTTTTTCGATACACCCTAGCGTGTATGTGCGCGCGCGCGTGTGTGTGTATGTGTGTGTGTGTGTGCAGGTGTGTGTATGTATGCAGGTGTGTGTAAGATATAGACGCAACCTGGAGAC
This sequence comes from Uloborus diversus, assembly GCF_026930045.1. NCBI lineage: Eukaryota > Metazoa > Arthropoda > Arachnida > Araneae > Uloboridae > Uloborus > Uloborus diversus. Next base: position 107,180,576 of record NC_072731.1, read on the forward strand.
TGTTTTCGCTGGAGGAGTAGCATCGGGAGGGGCCGGTCGATGGTGGTGTTGCAGAGGAAGGCGGGAAGAAAATAAAATCATAGGACCTCAAAACAGTCAAATGAGAACAATAAGCAATGTGATTGCTAATATATATATATATATATATATACAGTGGCTCCCAAAAGTGTTCGTACACCTACGACTTTCAATGAAATAGGACCCTATCCATTGGTTAGAAGTAATATTTCGGAACAGGTATTTAATTATAAGATCTATGATCAATTTTCCACAAAACTACATGGCATTTTTTAAAAAAATAATAAAACTTAATTTTTTAAAAAAATCAAAAACCAAAAAGTGCCGCAAATTTTATCTCACAAAAGTCTTCGTACACTTTAAAAAATGTCTATTTATTATTGAATAACATAATTCTTTATTAAGTTATTATTTAGTAGAATATCATGCAGTATCAACAACACCTTTTAAACGTCTGGGAATAGATTTCATTCTTTTTTTCTTTCTTTTTTTTGCGTAATTTCTAAGCAAGTGTTCAACCACACTTCGAGTCTTACTGTTTCTAGCTCTATTTTCATTTTAAAGCCATATTTTCGTAATCTAACATCCAGATATCTCTAAATATATTACATTAAGTTTAAATCTGGAGATTGAAGGGGTATTTTCTAAACTGCAGGATTATTTTTGAGACACTAGACGCAAACGTTGAAAACCGTGGTGCTTCTTATCGTTATGTTGATAAAAAACAAAGTTGTTTCCGATAACCAAATTTTTGGCTAAGAGTTTAAAATTGTTTTTTAAAATATATAAATGAACAGCATGATTCATTATTTCATTAAAAATTTCCAAACTACCAAGTCCTGATGGTGATATGCACCCTCACACAAGAACACCTTCACCGTCCTGATTAACTGGTCCTACTAAGTTCTTAAGTTTCTAATTTTTCCTTCTATTTACAACTATACAACAATTTAACCAAAAATGATGAATTTATTTCTAAGTGTAAGTAAGACGTTATTCCAAAACGTTTTGAGCTTATTTATCATTGGTTTTGCGACGAAAAGCGTAAGCTTTCTGCTTTTCGCACGGCCAAGAAAATTTCTGCGTGAAGAGGTCCCATGTAACCCAGCTAATCAGAGAACTTGGCGAACAATTTTAGGTGAAAATTAAATGTAAAAATTTTCATTTAACTCTGCAGAAACTTTTACAGCACTCAAATGTGTACTTTTCATAATTTTTTTAACTGTAAATCTCCGATCACGCTTTGTCAACTTTTCCGGTTGACCTTTTCTAAACTTGTTTTCGGTCCGATTATTTTTTTCCGAGCATTTTATCAAACACTTCACTATAGAATGGAATAAATTAACTAATTTAGATAATTTTCAAACCAATTAACTGCTAATGTGAGGAAAAAATTCAAATTTCGAATGGTGTTTGTGGTTTTTTACGAATAACAGCCATTTTAAAGTAATAAGCACAATATTAAGGAATAAATAAACAAAAAAATTAAAGCCAAATGACTTTTAAGGGTCAACACAATGCAAAAATAATAAAAAACGACATATGATAAATTTTAATCATGAATTTATTCGAAAATATTTGAGTGTACGAAGACTTTTGTGGCGTATTATTTCTCTGTCTCTTCGTTTTTTGACCCATTTCAAAAAGAAGATCCGTCAATATTTTGAAAAAACTACAGGGTTTTATTTAGAATGACATAGGAATGATGTGAAAAAATATTGGACTTCATATTCGAATTCAGTTTTGCGTTCTTTCGATTTTACTAAAAAATTTCAAAGTGTACGAACACTTTTGGGAGCCACTGTATATATATATATATATATATATATATATATATATATATATATATATATATATATATATATATATATATATATACTAGCATTCCCGTACCCGGCATTGCTCGGGTAATGGAATTAGCAGGGGTTAACAGTGCTTGGTGCATCTAGTTTCGAAAATCCCCTATAATAATTACTTATTACCTATAACTTTTTCAAATTTTGGGAAGATTCCGAGACCCCTGGACTCCTTATATATATATGCCCTTGTCCTTAACCGATCTTTAACTGTTATTAACGATCCTTTTAAAGTATTGATTATCTTTGCAAACACAGGTCATCCACATTTTATTGTTATACCTATGTTTAAGCTAGAACTTCTTTGTATACAACATTTTTAGTTTTTTTTCTGGTGCTAAAATTATTAAACTGTTTGATGAACTGGCTTTGGAGCAAGCTACATAACATTGTCGTGTGAAAAAAAGCCATCTCTTAAATCGATCCCTGCTACTTTTAATGTCTGTCCTTGTGACTTATTAATGGTTATTGCAAAGCAAACTTTAACAGGAAACTGCACTCTTCTAAATTCAAAAGGAAAGTCCGTCTGTGATGATGTTCTTTTAAAAAAACTTCGTTTCTAGTTTTGAAAAAATAAAAGCAAAAAACAGAAACATTATGATTTGACTTGAGAAAAGCCTCGAAGAATCACGTGAGAAATAAAAACAATATCAAATTTATAGTTCGCTATCAACCAAAAGTTGAGATGAAGTACTGAATAATGATTTGAATGGAGGAAAGCCTTCGAAAATAAGGGATTTGAATTTCAATGACAGGTTTTTAATTTCGCAGAAATTAAGGGATTTTAATTAATTTTCTCCCGAACTAATTGAGATTTCAAAAAATTCCTTTCTTAGTGGTTACTTTTGTAATCATGCGGACATGCCTGCCAAATTTCAAGTCTGAAGCTTCAGCGGTTTCGGCTGTGCGTTGATATATATATATATATATATATATATATATATATATATATATATATATATATATATATATATATATATATATATATATATATATATATATATATATATATATATATATATATATATATATATATATATATATATATATATATATATATATATATATATATATATATATATTCTTTTTCTTTTTTGCAATCACAGTAGAAATTAAAAAAAAACATAAATAATATATCTCAAATCCTTAAGTAATTATGAAAAATATGCGCAATGTCTCCGAATATGCAAACCTTTCATATATATCTATATATGTATGTGGGACACATAGTGGGTCGCAGGTTGTTTAGTTGGTGAAAAGGGGTCGAGAAATGAAAAAGGTTGGGAACCACTGCTGTAGAAGTACATCAATGGCTGATCTAATGGTTCCTTCTCCTCCAAATATAACAGTGGCTGTAAAACTGTTGAAAACTGGGGAAAAAAAGGAGGGGGGGGGGGGGAGGGGATTAACGAAAATGGGGTGCGATGGGGGAAAACGGTGGTTATTTTGCATAAGGGGGTTATCTTATATAAGAATCAGCAAGAATGGTGCTAGATGCATTTTTAAAGTTTTCCTCCCCCCCCCTCTTAGAGTGATTGAAGTCTTCGAAAGTAAGCTATTTATTTCTGAGAATGTTTCCAAATATATGTTGACCTGCATTAAAAGTTGAATCATAAACACTTAGAAGCAATTTTGAAATAATTCAGTTATTCTTGAAAGCTACAGCATGGTAAAAAATAAATTCATCCAGAACTAAACGAACCTACTTCCTCATAAACAACATTAAACTTTTTAATTTTGTCTCTCTTTCCTCTTTAGTTAAAGTTTTGAAAAATTTGCACTTAGTATTAAATCAATCCCTTTTAAGAAAAAAAAAAAAAAAACTGGAACTACCTGTTATATAAAGAATACCAAGTGCCAAATCGGTCGATTTGGATCACGCGCGCAGGTCCGGAGCGTGGTGTAACGCCGAAGATCTGTAGTTTCCTCCTAGGAAACTAGGCATTAGATTTCAGTAATGATGTTTTTTGTTTTTGAAATGAAGCAGGATCATAACAAACTCTGAAACCGAGTCTCTACATCCTGATAAGGGGAGGAGCCGATACGATTGAAACTGAACATCATACTGGTAGTATATGCTATGTGGGTACTTGTAAAATATTCCAGTCCAATGCCCAGTAGCAGAGGTGCAATACTCACTCAAAGCTCACCCTGTACTTGAAAAACAAATTATGTTTAGCCACAACCGAGCGTGCCATGAAGTATGAGGTAATGTCAGAAGTGCCCATCCCCCTAAGGACAAGAGCGCAGCCCCCCTTTAATGACGCGAAGACCCCCCAAACACAAGAGCCCCCTAAGAAAGAAAAAATATCCCTCAAAACACACCCTTAAAAATTTCAATGACACAGTCTGCGCCATGATCCCTAATAGGTGGGCACATAGGGGAGTAATGCCCTAGACTGGCACTTCCGCTGTCACGAGTTCAAGGCTAGCTGACTTATTGTTTAGTTTGTTCGGTTATTTAATTATTTACAAAACCAAAGCAGTTGTTTTACTTATTTATTCTTTTTATTAATGTTATTCATATTTTGTTAAATTTAATTAAACAATTATCTATGGTAAAAGTCATAGGTCTTATACCTAGTGGGGTCAGGTAGCTGAAAAAAAATTTCACAGCTGGTTACCCGTACCCCTTTTTGGATTCAGATAGTATATGGATAGACGAGCCCAAAAAACCGGGACACAAATTTTTCTGGCCCTCTAGCGGCGTTGATGAGGTCATCAAAATAGTCGCCAAGTTTTGTAATGCGAGTTTACATTTCCCTCTGTAACTCGGACTTGTATTTTGATATTAACATATATTATTAGAGATTCTACATCAGGAGAAAACGTGCTTTCTAACGGTGTATTTGACATTATCATTCATTCTCAAAAAACCAGAAATATTTAAAAGTTAAAAAAAAAATATTTTAAATTTTTGAGACATTTTGCAAGATAACTTGGAATTCGGTGTAACTGAAAACGTGTATTTTACTTTTTGTTCATCAAGAAATTACCTTTCGAATGGGATATATAACTTATATTATATTACAAACGGTTGCCGTTTACGAAACAATATAGCGTAGCACATAACGTCAATATGGCAACAATGAAATTAATACTGGTTTCAAGAAGTAATAGGGGAACTCCAATAATGCTTAAGTAACAAATATAATTATTGTAATTTTTGTGCGTGTGTGTGTGATGTGTGTGTATATGTAAATAAATTCTAGCTTATTTAGATGTATTTGCAACTTTGGTTTCAAACAATTGGTATAAGAATAAGAAACAAAAGAATGTACACTGTATTTTACTGTGCATGTGCAAATTTCTATATTTATACTTTTTCTGTGGCAACGCCTCTGGGATTGCAGTTTTATACTGCGATCTTTGGAACGAGCGGGGAGAAATGGTAAGACTGCGGCGGCACGATGTATAACAAAGTAAAACTAAACCAATGAATTAAGTAAAATTTAGATTGTGTCAGCCTCAGCTATTTTTCCTTTTAATCAATACAGTCCACTTACCAGCGAACAACATAGTGGTTCAGCGGCCAGATGATATAATGGCAAAAACGTATTCGCAACTCCAGCGCTCGAATACGTTACCTTGCGGTGATTTGTAAAATTAAAGAAAAAGGTAAAACATTGCGTTCCACGTGTGTCTGTTGGTAAACAAAGGCAGTTTGTTCTGAGTATTTATTAACGCACTGTATGAAATTATCAACGAATATGCTCGACTATTCGATGTATATATATATTTTTTTTTTGAAAGAGGATAACTTCATATTATACCAGGTTAATTTTTTTTTATTGTTTTGTGTGAATTTGTAAGAATATGGTTTTTTTTTAAATCTTAAGCTCGAAAGAAGAATTTGATGACATTAAGCAGAAAAATAATGCCTTTCATCTCCGCCTAGTTTAAAAATAATTAATTTAACTAACCTTATTTTACTGCAGCATTTAGTTGGAATGGACAGTATGCAAAATATTTTCTTGAATACATTATCGTAGAACGAAATAAAAAATGTTTAACCTTTAGCCAACGGCGGTACATATGCTGTACCGACAAAAAGTGCTCTCTTCCTACGGCTGTGGTACAACGTCTGTACCAGTCCTTCCCTTCCCCCTCCAGTTACTTCCCGCAGTTGATAATCCTTTCACACACGCCTACGCAGGGAGAAAATGAATGAAACGCACTACACCCCTTTTGGGGGTCTGTCAATCAGAGGCGTTTGGCATAGTTTTGTTCCCAGTGAAGGAATGTGTGGCGAAGTTTCGAAAAAGAGGGGAGAAAGTTAAGCAGAAGTAAAATACTTGAAGAAAAGAAAAATTTTTGATAGCCTTTTTCTGTTTAATAACCCAATAGTAAGGCTTCCTATAATTAATAACAGCATATTTTACTGAGTACAAAACACCTATTTAGTTTAAGCAGTGTAGATATTTAGGGAGCAGAGCGCAAGAAACATCATTCTCCAAAATATTTCTTTTGTTATGGTTTTATAAAAATAATTAAACACTTGAAAAGCATATCTTATTTTGCTAACTTTTCGAAAATGAATATCATGCTGAATAAGAAACAACTTATCAATTTGCGATTTGCCACGTTTCATTTATTTCTTTATTTACATTTTAACTGAAAATTATTTGTAATACCGTTTCAACAAAACATGAAAAACATTCTAAAATCAATAAATTTGAAAGAGAGGTTCAATTAAGAATCTGTGTCGTGAATCTTTTGGTTTGAAAATTGAAAGTTAGACTAAATGCTCATTTTTTTTTTTTATAAAAAGAGTCACTAGCACAGCCAGAATTATCTTCTGGAGGGGGTTTTCTGTTCAAAACAAGCCTTTTCATATGTAAAAGTTATTGCACTAGGGATGGCAAGAATGTTAAAATCAAGGGCTCTGAGGGGTGTTTTTACCCCCCCCCCCCCTTTGCTACGCCTCAAAATCTATCTAATTGATCACTTATTGAGTGAAAAGCATAAAAACTTAATTTTGATATTTTAGAAAATATAAATGTATTTCCTTGATATTTTGTCTATAGCGAATATTATTTCAGTAGAAAGTCAAAAGGACTAAGGATATGCTGAATGAAACAAAATAAGTATGGTACACCGGGGCACGTTTACGAGAATTTTTTTTTCGCTGAATTTTTTAATTTTATGGTTCAACTTAGGAATTCTTAAACGTTATGGTCTTATAAAGCAGTTAATAAAGTATAAATTTGTGCATTCAGTTTTCCCCCTGTTTGTATTTAAGGGGCTTAAAATGTTAATTTTTAAGTCAAAGTCGGTTGCTCCTCTTTCTTCCTTGCGCAAAAAAAAAAAAAAAAAAAAAAAAAAAGAGGTTAAGTGAAAAGATTTATAAGAGCACCTGATATATCTTACTCAGTTTTTAATGAGAGTCTAATGTCTGTTTATTTTTTTTTCTGTTAATTAATTCTTACATTTGGAACTGTTTATGCCAGTAAAAAATGGAAGAAAGAGGTTGGTTTTCTGTTTACTCATGCGTATTTTTTTTTACTTATCTTCTCTTACTCACAAATAACAACGTACTGGGTAGTGAAAATGTATTATAAAGATAGTACATAAATAGGAAATGTTGAAAAGAGGAAAGACTTGGAATCTAAAACAAATTTTCCCAGATATTTTTCTTGTGCATTGTGAAGGGAGCGGAACTTAATCCTTCAACAATTACTAGAGGTATTTCAACCACAATTAGAAGAAAGAGTGAATGGGGATATCAGGGGATTTGTAGGCTGTCTCTCCATATTATCTCACTCGACAGTGATTGACTTTGAAACGCCAGCTTCATATACAAAAAAGGGTGCCTTGCATGCTCTAAAAGATAGATAAGCGCTAACGTTCTTTATGTAAATGAATACGGTGTTCAAGCATATTCCGCTTGCACCTGCTCAGAAAAGCAAAGCAAGGAATTGTTCGCTATTATTGTGGATTCTTTCTTGGACACACGTATTAGTGTCATCATTTTTCTGAATAGCCAAGCTGAAAAGCAAAGTTGCCTCCCTTGAATCTAAGGTATTCTACATTGTATTTACAATGGCTTTGTCTCAGTTGAACGCTATTTACCTCCGCATTTTAACGCATAGATAAGGACATCTGGCATTTATTGAATCCAGTGGTCTACCTCACAAATAGAGTTTGATATTTATTATTTTGTTGTCGTCAGCCTTAGGTTAGATGAGAAGCATTATTTCAGTGATTTCAATTTTAAAACTGAACCAAATATACTTACAGAAAATCTAAACCTAGAGAACCCCATAAGGAACAAGGAGGGAAAAAAAATATTTTCAAACCATTGAATAAGTGATGACTAGCCAAGTATAGTGTCCCACTATAGTAACCCTGTATTGCGGAGAGCTCAGCGGTCGAAGTGGACATCGCCCCCTTTATGCTGTCCTATTCGGGGGGGGGGGGGAAGGAACTAAGAAAACTTTGAGCCGTAGGGAGAGGGAAAAGATAATTGTATAGTTGCCGTAGCCTAAAGGTTAAGACTGAGAATTTTCATCGCTAAAATAGTGCGATTATAGTTTAGGGTTATAGTTTTAGTATTGTGCGAGCAAAGAACCTTTGGCGAGATTTCGCATGTCAGTTGTAAACCATTTTTAGTTTTTATCGTGTGTGGATTAAAATGGTAGAAAGATTACAGAATTCGATAAGTTTAAAGAAATAATGGAGGATCAATTAAAAAGAGAACTACCACCATGTATCCGTGAGAATTTTACTGATGATGCATGACATAATTAAATCATAATTCAGAAATTAGAAACATACGAAACAGAAAAAATTAAAATCATCCGATTCGGAAATTTGAGAAATAACTCAGCTACAAATGTAAAACAATTAGCACTAGCCAAACAAGCCAAAGAAGTATCATTTTCCTCTTTTGATAACACTGGTAAACAAAGGTTTGGTTACATGAAATATTTATAGTGCTCTTATGGACACAATTAAAATGTAGTTCCATCAAGAATTGATAAATATGGAATTCAACATTGGGGAAATGGCTGCTTACAACTACGAACTACGAAATTTGCATTAATTTCTAACCTTTAGTAATGATTCTTGAATTCTCACTTCTTTCTACGTGGACCAGAATATCCACAAGACTTTAAAAATTAATTTAAATAAGAATAAAACAAAGAAGTCGTGCATACAAACAAAAATTACTTGGTTTATTAGCATTTTCTAACCTACGGCGTGCGTTTGTTTTACCTTTTTCATCCGCCATTAGACGGTGGCTGCAGTGCCCCCTGTAGTTTGTTGGAGTTGTGAATAAGAAAGCAGAGTTGAACCGATTACGTGGACGCGTAAAAGCAAAGCTCACGCTTATAACTAAATTCGACGAAAAAGCTAAATAATTGTGTGTAAAGTTGAATGTGAAAGCAAATTAAAAGATATTTCGGAAATAAAACAAGAACTGACTAGGCTTTTCGAATTATACGGCGAATTGAAATTGGATGAAAAAGAAGAAATCGAGTGTGATGAAATCTTCGTGGATTCTATCTGCGACACTGTGGAGGTAAACATTAAATATTTCCTTACGAGGTTTGCTGATGAAACGAATAAGTCTAAAACTGAAGATTTTAGTGCTATCAATTCATTAAAGTTTGATTTGGCTCCTAAATTGCCTACTATCCCGTTACCTAAATTTAGTGGTAAGATAGAAGAATTTGCTAACTTTAAGGGTCAGTTTCAATCCATGATTTCTGTTAATGAAAACATTTCAGAAACTCAAATTTGTTCTATTTAAAAGCTGTCTTACAAGGTGAAGCAAAAATGGAAGAAACTAGTGAGGACACGTTTAAATCCTTGTTTAGTGCACTGGAGGCTAGGTATGAAAATAAACGCGCAATTGTAGATCTCCATATTCAGGAAATATTGGGATTAAAAAAATAAATTTCGAAAACTCCAAATTATTGAGAAATTTATCTGATAAAGTTAAAAAGAATTTAAGAGGCTTAAAAGTTCTTAATTTAGAATATAATGATCTTTCATATGCGATAATAACAAACATCGTTCTTCAAAAGCTAGACAAAGATACTAGAAAGGCATGCGAGTTATCTGTAGCTACTTAAGATATTTCGTCATTAGATAAGTTATTACAATTCATAGATAAGAGATCTAATGTGCTTGATCAATTAAATACGAATATTCCTAACAAAAATGTAAAAGGGTTTCAAAATCCTACTTCAAAAGTCAAGAATTTATTAATTAGTTCAGGTAAAAACATTAAACTCTGCATTCTGTGTAATAAAGATGCGTTTGGATGCGTAAAAAAGTCTCTTGTGCAGTAAATCAACACGGTAGCTTCTTCAAAGACCTCAACAATTCCTCGTTTGGAGTTATCAGCGGCCCAGTTTTAGGGCCTCTCTTGTTTATTATTTTTATAAATGACATCAATGAGAATATTTCTGGAAGCATGAATTGTTTTGCTGATGATGTAAAAGTTATGGGGATTGTAGAAAATGAACAACAGGTAAAAGAGCTTCAAGAGGATTTAGATTATATTACTGAGTGGGCGGATAAGTGGGGTATGGCAGTTAATGTAGGGAAATGTCAAGTGCTACACTTAGGTCATGGAAATAAGCGTACGAGTTACCGTTTACAAAGTTCAATCATTAGTCAGGCAGAAAATGTTATTGATCTGGGTATCTTAATAAATCAGGACTTCCAGTTTATTCAACAGTGCAGTATTGCAAGTAACAAAGCCAAAAGAATGTTTGGGTTTATCAATAGATCTATTTCAGACAAATATAAGAAGGTTCTTCTGCCTTTATATAGGTGTTTAGTAAAACCCCATTTGGAGTATGCTGTGCAGTTTTGGTCGCCTTATCTGAGGAAAGATATTTGTGTATTGGAAAGGGTTCAATGAAGGGTAACTAGACTAGTAAGGGGACTTTCAGATTTAGAGTATGATACTAGACTTAATAGGCTTAATATGTATAGCCTGGAGCAAAGAAGTATTAAAGGGCACATGATTCAGTTGTTTAAATCTATCAAAACGAATGATGTAAATGGATTAAATTTTTGCACCGTAAGCAGGACGAGGGGTCATTGTTTTAAACTACTCAAATTTCAGGCTAACCTGGAAATAAGGAAAAACTACTACTTTAGTAGGGTTGTGGGCACTTGGGACAGCTTACCGGAAGAGGTGGTAATGAACAAGGGGGTGGATAGCTTTAAGAGGGCATTGATCTTCATTGAGGACTAATAAATTGACTAGGACCAGCCTAGCTGGGCCAAGAGCCTGTTGCTGGTCGTCACATTTGTATTTGTGTTTGTATTTGCATATGTATGCAACAGTGTGTTGGCATTCATGTGTGTAGGCATGCGTGTATGTATGTATACATGTGTATAGGATATGGACGTCACCTGGAGGCGGACTCGCTAGAGGAGCAGCATCGGGAGGAGCCGGTCGACGGTTGTGCTGCAGAGGAAGGCGGGGGAAACATAAAATCATAGGAACGTCATTCAAAGATCAAAATTTAAACAATAAGCAATTCGTGATTGCTCAAAAAAACATTCTGATGGAGAAGTTATATAACCTTTGTGTAGCAAAAATATTAAAATTAATTTTGTCAGGTAATAACTTCAGCTACTAAGATTTTATTTATTATTTTTATATACTAATTCTAGTTAATAAGCATATGATAATGAAAAGGCCATTATCGCAGTTTCTTGATAATACTTAATAAGCTTTTGAGTCATAGGTACCGAAATTCCTTCCAGTTTTTCTGAAGCAGTTTTTTTTCCGCGTTAAATTCAGCAAATATTTATAAAAATGTCTAAGAATTATTAAATTCACTGATTAATAAGAAAGCAGATTCAAATATGTTTATCTTTTTATAAGGGATAAAAATTAATTACTCGGGAAGCACTTTTTTTGTATTATTTACTTTGAAACGATTAAATTAAAATTTAATGATTTCTAAGCTAAATTATAGAGAAAAGAAGCCAAAAAGTCTTTTAATGAGGGAAAATAAAAACTTTCTTCGTTGAAAGTTATTCAGAAATTTTCCCAATTAATATGCAAAAAGATCAGGAAGGTTGTTTAAAAAATGTCATTTTCTTCATCTTATAATAAGTCTTATTTTTTTTCTAACCACTGCAAAAAAAAAAAAAAAGCTTTTTAAGAGCCGGAAGTTTATTCGTATTATTTCCTAATAGGTTATTAATGAGTTGAAAATAGTTTCATAATGCAGCAGACATTTTGCAATTATCTGTAAAATTCTCGCATTTATGTTAAAAGAAAAAACAAAACACACACAGACACACACACTCACATTTTAATTAAAATTCCTAAGCTGTCAGAAACCTAGTGCTTTCATTTCAATAAAATTTAATCCGCCCTTTGAGAACCTTTTTACTACCATTTTAATTCGAAAAAAATATAGTAGCCAACATAAAAATGTCCGTACCTGAAAAATATTAGCAGACGGTGCTGTGAAATTGTTTGGTTTTAAATATCCTTTGCGAAATGGTTGATTGACTTAACCAAAACTTTTTCTCTTCTAAGGGGATGGGGGGGGGGGGTAGTTTCTATAGGTAACTATCATCTGCATATACTTGGTCTGACATCAAAATTTGCGGCTAGCAATTCATAGTGTGTGTTCTACTTTAACACAACAAAACACTTAACCTCGAGACATGCTGACAAATGAAAAACTATTTCCTAAGATGTATGAAAGAAAGAAGTAATTTTCAAAGAAAAGGGTATCGTTGACGCGATGGCGTGGATTTTGCTCATCGCTTTGGAAAAGCAAGTGATATTTGGAACAACAGAAGGACGCACTGAAAATTGAGTTTAAAATGTAGAATTCTGCTGCATGCTCAAAATAATATCCTTAGACTCTTTAAAACGAGATGGACATCAGTGACGATATGACTTTCCATTTGATTCTAGCCCTCTTTGTCTGTAAATGTATCCTTCAAACAATCCATTGTATAAAATGTCGACGAGGACGCAATGAGTGACTAGTTAAATGTGACATTTATTTAGACATTGGCATAAAATGTCAAATGCCGGAGAAATCATGCTGCACATTATCAGAACTTTGAAAAATGCGTAGAAGAGATCCAGTTCCTCTTTAACGTATGTCGAATAAATTCATCGTTATGTTATAACATTGTGTCTTATATTTTTCCTTCCTTTAGGTTTTCTGTCTTGCTTTTGCTCTTTTCTTAGTCTATCTTTGATCGCGTACTATTCATTCACTTTAGAGCACTTTGTTTTCTGATCTCATCCCCCCTTACCCCTCTTTCGTATATAAATCTAAATATATTCGTTTCGTCATTTCCGGAAGAATTGACTTCTTTTCGTCTCTGTACTTTTCCTGAACCTTCCAGAAATGTTGTTACCAATTTAATTAGTTTCATATGTCACAGTGCTCTTAATAATCTTCTTATGTCTTACTGGCGATGTGTTTTTTTTTTTTTTTGCACTGTTCGGAATGCTTCCAACGACGTTTCTTGACTGTCTAATGGATATTACCTTTTTACAAATTTTTAGAAGAAGATCTAGTTTTTTCTAAATTCTAGTACAAATGGAATTTCTTTCACAATAAGTAAAGTATTGACGGGTAAAAACTGCTTCTACACTTGGCCTGTTCACTGATATTTTGATAGTTGAAATTTTAACCCTAACTCCAGTGGGCCCCGATTTCTTGTAGATAGCGCTGATTGTTGATCAATTTTTTCATTTCTTTATTCTTCGAAAGTTAGTCTTGCCAGTTAAACTGTTACATTACCGAATCCAGTTCAGCCTGTCAAAATAAAGTATTTCCCTTCATGTTAAACGTTACCGAAAAATGTTATCCAATTCTTTTGCTATGGCACGAATTTCATTGCTGATGACGTCAGAGCATAACTCGATCAGTGAATTGGTATTATATACATAAGGAGATCATGCGGTTAGCTTTGAAGCTGCCCAGAAATGATGTCACACGTTTTTACAGACTATTTAACCCCCTTTACTCTTTGGTTACAATTCATTTAAAACTGCGAAGACAAAAAATGCTTTTACTATTTCAACTAAAATGGGTCACGTCGCACTTCCTGTTACCACCCTTTTCTCCCCCTTGTCACAAACTCACAATTTCACGAATCTGACAAAAGACGTCTTTTGTTGGATGTCTTTTCATCCATAAGCTCACCTCTTTTGCACGGGAAAAAGGGTTCCTTGTAATCCAGAAACACGTGTACGCAGTCTTCTGCAAGCTTGTGAGACCTAGCATTGTAATATCTTCTTTATTTTTTCTGCCCAAAGGTTTTTCTTTATTTCTTAACTACATAGTCCAATCAGTGCAGGAGCACACTTCAGTGATTAAAAGTTCTCACTCTTTTTACTTTGCAAAATTTAATTTTTTTTAACAGATCATTTTAGCAACATTAATTTTTTCATGCTATACCATTCCGAAAAGTATTTGAACAATTTGTGTTTGACACTGGTTAGACATGTTCATATAACCGGGTTGCTGTCCCACTTTTCATTTAAATACTCAGGAAATCTGAAGACGGACGATAAAATTTACCTTTGTTTTAATTCTGAATAATTGCGTGCTTCAAAAAAAAAAAAAAATGTTTTTAATGTCATGTGCCAAATGTTAGTTTTTAGCGACATTATGACTTTCCGGAAAAGAAATTGTGCTTGAGTTTTCTTTTATCGGTTTAACTATTCCTACCTTTTAGTTCTAAAGTTATTATAATTTCATTAACTTCTTCAGACTAACTATGTAAGATAAATTTGAATTTTGTTTTGTATTAATCGTTTATAAACACATAGAAAACTGCACATAAAATGTTTGAAAAGTTATTTTTTAATTCTTGTTTATTAGAAAATTTGTTTCTCCTGGAGGAGCGACACTAAACTAGTTTAATAAATACTTTTGTGCAATGAAAGTAAAAATAAGAAATAACAACGCATAATTGCACAGATATTGCAGATTACTGCATACACGTGTTTCGGGGATACAATTGACCCCAATTTTTTAATGCAAATAAAGCAAGCTTTCTTCGGTAAACTCACTTATTTGCGTTGAAAAAGGGGTTAATTGCAACCCCGAAACACTTGTTAGCAGTAATCTGCAATTTTTGTGCAATTATATGTTGTTTTTTCTTATTTATACGAAAATAGTGTTCAAAATTTAGAAAAAGGTAGAGTTGAGTGGAAACTGATATTCTCACATGAAAAAACGCAGTGTTTTAGAAATTCAAAATAATTTTCTGCCGAAAAAAAAGGAGCACTTTCTGATGCGCTTGAAACTGTTTTTAATTTTTTCTGAAACCGCGACTTTCCTTTGACTGCAAGCTATGAATAAAAATCTGTCAGTGAGTGTCCTATTTTTAAATAATGTTGCCTTCCAATAAGAAATAACTGAAACTGTGCACCACTGACAAATTTCTTTACCTTTTTTGCAAGTGTTGTTTAGCTTCTCCTACAAGTACCACCATGCCACCAAGGAGCATTACCGAGGAGGTCAGAGGATACTTAATAGGCTTTTTTATATTTCGCATTTTATGTCACAATTTTAGTACTTTTTCCATTAAAAAAATCGAATAAAAAATATAAAGTTATAAATTACAGAATACAATGATACAAAAAACAAAATGGTTAAATAATCTGTAACATATTCATAAAAATAAAACAATGAACTAA
Organism: Uloborus diversus; assembly: GCF_026930045.1. Classification (NCBI taxonomy): domain Eukaryota; kingdom Metazoa; phylum Arthropoda; class Arachnida; order Araneae; family Uloboridae; genus Uloborus; species Uloborus diversus. Next base: position 107,196,110 of record NC_072731.1, read on the forward strand.
GCCAAAAAATCACAAGCCTAATTCATTGAAGATAAAATAACAATCCTAATTCATTCCTTCCCCCGTGAGAAAACAATTGTTTATAAGCTGTGCTTCAGATTAGAAAGAAAATGAAGTCGATCTGAATCGAACAAACATTGCAAGAAAGAATTTTATATGCAGTTGAGAAGAACAATTTCAAAACTTAATAGTTGACCTGAAATAAAAAAAAAAGCTTGATTGAAAGAGGTAAAGGTTTAGGAAATGTGTGTCTGAATCGGTCAAAATTAATCAGAAAAAGCTTTTGAAGCTTAAGGCTATTTCCGTAATAACATCAGTGAAAAAAATCTCTACACCAATTTGAAAGCTTTAGATCTAAAAGGTCACGAATTGCAAACAAATCGTTTAAAAGTGTACTGTTGAAAAAATAAGTTTTAGATTTATACTCTTTGCTTTTTGTTAAATGAAACTAAAAGAAAAACTTCTGTGAGAATGTTAATGAATCTTTTTGAGAGCCCATATTATTATTGTTTTTAATTTTTAAAAGAGTTTGAAGTGTCTTTGGGAAAAACCTTTTTGAATATATAGTACTTGCAGAACAAGAGCCAATGAGCTCTTGCTCTGCAACTGTGCTTTCTTCATCGTATATAAAATAGTTCTTTATTGATGTTAAGTTCTATTGTGCAAAATTACAAACCTTTTTACTGTACTGTATACATTTTAACTGTTTGAAGAAAGCATTCTACATCAATACTGCTAAGTTTTTGAGGAAGGACTCAAAAATTTTATTTGTCCTCATTTTAGTCTTTTTGCGGTTTATCCGCGATTTTTATTATCCGTGGCACTTGTGCCACCCAATTCCGCGGATAGTCGAGAGTTATTTGTAATGTATGTGTATGCTTGTGTTTGTGCACATTGGCGTGTGTGTATGTGTGTAAAGGCGCGTGTGTGTATGTGAGTGAGTGTGTATGAGAGTGCGTGTGTGTAGGACATAGATGCCGCCGACCAGGAGCAGCGGCAACCGGGTTGCACTGTGCTCAGGACTAGATGAGTCGCGCCTGCAGAGGACGGTGGGGTTGAATATAGAACCGGACATCAAGGACGGTAAAATAAAAACAATTAGCAATCGTGATTGCTCAAAAAAAAAAAAAAAAAATAAAAATAAAAAAAAATAAAAATTGAATTCTTAAATTTTAAACTGAAATTATGTGTTTTGCAATCCCGAGTTGCGACAGAATCCTACTCATTGGGGTTATTAATTCTAGAAACTGCTCCCCCCAAGCCTGCCCTCCTCCTGGGCGGTTACGTGTGTATAGTTTTGTGTGTGTGTAGGCTTGTGTGTATGCACGTAGGTTTGTATGTATGTGTGAAAAGACGCGTGCGTGTGTGTATGACATGGACACCACTGTCCAAAAGCGGATTCCGGGGTACAGTGCTCAGGACCAGAGGATGCAGAGGCCGGCGGGCGGCGATGGTGCTGCAGAGGCCCCTGGTCCAAGCTGAAAAAGGAACCGGACATCAAAGACTTTCAAGTGAGAACAATAAGCAATTGTGATTGCTCAAAAAAAGCGCCTTTGTACTATGACGTAGGTCTGACACTCATGGGCTCTTGGATTATTTGTATTAACTACCGTCACAAATAACATACAAGGAAAAATGAGAAAGTGACTGTTACGTGAAATTTTGTAGTGGCATCGATTGTAGATTTTGTTTTAGCAGAAATGCAAGCAAGTTTTGCTGTCAGAAAAGAGTATTAAAAAATATTTGTGTCATAAAGTTACGACTTCGTTCGCAATTTTTGAAGTAGTAGTTTTTTATGCTACTGTTATAATAAGACTAACAATTATTCCGCGCAGTTGTATAATGTTACATAGGTTTTAATAAATTTGTATATCTTTGAAGTTTGCAGAGCTCAATTAGAAAGCATGAATTATCTTTATTTTGAAAACATCATAAATGCAGTTAAGGTTAAAGGGAGAAAAAGATAGCAAAAAAGTTAAAATTTTGATATTGATAATATTATATTTATTTAAAACTTTGCATAATTCTTAAAGCATGTTTCTTATCAATAAATATAGAATATATTGAAATAATGTATACCTATCTATGCATAATGTCGTAAACTTTTAATCTGAAATGAATGCAGATGGAATTAATGTGTTTTGTCTTAATTATTGTGGAAATTAAACTATGGCATTTCAAAAAAAAAATAAATAAAATAAATTAATTAATAAAATAAATAAATAAATAAACACCCCGAAGTTTTTTACATTTAAATTATTATTTTTTCTTTCAAAACGACATTACAAACTTATCCCCCTAGAAAAGAAAAACGAAGAAATTCTTAAAATTTGAAGCACGAAAATGGAAAACCGATTTAGATCTTTGAAAATCAACAAAACTCAAACCGAAAAAGTTTCCCAGAGTAAAAGAAGATAAAATCTGTAAAGTGGGTTTCTTTATAAGTAATTGTTATTGACATTTCCATCTCCTCCCCCTTTTTTTTGAAATTTCGGTAAATTGCTTTTCCGATTGTTATAAAAACTCCTCCGTAGGAATAAATTCCATTTTTAATTCCTGTTTTATTCAAGGGAATGTTTTAAATGCTAACTTAAAAAGGATTTTCAATAATTCATCTTTTTCTTTTGGAAGCTTTCAATATTTCCATAGCAATATAGTACACATATTTCCTTCTCATTAATCTTGAAGCATATGTGAAAAAAAGAAATTGTATCTCTTTTTTTTTCTCGTGAGAATTGGAATGAAAATGTATAATAAGGGAGAAAGATCTGTACTAGAGAGAGTAGTTGTAAGACTTTTGTAAAGGCTGTTCGATAAGGCTAAAGAGTAGGTCAGCCATCTTGGTTGTCCTAAAATGGGAAGAGAATTGAAAGTTCCGAGTTTGTTTATCACTTCACAATGCGTGGCTAAAATCAGATTATAGCCTGTAATTTCAATGCCAGACAACACTATCTACAAAGCACTTAAAACTTCAAAGAATTACGCAACTACTAGTTTTTGGTGAATTCCAGCAGTAACGGAAGGACAGTTTAAACAAAAAAATCGATAAATTTCTGTCTGTGAGCATATTAAAATGCATATTTTTTTCAAAAACTGATGCGTAGACTTTTATACGCATCATAGTAAGTCGCTAAAAAAGCCAAAGCCGATATTTTTTTGTTAGTAACTTTTTTTTAAATCAAATTTTAAAAACGGTAACGGAAGGACATTTTCGCGACATGATTTTCACGCTGTCCTGTTCTTCCCAAAAGTTCAGCCAAACTATAAAAGGGAAAATTCTATAAAAATTAGAGCACATACGAGAGTGTTCAATCATTACAATTTCCCTTCCAGTTTAAAAAAATAATTATTTCAAGCATATAAATTATGTTTTTGTTAAGAGTAGCGAAAGGACAAGAAGTCGAAAACAATTTAACTTGGTAAATTTCAACGTACAAACATTTATTCAGTTAATACAGCAGTCTGAAACAATGACATCGAATACCTGAGCCATCTGTTACCAATTCTGAATTCTTGAAATATCAAAAATATTATCAGAATCCGTACAACATTTATCTTGTTTGTCATGGAATACAAAGATCATTCCCACATTATTATGCATTCTCAAACACGATTGTTTTATTCCTTTATCTTCTATATAAAGTACTTGTCCAACATAGCCTTCTGTTAATAATATTTTTCATTTCCATTCAACTAACAAAACTTGTGCAAATTTATTAATCCTTTCTCATATTCTCATTATTTGGTGCTTTTGATTCAGCTGTATCTTCTTTTTTAATATTATTTATAACTGTCAATTTGAAGTGAAATCTCCTTTGATTCGTTGAAATACTGACTTTATTCAATAACATAACTTGTTACTGAGTTCAAATCGTGCACATTTTGTGGGTCAGGATGAGAATGAATATTACTCCATCTTTTTGAAAATTGATCTTTGAATTCACTGATCTATTCGCAGCATGTTTAACGGTTGAACTAATGCTCTCTACAGTCCTTTCCTGTGACTTGTGTTAACAAATCTGAACGTAGTTTCAATATTGTATTGTTCCAATATAAATATCAAGTTTGTAAAAAATTGTTTCTGCTTAAATTTGCTTGTCATATCACAAACATGTCATACCAAAATGCTTTTCACATGCTTAGGAACTTTTAAGTGTAGTTTTCATGATTTTTATCACATACAATCTTTACTAATAATAAAACTGAATGTCTGGATCTCTGTCTGTCTGGATGTCTGGATCTCTGTGACGCGCATAGCGCCTAGACAGTTCGTCCGATTTCCATGAAATTTGGCACAAAGTTAGTTTTTAGCATGGGGGTGTGCACCTTGAAGCGATTTTTCAAAAATTCAATTTTGCTCTTTTTCTATTAAAATTTTAAGAAAATTTTACCCAGCAAATTATTAGAATGTGGAATAGTAAATTACCAAATTATCATAACGTGGAACCGTAACGTAGGCGAGTAAATGAACACAGCCATATTGTCGAGAAATTCATTATCCATTATTTTTTAATATACAGGCGAACCAAATGACCTTTTAATATTCTCTACTACGGGCAAAGCCGTGCGGGTATCGCTAGTTTCACATAAAGAACTAAAAATAATGAGTGAAGCCGACATGCATTTGGTTTTATTCTTATATACGTACATCATAATGTGTTTATATGATTCATTTAAAACTCTGGAAATGTTTATGTGTTATGCATAAATAAACTTAGAATTTATTTCTCTGCTAGGAAGGTTGTCCAAAATTTGATTTCTTAAGATTAAACTCCTGCCTAAATGTAGCACAATTTCAAGGTACAGCACATATAATTTATATACTCGAATCAACTGAACAAAACCTTTTCAGAATTGTGTAATGTTCAGGGGAAACTTTTGTATGCTTTAGCTAATTTAGCTAAAAATAATAATAATAATAATAAACGAATCATATCAGTTGAACAATTTTTCTTTAGAAAATATGAAAACAACAAAAATGCAGCAACACATGCATAAATAAAAGCAGGTCGTCTGAGTTAATCAACGTTATGTAAAACTATAAGTACTTAGAGTTAGGGAAATTGATATTAAAACATTATATTTAAGACCAGACTAGAGCTTAAAATTAGTGCATTTCGTATAAGATTTTAAAACGAAATAGGAAAAGAAAATTCTCTTGAAAATTGATTTACTGGTAAATATTAAAACTAAGACGAAGTACGCGTTGCCATCTCGTGATGAATTAAAAATAATTAACGATATCTTAAGAGTAGTTCCCCAATGCTCGACAATAAAGATAAATCTTATTAGCATATTTACACCTCATTTCAAAACAATTATCATACATTATATGACTGGTCATTAACTTTGAGACATTTTTAAGAGAAATAAGTCATCTCCCTTTGGCACTCTAATCCATTAAGCTGCCTGATAAGTTAAGTTGCCAAACAGTTTTCTTAAGTTCCACAAGGATTAACTTCAGATACGGGGAAAGGAAGTAGATAAACTCGGATGACATGGAATCATTAATTTTATAATCAATCTGTCACGTGGAAAGAGAGTTAGATTATCATTATGTTTTCTTTACATAAGTTAAGGTTTTTGATATTAATAAAGTATTTAATGGAGAATATTGTTGTGGCTTTCAAAACTTTTTTGACGAAGCTCAATTGAAATTGTGGTGTATCGAACTAATTGAATTCCGCTATCGTAATCGTTGTGACGTCAGAAGCGACTGACGTCACTGGGTAAAAACATCCTCTCGGGAACAGGGCAGATCGGAACGAACTCCGGAGATGTGCGCATTGGCGACACACTCTGTCTTGTATATAGAATTATGCATATAGTAAATGTAGCAATTAGAATAGTAAAGTCTAGTATTATAACGTCTGAATGATTAATAACCCATTACATGTTACAGCGAGCATAGGTTCCCTAAAAGGAACCATAACAGTGGCGACGAGTGTGTGTTACGAAGCCACAATGTAGTGCTATAAAAGTTTTCATTTCAAAAAGTATAGGGTAATTACCCGAAGACGGCTCAAGGTAGGAAATTTATATATTTTTGTATTTTGAATTGAAAAATAATGGAGGACCTGGTTCAGGAACTCATAAAACAAAATGAAGCCCTTGTACAAGCTCTCAAGTTTAAAGCGGATGCCCCAAATGAGTCAAAAGTGACAGGGATCAATTTTGAAAAATATGATGAAATGTCCGAAAATTTTGATTCTTTTATAGAACGTTTCGAGGCATTCTTAGATATTCAAAATATCCCGAAAGAAAAAAGGGCGAAAACGCTTATATCAAGTTTGTCAGCAAAATTATACAATTTACTGAAGAATCTTTTGTCACCCGACAACCCTGGGGAAAAAGATTTCGAAACGCTCAAGGACATACTAAGAGATCATCTCAATCCGAAGCCATTAATTATTCCTAGTCGTCACATATTTTTAAACCGCAAGCAGAACGAGAATGAGCCGATCAACGCCTACATCGCAGAACTTCGCTCACTAGCAATTCCATGTATGTATAAACCAGATGTCTATTAAATATGATGCTTCGAGATGTTTTTGTTAGCGGATTAAGAGATCGGGCAATCCCCGATAGATTGTTTGAGGAAAATGACCTTGAATTAAATCAAACCTTACAGATTGCTTTAGCGATGGAAAAATCTCATAAATCCACGGCAGAATTAATTGGAAGGCAATCTGGAATTCATAAATATAATGCTGAAAGGGAAAAGAGCCAATATCGGAAGAAAAAGTGCTCTCAAGATAAAAATAATAGAAAATGCTCCCGATGTAATGGAAAAAATCATTCTACAGATGAATATAGATTCAAGACTTACAAATGCAAATTATGCGGCAAAATTGGTCATTTAGGAAAAGCATGTTTTTCTGCCAAAGCAAATAAAGTTAATAAACCTGTTAAGCAAAAACAGGTAGATGTAGAAGCTTTTTCTGAAGATGAAGGTACTGATTCCGTGCCTATTCACACAATTCAGTCTGAAGAGTGTACACTGCCGGAACAAAAACCAAGGAAACCTATAATGGCAAAAGTTCAAATAGAAAGCCATTGGGTAAACTTTGAAGCCGATACAGGTGAAGCCGTTTCAATAATGTCGCTGAAGAATTTCCGAAAAATTTCAAATAAGAAAATTCAGCCTACAAAATTAATTAATTTTTAAAACCTACAAAGGAGACAGAATTGTTCCAATGGGTTATGTAACGGTAAATGTTACTTATAATGAGGTTACGTACGCATTAAACTTGTATATCGGTAAGGAAAATTTAGATACAATTTTTGGTCGCGAATGGTTGTATAAAATTAAACTAGATTGGAATTCAATAAAAAATTGCAAAGCTGAAACAAATGTTAGTCTTTCTAAATTGTTAGGCGAATACAAAGAGTTATTTAGTGATGATTTCGGAGAAATAAAAAATTACGAGTGCAAATTAGAGCTAAAACCTGACACTAGTCCGGTATTCTGCAGACCTAGACCCGTGCCCTTTGCACTGAAAAATAGGGTTGGCGAGGAAATAGATCGCTTAGAACGCGAAAATATTACCGAAAAGGTACATATTTCGGATTGGGCAACACCGATCGTACCGGTGATTAAATCAAATGGTAAAGTTAGGTTGTGTGCAGATTACTCCGTAACAATGAATAAGAATTTAAAAGCGCAACAACACCCACTTCCTAGAATGGAATATATTTTTGCGTCACTGATTGATGGCAAGGTGTTTTCTAAGGTTGATTTCTCTCAGGCATATTTGCAAATGAAAATGCACCCTGAAAGTCAAAAATTGTTGACAATAAATACACATAAGGGACTCTATCTGTGTAATAGATTAATGTATGGGGTAAATGCCGCTCCGGCGATCTGGCAGAAATATATTGAAAGTGTTTTTCAGGATTTAAAGGGAGTTGAAGTATTTTTTGACGATGCTAGTATTGCAGCTTCAGATGCTGAAACTCATTTAGTAAGATTAAAAGAATTTTTTGAAAGATGCCGCGCTCATGGATTAAAAATTAACAAAGAAAAAAGTAAATTCTTTCAAAAAGAAATAGAATTTTTAGGGTATAAGATAAACTCTCAAGGACTATCCCAAACATCTGAAAAAGTTAAAGCAATTAAAAATGCCGTGGAACCCAAAAATGTTCATGAAGTTAAATCATTTATGGGGTTGGTAAATTTTTATTCGCGCTTTTCAAAAAAGTTAGCTACACTGGCTTATCCTTTGCATGAGTTAACGAAGAAAGATGTTCCTTGGAAATGGGATAAAAAATGTAAGGAAGCTTTTCAAAGGGTCAAAGACCAAATTTGTTCGGAAAGAATTTTGGCACATTACGACCCGGAACTTTCACTTCTGTTGGCAACTGATGCGTCACCAGTTGGACTGGGAGCAGTATTGTCACATAAATTTCCAGATGGGTGAGAACGTCCGCTTGCTTTTGCATCTAAAACTCTTTCTTCAACCGAACAACGGTATTCGCAAATCGACAAAGAAGCCTTAGCTATAGTATGGGCTGTAAAAATTTTTTTTCTCTATGTGAAAAATACCAAGTTTACTCTAATTACAGATCATAAGCCACTACTGGCAATTTTTGGCTCAAAGAAAGGCTTGCCAGTTTTAGCTGCTACACGTCTATTGCATTATGCGTTGACTCTGCAATCATTTCAATTTGACATTATTTATCGTCAAACTAAGGAACACTGCACTGCAGACTTTCTTTCGCGTTTACCTACGGATTCGGAAAAATTGGCTAAACATGATGATATTGATATCTTCCAGTTACATCAAATTGAAATGCTGCCGGTGACAGCGAAGGATTTAGCCAAAGAAACTGAAAGGGATGAAGAACTCACTCCGTTATTACGAGTCCTGGAAAGTGGAGGTGAACTGAAGGGAAGGGAGATGGAATACAGCCTGCAAGATGGTTGCATAATGTATGGGCAACGTGTATGCATTCCGAAGCTGTATAGAGAAAGAATTTTAAATGAACTGCATCACGGACACTTAGGTGTAGTCAAAATGAAAACAATCGCGAGATCATACGTATTCTGGCAGGGAATCGACAAGGACATTGAAAGGATTGCAAAAAAGTGTGTAGATTGTGCAGTTAACAAAACTGATCCTCCTAAAGTAAAAGTACACCATTGGGAGTACCCTAGCGCTCCAATGGATAGAATTCATGTTGATCTCGCAGGTCCTATATTTGAACATATGTTTTTAATAATAGTTGATGCACACTCAAAATGGCTAGAAGTATACCCTATGAAAACTAGCACTACGTTCAAAACTGTAGAATGTTTACGAGATTTCTTTGCTCGCTTTGGACTGCCGATCATGTTGGTAAGTGACAATGGTCCACAATTTACGTCACAAGAATTTCAGGCATTTCTGAAAGTTAATGGCATAAAACAAACACTCAGCACCGTTCAAACCATCAAGTAACGGTCAGGCCGAAAGGTATGTGTTTACTGTAAAGCAGTCTTTGAGAACTAGGAAAAATTATCCTGGAACTCTTAGACAAAAGCTGAGTACCTTTCTTATGCAACATAGGAAGGCCCCCAACATGAAGACATTACAAAGCCCAGCTATGCTCATGATGAAAAGAGAAATTCGTACAAGGATCGACCTGGTTAGACGAGATCTAAAGAGCAGAGTCGAGGAAAGAGTTCGCAAAGGAACTTATGAATTCTCGGATAGAGGATTCAATGTAGGAGATAAGGTTGCAGTTAAAAACTATCGTCAAGGCGATAGAAAATGGCGATTTGGAACTGTAAAAAGCAAAGACGGCCAACTACACTACACAGTAGATGTAAATGGTCAACTCTGGCGACGTCACATCGACCAGATGCGTGACGGGGGAGACATTCAAGACGTCGACTGGGTGCGCCGACCATCCTTTCGGAAAAAATCCAGTGACGTACGTCCTGAAAGCGGTCCAGCCGACAACGACAACAGCAATCTCCAGGGAGACCGGTCCATGCCTTCGGAGATGACTGATGTCCGGCCAGGATCTCCAGCCGGCATACCTATGGCAGTTACTAAGATGCCAGGAAAGCCATCAGCTGCACCTGTTCTACTTAGGCGTTCCACCCGCGCGAGAAAAGCACCAGATAGACTGGGCTACTAAAGATTAAAAAGGGAGGAATGTGGTGTATCGAACTAATTGAACTCCGCTATCGTAATCGTTGTGACGTCAGAAGCCACTGACGTCACTGGGTAAAAACATCCTCTCGGGAACAGGGCAGATCGGAACGAACTCCGGAGATGTGCGCATTGGTGACACACTCTGTCTTGTATATAGAATTATGTATATAGTAAATGTAGCAATTAGAATGTAAAATCTACTATTATAACGTCTGAATGATTAATAACCCATTACATGTTACAGCGAGCATAGGTTCCCTAAAAGGATCTATAACAGAAATCAGGAGGAGAGGTGATGCGAATGCACCAAACAGGGTAGCATTTTATTTAACACGGTCTTCATTCATCAAGCCAGAAATTTGTGGATACTTTTAGGAGAAATCGTATGAAGTACAAACAAATAAAATTGTTACGTAGATATTAATTTAGGATCTAATTTCAGAAGAATGCAGGCAAGAAATAAAGAAATTCTTTTGTGTAGAAAAGCAAAAGCAAAATATCACAACGTTAAATCTCAGAAATTTACAGAGAACTTCATACACATGTTTCGGAGGAAAGTTCAATAGAAAAGAAAAGAGCTTTTGCATGAAAAGTGTGTACCTTCAAGATAACGAGCTGATGTGTGCACCACATGACTTTCTTTTACACAAATTTAATGTTATTTCCCCATTATTGGTACTTTGAAAGTTATTAAATTGTTAACTCTCCAAATATCACCAACAGTGGCCAAATTAAAACCAGATTTATAAATTAAAAAAAAAAAAACCTCCAAATTTGTCGCCAAGTTAGCGACAAAACTTGGCGACGAAAAGACTGGCGATATATTGCCATGTGTCCTCTAAATTATAACACCACTTGAGTTTGCAGCGAAATTAACAATGATTTTCCCCC